>NC_089596.1:59883429-60197391 GCF_019320115.1 Miscanthus floridulus | reverse complement strand
GGGAGAATACCAAAGGGCAAGAGACAACCAATTTTCTCCTGAGGTTCACGTGCTTGCCAACACGCTACATTCCTGTTGTGTCGACCAACACTTGGTGGTTCGGCGGCTAAGAAGTGTTGCACGAACCTCATCCACACAATTGGACACCGCAAGAACCTACCCACAAGTGAGGTAACTCAATGACATGAACAATCCACTAGAGTTACCTTTCGGCACTCCATCAGGGAAGATACAAATCCCCTCACAATCACCAGAGATGGCCATGAACAATCACCAACTCATGCCAATCCTCCTCTGCTGCTCCAAGCCATCTAGGTGGTGGCAACCACCAAGAGCAACAAGCGAATCCTGTAGCAAAAACACGAACACCAAGTGCCTCTAGATGCAATCACTCAAGCAATGCACTTGGATTCTCTCCTAATCTCACAAAGATGATGAATCGATGATGAAGATGAGTGGGAGGGCTTTGGTTAAGCTCAAGGTTGCTATGTCAATGCAAATGGCCAAGAGAGTGAGCTTGAGCCGGCCATGGGGCTTAAATAGAAGCCCCCACAAAATAGAGCCGTTAGGCTACTCACTGCACTGAACACGGGGCGACCAGACACTCCGGTCATATCGACCGGACGCAGGACCCTAGCGTCCGATCGTGCGATGCACGCCACATGTCCCTTCTCTTTAAATACTGAGCACCCAATCCCAACGGTTAAGTAATGACCAGACACGCTGCTTCAAAGTGATCGGATGCTGGACCTCAGTGTCCGGTCGTTTCCAGTAAGCATCCAGAAGCGAGAAATCATGACTGGACCTGTTCGGTCATGCTCGACCGGACACACCCAGCGTCTGGTCACTCAACGTCATCATACATCAGACTGACTAGACTCAGGCCCTGAGCGTCCGGTCAGTTTTTGCACTAGCGTCCGGTGATGAGACCGAAACAGCGCGCCCTCTGCTGCCACTGACCGGACATGCTGGTCCAACCGAGACCAGCGTCCGGTCACTTATAGTGACCTCCGTCTTTTCTATATAGGGCGTCGGTGGCACCATCGGACTGTCCACACTCTATGGGCGGACACTCCACCAGTGAAGTTTCTAACCCTTGCTCAAATATGCCAACCACCAAGTGTATCACCTTGTGCACATGTGTGTTAGCATAATTTCACAAACATTTTCAAGGGTGTTAGCACTCTACTAGATCCTAAATGCATATGCAATGAATTAGAGCATCTAGTGGCACTTTGATAACCGCATTTCGATACGAGTTTCACCCCTCTTAATAGTATGGCTATCGAACCTAAATGTGATCACACTCACTAAGTGTCTTGATCACCGAAACAAAATGGCTCCTACCATTTATACCTTTGCCTTGAGCCTTTTGTTTTTCTCTTTCTTCTTTTCAAGTCCAAGCACTTGATCATTACCATGGCATCACCATCATCATGTCATGATCTTCATTTGCTCCACCACTTGGACTAGTGCTACCCATCTCATAATCACTTTTGATAAACTAGGTTAGCACTTAGGGTTTCATCAATTCACCAAAACCAAACTAAAGCTTTCAGACAGCTAGGCTCGGAGGCGGGGCCATCGACGACTGGCGATTCCACCTCGCAGCCTTCACTAGCGCACGGGGCAAAGCGGGCCAGAGCCTAGGTGTGGCACTAGGTAGCAGCGGGCAGTTGCTGCGGTGGCCCCCTCTATATGACACCCATCACCCACCCCAGATCGCAACATCCGCCAGCGCATAGGCAAAGGCGCCGACTAGAGCCGAGGAGGACTGGGATTGCATGAAGGCGCGGCGGCCAGGCCTCAAGGTCGCCCCATCTGCTCGATCGATCACTAGTGGGCTGCACCGTGTCCGCGCCAAGGCTGGCACTGGATTGCTGGACAGGCAGACGACGGTCAAGGCTTCCTGCTGCTGCTTCCCATGCCATGGTGCATGATAGGGGCCTAGGCCTAAGGTGAGGTTTATCCATTCTGATATGTTCACTTTTCATGTATTTTTGCATTTAGTTCATTTCTCTGCTAATGTTCACAAGCTAGAATTAATTGGCTAACTGGGTATTCAGACAATTTGAGTTCATATACTTATCCGATTTTGGAATAGGGTTTCAAGGCGCTTCGTCCATGGTAGGCAGTAGTGGTATGGGGCCACAACGGACTAGTTGGTCCCTCCAATGATTGCGGATGCAGCGCACCTTGGGTTTCAAATCGACCGGTGCGTTGCGTTCTGTCAAACGGATGCGAGGCTAGGATCGTCGCCACAGAACTTGGTGGGACAAGAAGCTAAACCGTGTCACCATAGAAGATTAGGATTTTGCTCAGGACACTTAGGAAGGGGGTGCAGATCGATTCGAGTTGATCCCTGATTCGGATGACGAAGGCCCCCATCATGTTTCATCCTTAATTGCCGAGGACGATGAGTTTGTGCCTAAAACAGAACCACAAGATGTTCCTAAGGTAAAGCACATTGGCAAGCAGGGTGTCACTAAAACTCATGGTCGTTTAGGGTAAGTGTAAGGCATCTAAGCGCTAGCATTACTACTTTGGGATTACCATTGTAACTTGATCATTTGAATATACCTCCTATGTAGTACCATGTTACATGAATGGCTCCAGATTTTGGCGAGTGATCAGGATTGCACAACGCATATTGGAACCAGCGAGGAAAACACAAGCACAAAGCACATTGGATGCAGCGAGGAAAAGGATCATGACAAGGAGGATAAGGAGCATAAGGCCAGCTTCTCTGATGTATACACAGATGATGAAGCTACCCCAATCAGTGTGTTCGAGGCAAGAGGTTGTGGTAGAACCGCCCAAAATAACATGCTTTCAGAGGCACTTGTCTTCCACTAGACACTAAGCACCTCGAAAGTGAGCTACATCGGACAGTTCCGTTGAGCACACCTCAAGGGAGAACTCGAAACAATCCACGTTTTACATCCAAAATCCAATAATGAGTATGAGCTTACAATACTTAGTCCATTTCATACATCAAGAATTCTTGAAAATTATTTATTACAATACCAGAGTTCAGAGTGCGATAATTAAACAGAGGAATGAAAATAAACATCTAGCAGAAATGATATAAGGATCCATCTATACCCACTAGAAGAATCCTCCACACAAGAGCTACTCCTCAATCTGCACCTACAATAGGGGTAAAATAAACCCTGAGTACACAATGTACTCGCAAGACTTACCCGACTAGTGTGAATAGTTTTCTGACTCCAAGGAGTATGATAGGCAATATGGGTTTGTTGTCTTCTTTTTGTTTGTGAAAAGCATTACTAATAGTTCATCCTTACAATTAAGTTTTATTAACAGTCATGATTACTTCATTAGCTAACCATTCTAGGTAAGCACCTGTTCTACTTTCAAGCAAGGGTTAAGCAATCAGAACCATTTCACCATCTTTTATCTTCCAGTTCTTACTATGGTGCTAGACCATAGCCAAGTCATACCGTCTCACAAAAACATCGATTTGAGAACCAATGTATCCTAGCTGGGTACCCCGAAACACACGTCCCATTTGTACCATAGGCACAAACAAGGCCAACCCATTCCACACCTGTCACAGGGTCTAGGTCCCCGTCTAAACTTGGACTTCAAGCCCCCACACATGGGACCTAGTCTCAGTATGGTGCTCAGACCTCCACATTTCCCCACCTCTAGTCAGTCAGTCCGGAAAGAGCTAGAACCCACGACAAGAGCATAATGAGCCTTCTCGCTTCCATAAGCAAGTATGTGCTCAGGATAATAAGTCTGTGACCTGACTAATATCCATAGCAACGGATAGTCCTTAATCGACATGAACAGGGAAAACAGTGTAACCAAGCTAAGCCTCATTGACCGTAGGACAACAACCTGTTACACCCACCAATACCCATACCATATCCCTACCATGTCTCCATTTTTCTTTTCATCATTTTATCATGAGAGTAATTATAATAATCATCTATTGTGAGTAACGACATGTTACTCATGCTACCGAAAACCTAAGCATAGGAGCTAATCGATCCTGCACTAGTAAGACTCTTAGGACAGATATATTTATGCATGTGGCTTCCATAAAATTCCTGTAACGTAAATGCACATAACATATATAAATAGTTATTATAAAAAATAAGGGGTTATGCACCGGAGCTTGCCTTGGGCAGGCGCGATGTCAGCTGAGTTAGTTAGTGGTGGCTTCAAGACCTCCTCCTACACGAGAATCTCCTCCTTGTACTCCTCGATGATCTCCTCAAACTCGCGATCGCCGGTGGTCACTATCTCCACCAACTCGTTCTCTACATGTATGCGATGATGATGCAGTACTTAGTATTTATGCAACAACAACTCTTAAAATAAGAATACGCATACTAAGCCACTAAGCTAGCTCTAATGACTAAGATACTAAGCTAACTGTTATTTTCATCAAGCAAGGTGTTGGATTCACCTAACAAACACCTAGCTTTACAAATTAAGGATATATTTTTATTTCTACTAATGATTTAATGTATATTTGAAACAAAGAGCATTTAACTGCCCTAATGTTTAGTATATTCTAAGGCTACAAAAATTACAGTGAGCACATAATAATACAATGAAACTACCATAAAAATGTCAGGACTAATGCTATCACCAATTTACCACAAAATTTTCCTACAATATTTAACCTAATAATATTGAGCACTCTCAAATGATTTAATAGCTCCTAGTATAAACATGTATATATATGAACTAAATACACTAACAGATAGAGCACAATTTTAGAAACCTAACAAAATTTGTTTCATAATTTTTGGACACCTACATAATTTTATATAATTTACCAAAGATCAGCTCAAAAATTAAATTAGAAAACTATTTCTAATTTCTTATGAAAAAGAAAAATGAATTCACCCGCATGGCCCACGGGACGCAGCATGCGTGCACGAGCGCGCGGCAGCCCGCGGTGCGGCCCACGCGAGGCCAGTCTGCAGCGCAAGACGGCCCACGGCGGGGAAAATCCGACGCATGCTAGCGTTTTTGAAAAATAGGCCTCGCACTTCTCTCGAATCACAACTAAGTCCTAACGCTATTTGCCCCTCTCTCAAACCTTCTCACTTAACCCCTTGGCTTTCCTGGAATTCCCCCATGTGTACCCCCGACAACTCAGTGCACGGCGGCGCGGCGAGCGACGGCACTAGGCCCCTACGCCGACCACCTGGGACCTATGCGGGCCCACCTAATGGGTCAACCACCATCTTTAACCCAAGCGGCTACGCTAAGCGGCGGTGCAGGGTGACACGATGGGCAGGGGAAGGCTACAGTGGCGTGCAGCCATCCACGATGGCGGCACCACTGTTCTGGTGGACTAGGGTAGCTACAAGCCTAATTGGTTAGTGCGTGAGCATCAGGACACTACCATAGACCAGGCCGAGGTGACGGTTGGGGCGGAGGATGATGGAGAAGCGCTGGCCATGTGCGATCAAGCCGTGCGGCGGCGCACCAGGGCAGCACAGTCGCGTCAGCGATGACAGGGAGGCAGTAGCGGTTTGGCTAAGGCACGCAAGATGAAGAGGGAGTCAAGGTGATGCTAGTGGTGCAGGTGAATTGGTTCAGGATAGACGGTAGGAGGATTGCCCACATCCACGGCCGGACACGGCCTTATCGGCACAGCGGTGGGGAAACTCCAAAATTGGAGCTTGACCGTGCTTGCTTCGAAGTTGAGTGGATCATACAGCGAGAGGACGTGATGGTGAAGCCGTGGTTGCGCTGAATTGAATGGAGGTGATCGTTCGCAGGGTAATTTGATGGCGTGGCTCGACGACGGCAGCAGAGGGAGAAAGAGAGAAAAAGAGAGAGACAGGGCATGGCAGGTGGGCTCGGCTTGTCCTCACCTTGGCGAGATGCAGTCAACGTGATCGTGGAGGCCCACACGTAGGCACTGGCAGATAGGCGTACGCATTCACAACCGGCGTTGCCCGCACGCCGCAGTGCCATTGATGACAAGGCGACGGCGAGCCCGACCACATGCGCGCGGTAGAGGTGACATTGCACTAGGCCGATAGTGGCACAGAGATGTAGAGGAAGGTATGAACATGACGGTGAGGCGACAGCACCGGCTGCATCACGGCGCGGGGCAGTCGGTAGTGCGGCAGCACCGCTCGGCTGTGCAAGCAGCAGCAGTGGCTTCGTGCGCCAGGAGCCAGCGGTGGCCAGGCCAGAGCAGCCGTGGCCGGCCATGCGCGGCAGTGCACGTGTGTGTAGGGTAACCAGCATGGCGACGCTGAGTGCCCGAGCATGGTGACCGCACCCACGCGGCCAACCAGCTCGAGACCATGTTGTGCACGAATTTTAAAGCACCTATTAAAACTAAACAGTTGCTTCTGGACCTAAACCATCTTAACTATGCTCAAGATGGCATATGAGACTACCAAATCGAGCTATAACACTACACACCCCTTAACTCAATCTCTCAAAATAATTTGCTAAACATAGCAATGTCTAGCTATTGACAAACATAGAATTTTTTTACGTTTTTGAGCTGAACTTGATTTCAATTTGCAATTTCTAGGCTAGTAGAAATATTAGTTAGTAATATCGTTTTTCAACAGCAAGTATTTCACTGTCATCTACAAAGTTCAAATTCCAAACTTTATTTAAGCTCCACATATATGTTCTATAACATTTTTATTCAATAAAAAATAGTTTTAAACCCTACTTGATATACATGAACTATTGGATCAACTTTCGTTTAACATTTTTATTAGTCATTTTAGGTTACAAGAAATCGATCTACACACTTTATCACATGCACTAACACATAAGCATGATGATCATAACATGTTTTAGGAAATGATTTAGGGTGTAACACCAAGGGTGTTATAGAGGTAAGGAGAACTAAGACCATGGACGAACATGGTAGTAGACCTGCTTTTGTTGCTTATATGTTGAATGGTTGGGCTCACTTCTTTTGATCATGCCCTTCCTTGTATATGTATGGAATAGGTGCATGTTGTAGTTGTGGATAATGTAGTAGTTCTATGTATGGGGTAGGTACATGCTGTAGTTGTGGATAATGTAGTAGTTCTGACTAGTGTTTCATGAAATGGTACTGCTGTTTCAGTAAGTATAAATGGGAACATGGTAGTACTTTAATAAATATGTAGCACAAAGTACTTTTGATTTCCATGCCATAAGCGTTGTTTATATGTACAACTGCTGGATAAACATATATACAACTGCTAGATAAACATATAATCAACTGCTAGACAACAACACCCTTAGTTGTTGCACAAGCCAAAAGCTACACAACCAACACCCTTAGTTGTTGCACAAGTCAAAAGCTAGACAACCAACACCCTAGTTGCCGAACAACTCAAAAGCGAGAGAAACAATTCCATTAGTTGCTCAACAACTCAATTACCTTCTGAACTATCTCCCTATCACAACTAAGAGATTTGGGAAGCATGCCTTATGCCTAGAGCCGCTCCTTATTCATGTGGGGGATCTTGTACATATTCCCTCCATTATCTTTCATAACTTCAATCATGCATCCTTGTAGCGTGAGGAATACCCTATTCAAAAGAACGGGGTTGTAGTTTTCATATTCATTGATCATATTCGCGATGAGTTCATCCATGTTTCTAGATGTCGTTCTATCCATCAACGACTGAAGAGAAGCAAAGAAACCAAGGTCTAGGCAATTCATATCAGGTGAATTAGCAGGTTGATTCATTATGCGTATATCAAGGCCAGTTTGGGCAACTGTTGCAGCAAACTCTGGATCATCGGCGCATACATGTGATGGAGCATTGTCCTGCTTTATCCAAATTGTCTCGTGGGCATCTTCTCGAGGCCAACGAATGCGTATAGCTTCAAGAACTTTTGTGATCATATAAGATCTCATTGTTTGTCTGTCAACCTTCATTGTCTTCATGATAGGTGTGCCCCTAGGCCTATTGCCACTTCTTCTTTGTGTTGGTTCCTAAAAGTAGAAAGATTCTTATGAGAAATAACATAATAGTGATTCTTATGTAGTGAAACAAGAATAAACATGACCAAGATTGCTACCTCATGGACAAAAGGTCATACGCCTAATTTGCCATCAAAATAACATCTACCTTCAACATCAAACATAGGCTATGTAACTCTAGAATAAAACATGACTTTGTGAATGGCATTCTTGTTTTGCATTGTCCTATGTGGGTCTTCTTCGTCTGGATGCATGTATAGAGTGTTATTCTTTCTTGTCCCATTGAACCACTTCTCATCTGTGTGGATAATATTTTTGATTTCTTTGAACTTGGGATTATTTGGCAGTGTACTTGGTTCTAGCATAGAGACACACCACTGTAGCCTAGACTTTTTATTTGCTTCCTTCAAATAGGGCTTCAGTGAGTTGGAGTGTCATCGTAGCAATCCTTGTTTGAACGACTTATGCAGAGTGCTTTTATTGACACCTAGAGCATTTGCAAGTGACCTTATAGTCCCCTTCTGTTTAGGGGAATATCTAGAACTGTAGAGAGGTCCACTTGATTTTTTTACGGTCACAGTTCTTAGGTTTTAAACCATTGACATTTACTGGTATGCCCTGTGCCCAAATTTTTTTTGCTCTCTTCCATAGACCATACACGTCGTATGGTACGTATACGGACATTGTACTTCGCTGCAATAATAGTTGTACTGTTTCTTTTTAATTTTCCATTCTTACTGCTCCGAAGCAAATCTTCAAATATGTCTCGTCTTTGTCTATCTGTTATATCCTTCTTCCTAAGTCAGGCCTGATCATGATGTGCTTGGTCATCATCTACATCATCATGTGCTTGCTCATCCTCTTCATCGTCATGTACGTGCTTGGTCATTCTCTTCCTCATCATGTGTTTGCTGATCGTCTTCACCATCTGAGTCCGGCAACTCCTCTTCATCAAAGGCGATGTCAACATTTTCAGTGTACATGCCAAACTCCTCTATGAGATCCTCCAAGGCATCTTGTTCTACATGCAAGGCTATGCCATCATCTACAGAAAAATATAACCGATCAATACAAATTGTTTTGGACTTGGAGCTAATAAATGTGCTGCACTACTGAATATTTTTTTGGGCTCACACATGCTGCAGATATGCACACAATTAATTATTTTGTAATGTTGGCAATCTCTGCTGGTAGTTCTACTTTCATTGCTCAAGTTGATTGACAAAAAATAATTTTGCCTAGGATGTGCACAAATGCATTAAATCTGCTTTTTCAGCAGACATACGTCTATGCTTGAGTCACTGATTGGAAATAATCACAGGGTTTTCTTGTTCACTATCCTGTTGAGGATGATTCAAATCAAAGGGATGGCAAACATTGTGAACCGCTGCATCATCAAAGAGGGCAGGTAAGGCATCTTGTTCATCTTGTGAAGCTCTGTCATTGCCTGTGCCAAAATTTGTAATGTTTGTATGTATTGTTAGTACATAGATGATGACACTTTTGTCATGCAGATTTTTGTGGTACTACTAGAAATACTCATCTGTCAGCAGGTTTCCTTGTTCTCTCATGTTTATGATCACTCAGATCAAATGGATGCCCAACGTGTTGACCTGCTACAATAACAAGTTTTAGGAGAAAGTACACACTTATTCTAGGAAAAATTGAACGAGTACAAACTGATCTTAGGAGAGAGATATGAAATGGGGGAGAGAGAGGGAGAAGGGGGGGAGAGAGAGAGGGAGAGACAGGGAGAGGGAGGGAGAGAGATAGATTAGATAGATAGAGAGAGAGAGATGTATGTGCTAACCTCCATGAAATGCTTGTTCACCGGTTTGACCCACTACATCTTGGAACGGATCATCATCATCTTGAGCTTCAGCAGGATCGCTGTTGAGATCGGGCAACGTCTCTCCTCCGTACTCTGGTGGTGCGTTCAAATCCACTAGGAGCTTGGCCACGTGAACGCCTGATGAAATGTTTGAAATGAAAAAGAAAGATAAGCTAGCTGGCTTTATTGGCATGGAGGAAGATGTATAAAAATGGCGCGTGCTTTAATTTTTTGTTTTCGCATGTCTATGTAAAAAAGTATGAATTGTATTTATGGCGCTAAGGCTCCATTCGCTTGGAGAAATTCTGGAGGAATCTGGAGGAATTTGTGAGAGAAAAACACTGTTTTCGGATGAAAAAAGAAGCGGATCAAGTCGGATTTAAGGGCACGTGAACGGGCCTAAGTGTGTTAGCCGGCTGTGCAGTGCGTTTTGTGTCGGGTTAAAAAAATGCCCGTGCAAGGCTTTAGCTTTGTCTGTATTATTTTTTAATGCAAAAGTGGTGCATGTGTTTCAATATGTCAGCATAAGTAATGATTACTTGTACGGATGCTGTGGTCTTTTGCCTTTTTTCCTTGGGCTCTGAGTTCGATCCCAGAACGTCCTCTATCGAGGGACGGAGGGAGTAGTCCAGAAGCTCCTCAATCCCTTCCCTCATTTTTTCTCGTTCCCGAATCCCGACCCCAGCCGCCGCACGCCCGCACCCGCACGCGCTCGGAGAGTTGCGGTCTCCCCGCTGTCGCGTTCTCCGCTGGTGCCACGACGCAGCGGTTCCGTCTCCCACACCATCGCTCGCCGCCTTCCCTTGCCATCCCTCTCTCCACTAGCTAGTGCACCAAGGAGCCAAGGCAAGGAGTGAGAGATCGAGAGAGCCAAGCCAGAACTTCCATGGCAGCTGCGGGATCCTCTATCAATGGCCGGTAGGCAGCGCCAGAGCCAAGATTGGGGGCTAGTAGGCGGCGCCTGCGCCTTCGGCGGTCTCTCCCTCTCTCGGCAGGGCACAGATGGCGTCCGGCGGTCTGGCACTCGAGCCGCTCGTCGACCGTGAGTACCCTAAATCGACCAGCCATAAGATTTCTTCACTTTCCGATCTTCTTCTGTCTGATGCTCTCCTCCTGCTTCTGCAGAGGTCATCTCCGTCATCACCAACGATGGCCGCAACATCGTGGTAAGCAAGCATTATCCTACGACGAGTTAATTATCTCAGTCTCTTGCTGCCATGCCATATGGTGCCTGTGACTAGTTAATTCATCTTGTTGCTGCAGGGTACACTCAGGGGATTCGATCAGGCCACCAACATTATCCGCGATGAGTCCCACGAGAGGGTCTACTCTAGAAAGGTTAGTTTTGGCTTGCTTCCCCAATCGATTTTGACCTTTTATTTTCATTCACAATATACCAAATCAGTTGTTTCCGTGTAAAATTGAAACCCAATGCCCTGCAATGCACAGCTAATACCAAACCACCAGAATACTTGGTTTAATTGGATGCCATCTCAACACAAAAGTCACCTTTAGCGCTCATGTACGATGCCACAAATCCCTATTCCTATCGTTGAATAGTCTGACAAGTTATGTTGTGCTCTGGTTAGAAATTTAGGCATTTTCATGATTAATTTAATCTAGAAATATAACATCAGCAGTCTTGTGACGGCATATATGTGCATGTGTATATCTCTAATGAACACTATAGCATTCATACATGACATACAGATGGATACAGTAAAACTATAAAGTACAGTAATCACAGAGATTAGAATGTACCCAGCGGAGGGTCCCATGTCGAGGGCATCGGAGGCTCTATTCGCACTACTCGACATAGTGCGTTGCTCGAAGTTGTGGACCGCAGTCGATGCAGGAAGATGTTCGCGGTGCAGTCCCACGAACGGTCACCAGAAAGAAGACGCATTTCTGTTCTACAAGCAATCACCGGGAAGAAGACAGGTTCCAAGAGCGATCACCACCAGGAAGAAGACATACGTGGATGAGCAGTCGCAGATCGCTCCCCAAAAACCTAATCGCCACTCACCCCGTGCAAGGTTTTTAGGCGGACGAGGGTTCCGGAGGCACCTGCTCTCCCGCTACTCCGTGCGCGCAGAGGTACGGGACGAAGAAGCCAGAGGGCTACTGAGATGTGGTTTCTCTCGGGAGCGGTTGCGGACCCGGAAAAGACTGACGGAGGACTACGGATATATGGCTGCGACGGAAAGGGAGAAAGGCAACGGAGAATCCCAGGAGACGAAAAGCGGAAGGAATGGTAACTGGCGCAATCAATTCGTCTCCACCATCAAGGTGAGAAACTCCCATGATTACATGAATTTAAGTGGCAAAAGACTGGCCACGCCGGCCCGCTCGCTCACCGCCCGCCGCCTGCCTGCCTCGCCTCGCCTCTCCTCGCCACGGCCAGCCAGGCCCGGCCTGCGACCACGACCTGGCTCAGCTTGCACACAACAAATGAGATGTCAGGCCTTGTTGCACTAGCAAGATACATGAGCGAACCAATGATCTGGGAATATCTCAACTGATCCCTTGCTATTCTCCGATTTTTTCTCAATAGCACACTCGGGTCATAAGGTGTAGGAGCGGGTGCATAGTCACTAAACCCAAAGCTACTCAACACCTTTTCCACATAGTGGGATTGTAACAGAGTTACCCCACCATCACCTTCTCTCAGAAGCTTGATATTAAGAATAACATTAGCCTCTCCCAAATCTTTTATCTCAAAATTATTAGATAAAAATTCCTTCACCTCCTCAATCACTTTGAGGCTGGATCCAAAGATCAGTATGTCATCAACATATAAGCACAGAATAACTCCTTCACCCCCATTATACCGATAGTACACACATTTGTCAGCTTCATTCACAACAAAACCAGTAGATGTTAAAGTTCTGTTGAACTTCTCATGCCACTACTTAGGAGCTTGTTTTAGGTCATATAAAGACTTTAATAATTTACACAACTTGCCTTCTTGACCATTTGCTACAAACCCATCCGACTGATCCATATAGATCTCCTCCTCTAACTCTCAGTTTAGGAAAGCTGTCTTAACATCCATTAGATGAACAATAAGACCATAAGAGGCTGCCAGGGAAAGCAAAACTCGAATTATAGTCAATCGGGCAACCGATGAATAAGTATCAAAGAAATCCTCACATTATTTTTGAGTATGACCCTTGGCCACAAGCCTTGCCTTGTACCTTTCGATAGTACCATTAGGCCTAAGCTTTTTCTTGAACACCCATTTGCACCCTATAGGCTTACACCCATAGGGACGATCAACAATTTCCCAAATTATATTAGACATAATAGAATCCATCTCACTCTGTACTGCTTCCTTCCATAAGTCAGCATCAGGAGAGGAATATGCATCTTCAATGGTCGTTGGTGTGTCATCCACAAGGTATACAATATAGTCATCACCAAAAGACTTTGCAGTCATCTGTCTCTTACTTTTTCTAGTGACTATAGTGTCATCCTCCTCAGGATTTTGCATATAGGGTTCCTCAATTTGTTCTATCGGAGTAAAATTTTTATTCTCATGGGGAATTATAAATTCATGACCAGTCGTGTTAGGTGCATTTTTTATGGGAAACTCTTTCTCAAAAAATGTAGCGTCTCTAGATTACATGATTGTATCAATAGCCATCTCAGGAACACTAGAATTTATAATTCAAAATCTATAACCCACGCTGTGAATAGCATAACCAAGAAAAACATAATCAACAGTCTTTGGTCCAAGCTTTTGCTTTTTATTTATTGGCATATTCACCTTAGCCAAACAACCTCAAGTTCGTAGGTCAGAGAGATTTAATCTCTTCTTCTCCTATTCCTCGAATGGTGTAATTTCTTTGTTCTTTGTGGGCACTCTATTCAGGACATGCCACGTTGTCAATATAGCCTCACCCCACCATTCCTTAGATAGTCCCATAGTCTCTAACGTGGCATTAACCAAATCAGTTAGAGTGCGGTTCTTTCTCTCTGCCATCCCATTGGACTGTGGTGAGTATGGTGACGTCCTCCATTGAATAATTCCATGCACCACGCAAAACTCAGAAAATTCATTTGAGAAATATTCTCCCCCGCGGTCAAACCACAAACGCTTGATTTTCTTCTCAAGTTGATTTTCTACCTCAGCTTTATAGACTTTAAAATAATACAACGCTTCATCTTTAGTTTTCAATAAATACATGTAGCAAAATCTAGTACAATCATCTATAAATGTCATGAAGTATCGTCTACCGCCTTTAGTCAATTCGCCATTCATTTCGCATAAATCAGAATGAACGAGTTCTAATGGTGCCAAGTTCCTCGCCTCAGCAGCCTTGTGAGGCTTGCGCAGTTGCTTCGATTGTACACACCTGGCACCTAGAATCTTTGACTAAGTTAAATTTCGAGATTAAATTCAGATTTGCAAGCCATGTGAGACAGCTAAAATTAACGTGACAAAGTCGTGAATGCCATATATTCGACTCATCCGAAACATTAACATTGTTCACCACTTTATTACACACATCATCAAGCAAAGATAAGCGGAACAAGCCTCCGCAATCATAACATTTTCCAATAAATGTTCCTTGTCTCGACACAACACACTTATTGGACTCAAGCACAATTTTAAAGCCATCGCGACACATTTGAAAACCGCTAACAAGATTCTTCTTGATGGAGGGAACATGTTGCACGTTCTTTAATAGCACCGTCTTTCCCGAAGTAAACTTCAGAACGACCGTACCAGCACCAAGAACACGCGCATGTGAACCATTTCCCATCAGTAAGGCTCCAGTTCTGCCGGCCTGAAAGGAAGTAAACAAAGAAACATTAGCACACACATGAATATTAGCACCGCTGTCCATCCACCACTCAGATGAAAGACAAACTAAAAGAACAAAAGGTAAAGAATTACCATACCCAGATTTTACTCCTCCAGTCTCGCTAATCACCACGTTTGCTGATTTCGTTTCTTGCTTATATTTGTGGTCTAGGCACGCATTTACCCAATGCTCATCACTCCCGCAAACAAAGCAACCTCCACCTTTCTTGTTATTTTTCTTCTTAAACTGAGCAGTCTGCTTAGGCTTTGTATTGTTGTTCTCTTGCATGTTCTTCTTTTTATTACGGGATGTAAATGAGTTTTTCTTCTACACCATATTGGCAGCGGAAGACTCAACTTCTTTTCCACGGTTGTCCTTTGCTCTCACCCTCTCCTCAACATCAAGAGATCCAATAAGTTCAGCCACGCTAAACTCTTGTCTCTTATGTTTTAGAGAAGTAGCAAAATCCCTCCAAGAAGGTGGCAGCTTAGCGATTATACCGCCGGCCACAAACTTGTCAGGCAACAAACATGGGAAATGTTCTAGTTCTTTTGCTAGCGCCTGTATCTCATGAGCCTGTTCGACTATAGAACGGTTTTCAACCATTTTATAGTCATACAGCTGTTCTATAAGGTACAACTCACTACCAGCATCAGAAACTCTAAACTTTGCCTCAAGAGCATCCCATAACTCTTTGCCTGATGTGCAAGATATGTAGTTTTTCTCATACTTAGGATGAAGTGCACTAATCACGACGCCTCAAAACAGGTTATCGACAGCCAAGAACTCTTGCTCCTCCTTAGGAGTAAACTGTTCAGGCTTCCCCTGTGTGGTGTGATAGTAGTTCATCACAGTCAACCACAATACCATCTTGGCACGCCATATCATAAAATTCTTGCTATCAAAATTATTTGGCTTCAAAGCAGCAGCAAAACCACTGACAGAAAATTGCCTAATATTAGGTTTTTGGAATGTTAGAAATTTAGGCATTTTCATGATTAATTTAATCCAGAAATATAACATCAGCAAGTTCGTGACGGCATATATGTGTATGCGTATATTTCTAATGAACACTACAGCATGCATACATGACATACAGATAGATACAGTAAAAGTACAAAGTACAGTAATCACAGAGATTAGAATGTACCCAGCGGATGGTCCCATGTCGAGGGCATCGGAGGCTCCATTCGCACTAGTCGACATAGTGCGTTGCTTGAAATCGTGGACCGCAGTCGATGCAGGAAGATGTTCGCAGTGTAGTCCCACGAAAGGTCACTAGGAAGAAGACGCCTTGCTGTTCCGCAAGCAATCACCGGGAAGAAGACAGGTTCCGAGAGCGATCACCACCAGGAAGAAGACGTACGTGGACGAGCAGTCGTGGATCGCTGCCCAAAAACCTAATCGCCGCTCACCCCGTGCAAGGTTCTGAGGCGGACGAGGATTCCGGAGGCACCTGCTCTCCCACTACTCCGTGCGCGCATAGGTATGGGACGGGGAAGCCAGAGGGCTGCTGAGATGCGGTTGCGGACCCAGAAAAGACTAACGGAGGACTGCAGATATATGACTGCGATGGGAAGAGAGAAAGGGAGCGGAGAATCCCAGGAGACGGAAAGCGGAAGGGACGATAACTAGCGCAATCAATTCGCCTCCACCATCAAGGAGAGAAACTCCCGTGATTATGTGGATTTAAGTGGCAAAAGACTGGCCACGCCCGCCCGCCTGCCTGCCTCGGCACAGCCCGGCCGGCGGCGGCGGCATGCGCGTGTGTGGCACCCCTTTGTCCTTTTCTCAGCTTCTCAATTAAGATGGATAATTTTCAACCATATAAGCTAAGTAAACGTTCGGTCAAAATTCCATACGGTATTAAACCATACAACACTTAATGTTACGTACCATAGAGTTTTATTTGATTTATTAAATATTATACGGGCCAAGCCCATAATATATCCAACAGCTCCTAGATGTTATTTAATCATTGCCTCATATATACTTCCTCCATTCAAAATTATGTCATTCCAACTTTCTTGGAGGGTCAAACCATCTCAAATTTGACCAAAACTATAGAGAGAATTACAAAGATTTATGACATCAAATAGGTATACTATGAAAATATAATTAATGAAGAATCTAATGATACTTATTTGGTATCATAAATATTATTATTTTATTATATATGTTTTGACTCTCCTGGAAAGTTGAAATAACTTATAATTTTGGATGGAGTGAGTATTTTTTTACAATCTGTCCTTCGATAATTCTGATTATCTGTGAGCCATTTAGAGCAACTTTTCAAGTTCGCGCTGAGTACCAGTTTACCCCAATCAGGTATTCAATCATATTTACCCCTAGTGTTCTAAGTGGCACTGATGCTCTGCTTTCAAGTGCTCTGTTCTGCTGTTTCCTGTATGAATTGAACCCTTTGTCAGGATTGATGGGCTTACAAGTATGACTCGTTCAGTACATATTGTTCGTTACAGAATTTGTCTGTCTTGGTCTTGAAATTCTTCCATTGGGTGAAGCTTTGCATTGGTCTCCTTTTTGTACCCACTTTGTCAATCCTGTCGTTCTCTTTTGTGGTACTGTAAACTGGTTTATTTCATGATCCTTGGAAATTTGCTCCCAAAAATGTAAAAGCCAAGAAATATTTGGTACCTTAAGGTTGGACACTGATTTCCTGCAGAATGAGTCTACACTTTACAGTGAGCCATGTGCCGTCCGGCGTTTGAATACTTGATCTTTGATATATTGACGAATATCGTGTACTGCCATCCTAGTTTCAAGGATTAATTGATGTGTTGTGATTGAACTTAAGTGTGTTTAAAGATGTATTCTCATCAAACTGTTGTGATTGAACATAAGTGCTTAAGAATGATTCTTTATACCTACTGATGATTTAACAAATTATATGCGGCACTGGTTCACGAATCATGATTCAAATAATTACCTTTGACATCTCTATAGCTTATTCTCATCAAACTGTTTTTTTTGTGTGTGCGGGTGGGAGGGTTGGGGGTGTGGGGGTATTAACTCCTATACCCTTACGGCTAGGTTTGGGCCGGCCCGGACCAAGGGCTCCGGCCCACTAGAAGACGACACGCAGCCCAGTCGATCTGCTTGGAGTCCCGCGCAAGGAATTAAGGCAGACTTGGAGATCAAGCAAGATCCTGGTCGGTTAGAATATGAATCCTTATCCGGCCACCTATGGCAATTGTAACTGGTTAGGATTAGTTTTCAGATCTGTAACCCTGCCCCCCAGACTATATAAGGCGGGCAGGGGACCCCTCTCAAAAATCATCTCATTTACATACAGCAATACAATCAGACGCAGGACATAGGTATTATGCCTTCACGGCGGCCGAACCTGGATAAAACCTCGTGTCTGTCTTGCATCATCATCTCGTTCGTAGCTTGCGCACCTGTCTGTCGATAATCTACTACCTTGGGCATACCCCTAGGTAGACTGCTCGGTAGGTTGATTTTGAATCGAATCTACCAGAGCTAGGGTTTCAGCAAGCTTGGTGCCGACCTGATCGATGGAGTCGAGCAGGTCGGTGTTGTCGATCTGCCTCCCTTTGTAGCGAGGAAGCGAACGACGGATTGTCGGCGCGCTAGGTAGGGGGTGTGCGTACTACTCCCCAGACGAACAAGATGGTCATCATCCCTGGTTTCATGGCTACGCTGAACGGCCTCACGTTCACCATCGGCCAGATCACCTGGACCACTGGCTCCGACAACTTCATCGCCATGACCACGGAGGAGGCGTAGATCCAATCTGCGTCGACCACTGCTTCACCAGCATCAGCTACGGCTCCGACCACGTTGGATCTAGCTCCGGCCACACCAGCATCGTCTTCAGCCACGCCGACAACCCGTCGTTCGCTTCCTCGCTACAACGGGAGGCAGATCGACAACACCGACCTGCTCGACTCCATCGATCAGGTCGGCACCAAGCTTGCTAAAACCCTAGCTCTAGTAGATTCGATTCAAAATCAACCTACCGAGCAGGTAACCACTACCCATAACAGATCTACCCGACCAGCTCGGGCCAGTCGTCCTGCACGACTCGGTACGGATCTCGTGGTCACGTCTACTCCTGAAGGGCGCTCCGTTCGTCACCGACCAGCCCCCGCAACGGGTCTCCGGCTCTCCGAGTGCGAAGCCTTGATGGAGAATTATGAGGCTCAGCCCTACGGCCTGCGAAACACTGCTTCCAACTACGCGTACAATATACAACGCTGCTCGGATCTGTGTTTTATACATCGACCTCGGCCAAAGCCACGCAACTTCGTCAACATGGTTCGGATTGAGGAGTATCAAGAAGGATCGGTCCACACAGTTCAAGAGGGCGGCTCAAGCTCCCCGGCTGGCATCGCATCTATTGGCTCCGTCCACACTGAGTTTCAGCATCGGGACAATGAAGAAGTTGAAGACGATCTGGATATCCCAGACCACTCCCCGGGGTTCCCACGATTCCCATCTTTCCCACCAAGGTGAGGAGACTTGATCAATGTCATCAGTAATGACGAACCACCGGCAGTTGGCGAAACAGAACAAGAAAGGCTAGCACGCGAAGCACGCAATATTGACCGGTTTAATTGCAGACAAGCCAAAGCCGAGGCAGAAGAGGAGGCACGACGCATAAGGTTCCAGCCACGCGATCTCAACAATGCCTTTGATAGGGTAGGGGAAAAGCAGGTCTTCAGGACTCCAAGCGCCAACGTAGCTGTTGCTATGGCGACAATGCAATGACTACCCAATACCCCGGAAATCCAGGCAATTCGTGATGATGTACAAGCCTACATGACGGCTGCTATAGCCCAGACCACAGAGATTGCAAACCAAGCCTGGGCTTCGTCCGTCTCAGTCAAATCAAGCCGCATTCGCCAGTACTCAAGTCGCTCACAGCCACCCAACCAACGTGGCTCGTGTAACAACGACCCACCAGACAACCGTCAAGGCAGAAACGGTGGTCATGATGGTGGTCGGGACAACAACCGCCACAACAACCGGGACGATAATCGATGAGACAACCACGACAATCGTCGTGATAACCGCGGTCGCGGGGTCAACCAGGGTGGCAATCGGGATCGCCGTGATGGCAATAATGATCTCCGCCATTCCCTTGGAGAACGCAATCTGCGTGATCGCATTAACCAAAGAGCCAATGATCGTGCATCCCACGAAAGCTATCGCCGTATGGAATATGATACTACCCACGGCCCTCCGGGTTTGAAGCAGTTTACTCCTCACCTTCGCCAAGTCGTATGGCCAAAAAACTTCAAGCTCGAAAAACTCTAGAAGTACGACGGCAAGGAGAACCCCGAGTTATGGGTCATGCTCTACGAAACCGCATGCAGATCAGCCATGGCTGACGAGCACGTCATGTCTAATTACTTCCCAGTCGCCGTCGGCCATGCAGGCCACCAATGGCTGGTCAGCTTGCTGGCAAACTACTTTGATTCTTGGCAAGAGCTCAAGCAAGCATTCATCGACAACTTCATTGCTACTTGCGAACAACCCGGCAACAAATATCATCTGCAGCGGATTCGAGATCGCAAAGATGAGCCACTGTGCGAGTACGTCCGACGCTTCTCGGAGATGCGCATCAAGGTTCCATCAATCTCCGATAATGAGGCAATCGAAGCTTTCATCACTGGTCTCCGCTTCCATGATGCCCTAAGGGACAAGCTCCTCCGCAAAAGACCTGAATCGGTCACAGCGCTCCTAGCTACTGCTAAAAAATATGTGGACGCCGATGATGCTAAAAAGATAATCATCGAAGAAGCAGCAAGGGTTCCACGCTCCGACCACCCCCCACACCGCGACGACCACCGCGGCAACCGTGGTCGGAACGACAATTTTGATCGCCGCAACCAGCGCAACGATTTTCGCGACCACCACGACCAGCGTAATCAGCGGTGTAATCACCGTGATGATTACAGGGGCAAGCATGCTTGGGAAGATGACGGCAAAGTCAACATCGTTAAAAAGGTGGCGGACGTCACAACTACGAAGAAGACTACGCCAAAGCATTGAAAGGACCCTGCCAGCTCCATCCCAAGTTAAACCATACCATGGAGAATTGCTGTGTTCTCAAATCCATCTACACGTGCCAACAGGCTCCAGATAAATCCGACAAGCCTAACGATGCAGGGGAGCAGCGTAACGAGGACAACGACGATGAAGACACAGATCCCCGTCACAAGTACGTCAAGCCAACCGACCGCGTCCACACCATCATTGGGGGCAGAGTGTCTATCGAGACCAAACGAGAGCGCAAGCTGCTCGCCCGTGCTTGCTTGAACGTGGCCAATGCCGACAACCTCATCGCCGATCCGTGGCTCCCTCCTTGGTCTCACCGCGAGATCTCCTTCAGCAGAAAGGACTAATGGGCTACAATACCCAAGCCAGGGCATTTTCCTCTGGTTCTTGATCCTTGTATCAACAAGGTTCAGTTCGATAGAGTGCTGATTGATGGCGGCAGTTCCATCGATATACTGTTCAAGAACAGTTTGCCAGCCCTGAAGATAACCCAGGCTGATCTCAAGCCATACGAGGCACATTTCTGGGGTGTTCTCCCCAGACAGAGCTCCACACCTCTCGGGCAGATCACGCTACCTGTGCAATTTGGTACCCCAGACCACTTCCGCACCGACTACGTCAACTTCATGGTCGCTGACTTCAAAGGCACCTACCATGCTATCCTTGGCCGACCAGCGCTCACCAAGTTCATGGCCATACCTCACTACAGGTATTTGGTGCTCAAGATGCCTACTGAGAAGGGGGTCCTAACTCTCAGGGGCAACATATACGTAGCTTACACCTGCGAGGATGACAGCTTCAAAATAGTAGAGGCTCACGACCTCTCTATTCGCATGGCCGACACCATGCTCGACGCCAAGCAGACCCCAGCCGACCACCTAGAGATCCTAGAGCTCGAGGCCCCATGCAAGAACATCAAGTCCAAAGAGCACAAAGAGATCTAGCTGGTCGACGGTGATCCTAGCAAAATGGCCCTTATTAGGGCCAACCTGGATCCTAAATAGGAAGACGCGCTCGTTAGGTTCTTGAGGAGCAACGTGAGTGTGTTCGCATGGAAACCCGCTAACATGCTCGGTGTACCTCGGAACTTGATCGAGCACTCCTTAAATGTCGATGGCAAGGCCAAACCCATCAAGTAGAAGCTACGACGGTTTGCTCACGACAAAAAGGAGGCTATTAGGGTAGAAGTTACATGGCTTTTAGCAGCCGGATTTATCAAAGAAGTGTATCATCCAGAGTGGTTAGCCAACCCGATTCTTGTACGCAAAAAGAATAAGGAATGGAGAATGTGCGTTGATTACACTGATCTCAACAAACACTGCCCTAAAGACCTCTTCGGCTTACCTCGCATTGACGAGGTCGTAGATTCAACTGCCAGTTGCGAGCTGCTTTCCTTTCTTGATTGCTACTCTGGTTATTACCAGATCGCTCTCAAAAAGGACGACCAGATCAAGGCATCCTTCATCACGCCCTTCGGTGCCTACTGCTACACGACCATGTCATTTGGGCTGAAGAACGCTGGAGCTACCTACCAACGCGCCATACAGGCATGCCTTAAAGACAAGATAAAAGACGACCTCATCGAGGCTTATGTTGACGATGTAGTTGTTAAAACCAAGGAAGCATACACCCTTGTCGACAACCTAGAACGTACCTTTGCAGCCCTTAACACATTCCAATGGAAATTAAACTCAAAGAAGTGCATCTTTGGTGTTCCATCTGGTATACTGCTCGGCAACGTCATCAGTCACGACGGCATACGCCCTAACCTAGAAAAGTAAAAGCTGTCTTGGACATGAAGTCGCCCAAAAAGGTGAAGGATGTTCAGAAGCTTACCGGATGCATGGCTGCCCTCAGTCGTTTCATATCTAGATTAGGCGAAAAAGGACTACCATTTTTCCAGCTGCTCAAAGCATCCGAGAAGTTTGAGTGGTCGGAGGAAGTAGACGCTACCTTTACACAGCTGAAACAATTCCTTACATCACCTCCGGTCCTCACTGCTCCCAGAGAAGACGAAACCCTCCTGCTTTACATTGCGGAAACTAATCAAGTGGTCTCCACTGCCATGGTGGTCGAGCGCAACAAGCCTGACCACGTCTACAAGGTACAGTGACCAATTTATTTCATCAGTGAGGTGCTCAGTGAATCCAAGACCAGGTACCCATAGATTAAGAAACTAATCTATGCCATACTAATTACATCCCGAAAGTTGAAACACTACTTCGATGGATATCGTGTGGTGGTCATGACCGAGTACCCTCTAGGAGACATCATTAGCAACAAGGATGCAAATGGTCGCATCATCAAATGGGCAATGGAGCTATGCCCTTTCTCCTTGGAATTTGCAAGCCGTACTACAATCAAGTCTCAAGCACTTGTCGATTTCATCATCGAGTGGACAGACTTAAGCACACCTGCCTCTCAGGGGCCCGCTGAGTATTGGAAGATGTACTTCAATGGCTCTCTCAACATCGACGGCGTAGGAGCAGGAGTCCTTTCGTATCACCATCCAAGGAGCAGCTCCGATATGTCCTCGGGATTTATTTCCCGGCGTCTAATAACGCCGCCGAGTACGAAGCATGCCTACACGGTCTATGCATTGCGGTCGAGCTTGGTGTCAAGCGTCTCTATGTCTACGGAGACTCGGCTCTGGTCATCAACTAACTCAACCAGAACTAGGATATGACCAGCGAAAAGATGGACGCATACTGCAAAGCGATCAGAAAGTTGGAAGGCAAGTTCTATGGCATCGAGTACACACATGTGGTCCGGGACAAAATTAAGCAGCAGATGCGCTGTCAAAGTTAGGATCATCCCGAGCCAAAGTCCCACATGGCGTATTTGTTCAAGACCTGTTCACGCCCTCCATCAAACAAGAAGATCCCGTGGTCGACAAGCCTCTAGACCAGCCATTGGTGGCTATGGTTCTGGCATCAAACACCACCAAACAACCTCCGACCACTAAGAAGCCCGACTGGAGAGTACCTTTCATCAAGTACCTAACAGATGGTAGCGGTTACACCGATCAGACAGAAAACGAATGCCTGATGCGTCGCAGTAAGCAGTATCTGCTCGTCGATGGCAAATTGTGGCGCAAGAACGCGAAGGAGGAAATCTTGATGAAGTGTATAACCTAGGAGGATGGTGAACATCTCCTAGACAAAATCCACTCTGGCTCCTGCGGCAACCACACGGCCTCGAGAACGCTAGTCGGCAAGGCTTTCCGAGCTGGGTTCTATTGGCCGTCAGCCGTAGCCGATGCAGAGAAGCTAGTCCGCCATTATGAAGCTTGTTAGTTTTTCGCCAAGAGAATCCGCATACCAGCACATGAGATTTAGACTATACTAGCCTCTTGGCCCTTCACATGCTGGGGACTAGATATGATCGTGCCTTTCAAACCGGCCCCTGGAAAATTTACACGCGTCTTTGTGCTGATCGACAAATTCTCCAAGTGGATAGAGTACATGCCCCTGGTCAAGGCATCTTCAGAAAAGGCTATCGCGTTCCTCGACCAGGTCATCCACCGCTTTGGCATACCCAATAGCATCATCATTGATCTAGGTGCTCAGTTCACCAGGAACGCTTTTTGGGACTTCTGCGATGAAAGGAGCATAGTAGTAAAATACGTCTCGATGGCACACCCTAGAGCTAATGGACAGGTTGAGCGGGCAAATGGTATGATCCTAGACGCACTTAAGAAGAGGATGTATAGAGAGAATGACAAAGCTCCTGAAAGATGGCTCAAAGAGTTACCGGCCGTGGTCTGGGGTCTCAGAACCCAGCCCAGTCGCAATACTGGCGTATCACCATACTTTATGGTTTATGGCGCTGAGGCAGTGCTCCAAGCAGATATAGCCTTCAGATCAGCACGGGTAGAGAACTTTGACAAAGACAAGGCCAATGAAGTACGGGAGCTAGAAGTGAATAGTGTAGAAGAGAAGCGGCTCGATTCTTGTGTACATACAACCAAATACCTTGTTGTTTTGCGGAGGTACTACAACAAGAAGGTCAAGGAGCGGTTCTTCGTGGTCGGGGACCTGGTCCTGAAGTGGAAGACGAATCAGGCTGGTGTCCACAAACTCGCAACCCCATGGGAAGGACCCTTCATGATCAAGGAGGTTACATGCCCTACATCTTACAGGTTAGCTCGCCTAGACGGCACAGACGTACCCAATTCCTGGCACATCGACAAGCTTAGGCGTTTCTATGCTTAGCTACTAAGATATGCACCCCTCTTGTACTTTTGATTTATTTCAATAAAGCTATTATGATTTCTCCGACCACTCTAATGTGTCACTTCAAAGTCTATTGTTATTCTAACTCTACCAGTTAAAACCGACCACCATTCCTTCTCGGGTTCTCGGAGCAAGCCCTGTCTCCGGTTCCTCCCAACGTGTGCATGGGATCCGCTCTCTACGCTACAGGTGATCGGCAGGTGCTCTCTGGTTTGACTTGTGTGTTTCTACGTGTGCACAAGCTACGCACCTCACACTCCGACCGCAAGACAAACCAGGGCCATACAAACCTTTCAGGATGACGTGTCGACTAAACTGGTACAACTAAACAGAATGCCAACACATTCTAACTTAGTTACATCAACACGATATCCGAGCTTAAACATGTTTTCTACAAAACAAACAATCTTATGTTGATATACAAGTACGTTATTACAAGCTTGCCTGAAAAGGTCCAAGTTTACAATAACCCAACTACATCTTCTTCTACAGCTATAGCCTACACTATTGGCTGGTCGAGGCACGCGGCGCCTGCTGCTCGCTGGGCCTGACATCGTGCTCGGGTCTCAGGGACTCTGGCATTAATCGAGCTAAAGAAGATGGCCCCACTAATGCCTGGCTGGTCGAGACCGCAGGCTTCGCCGGTTGGCTTGAAGATGACGGCGCTCCCAGCTGACTTGTTGACGGCATTCCTTGTATGGGTGGTGTCGCACCTCCACACAGGTTAATATCGCCAATTATTTTCGCGGACAAGTCCAGCTGGGTCATTCGTAGCTCCTCGGCCTTGTCTAGATCTACCTCCTTCGGGTATCCAGCCTCCAGGCGCTTGAGATCGATCAGGGGGTAGTGTGCACGTACCATGCTTAGCACATGTGCGCCTACGTACTCTCCTGCCTCCTTTGCGAACCCCTGGAACCATCCCCATGCCCTTTGGCATCTCTCGATCAATCCTAGCTACGGCGTCCTTGGCACATCTTCTGCTAGCGCCGGATCGATGAGGTTAAGGACCGACAAAATGCCCTTTGCCACCTCCTGGCACCAGCTTTTCTAGGTGTCACGGTCCTTGGTGATCTCTTGGCATTGCGCCTTCTAGCCGTCATGGTCTTTCATCATGGCCTCCAGATGATTCTTTGCATTGATTTTTATAACTGCAAACCGCACATGCTGTTAAGACGTTAAACCGCGCCAAACTACAATAGGCTACAAAAATGAGCAAAGGTGGTTGGACAACTTACCTTTCAGCTCCTCTGTCATCTTGGTCGTGTGGTCCCGGAGCTGCGACTGGTCTTGCGCCAGTTTTCTGTTGTCCTCGTTTAGGTGATCACGCTCTCCGACCACACGACTGTTCTCCTCTCAGAGACGGATCACTTCAGCTTCTAAGCCTGCACTACAGTTGTTACTACCAACAACGCAACAGCACTTGTCAGTAGTCGGTATGATAAAATGGCTACTTACTTGTTCTTTCCTGATCTTTCTTACTAAGTTGGATGACCAGGTTCTGGTTCTAGGAATCTTGCACCGTCTTTTCATGATCAGCGGCTTCAAGTCACTGGCGCAAGCGGTCCACCTCCGCCGTCAGCTCCTTGTTGTTTGCAACGATCCCCTCGATATGGTCGAAGCATTTCTTGCGGTACCTTGCGGTCTTCATTAAGTCCTGTGTGCAGATAGCTAAGTAAGACAACTACGACTAGACTGCAAGACCAGGGGGTGAAGCGAAACTTACCTGCACTTCCATAACAAGCCGCTTCGCCGCCCGTTCAACTTTCTTGGTTTCTTCGACCTCTGGGATTTCGTCATGGATAACCCATTGGTCGTTCCACCAACGCGACACATAAACATGTTGTCGCTTGTCTTGCGGATGGCCCAGGACCTCCTCCACCTCGTCCTCTTCGGGCTCTTCTTTGGGTCCTGGTGCTAGCTCGGCGTCAGCAGCATCTGTGATCACCACAGCCTTCCCATGAGCTACAGCGTTGGTAAATGTGATCTATGCTCTCACCTCTGGCCGCTGCTCCTCGGTCTGCTCTGTTACCCTCGACACTGAGGTGTTGCCCTCAGTAGGTTTAGCGCTCGGAGCACTCGTGCCTGGCTCGGCTGGTCCCTCGACCACCTGCTCGGGGACTGTTGTCTGACTGCTCGCTTGCTGAGGCCTCGACGGATCTTCTACTATGGCTTCCTCGGTGGTCGGCTGCTGGGCAGTCTGCTCTATACTTATTGGCGGCGCCACGCCACTTCCGGCTAGCTGGTCTGGACTCTCTATGGACGCCGAGCTAGTACATCCGGGATAAGTTCAGAAAGCAATCATATTAAATACAAATTGCTAACTTATATCAAGGTTACAAATACTTACATGTTGGAAGCACAGAATGATGTGGAGAAGGCACGTCTCTTCGGCCGTACTTGCTCCACGTGCTGTGCGGATAACTCTTGGTCTCCCTCTACATCCAGCACTATCGCTGGGCCTTGGTGCTCGACCCCTCTGCCACTTGTCCTTCGCGTTGCAGTGGTCGGTGGCGTGCTCGGTTGAGTTGTCGCTCCCATCACCGGTCGCGTTCCTTGCCCAGGTACTCTCGAGGTTGACCCGGCTACATCCTTCACCACCGTCGGCGATGTGGGTCCCATAGGCGCGGAGGACCCACCTTGCTCCATTGACTCTAGTTGCTTCCTCCTTTTTCGATGGACAAGTTGAAAGGTGTCTGCATCTTCTCCCTTCTCTACGTCATCGTCCGGTCAAGCAAAAACCGCCTGCCGACGATTGCTGGCCGGGTTCTCCTCCGGGTCCTCCTTGGGCTCATTGATATTTAGCGCTCCCCCGGTGAGCAGGGTGGTTACTAATCTCTTCTTCGACTGTTTGGGGGTAGCCGGCCGCTTACCAGCAGCTTTGGCCGCTGCCTCCACTCTAGCTCCGAGCTCCGCCCAGTCGACGTCCTCGTCCTCGATCTCGACACTGGTCTGGGTGGTGGGATCAGCTCCTTGTGGCCACTCTACTCCAGGGGGTGGCGACACAAACACTGTCGCTCTATCCCGACCATTAACCTGGGTAACAAAAGGGAGTGAACACAGTAAGTTTCCACTTACCCTACCACAATATAAGACCATAGGTACACGGTAAGACGAGTTACCTTTGGGGGAGGTCGGGCAAGCTTGAAAGCATGCTCGATGTCGCTCAATCTGGCATAATTTGGATCGGCTAAGTTAAATAGCTCGCCAATTCTAGCTTTGACTTCGATTTTGTCAAGCGCCCTCTGCCTCGTCCTCGTCGGGTCTGCGCTCCCTTGATACTCATAGCCAGGATGTACCCTCCTCTGGTAGGGCTAGACCCGTCGGCTGATGAAACTCCTGACTACGCTCGGACCATCCAGTTTTTTCCACGGGATCATTCCAAATATTTCTGGGATCTGTCCTAGATGCTCGGGCTTCTCCGGCCAGCTCGTCTTCTTCTCTGGAATGTAGCCTGCGTCGCACAGCGTGATCGTGTTCGGCTCTTCGCGGATGTAGAACCATTTTTTGTACCAGTCGTCGAGTGACGTGTTCCATGGGCAGTGCAGGTACTGGGCTTTCATGCCGTCATGGAGGTTGAGGTATACACCCCTGGCTATCTTCGAACCACCGCTTCCTTTCTTCCGTAGACAGAAAAGATGGCAGAAAAAATCGAAATGGGGCTGGAAGCCGCCATACACTTCGCACAGATGAATAAAAGTGGCGACAAGGAGGATCGAGTTGGGATGCAGATTGCAAATCCCAATCTTGTAGTAAAGACAGAGCCCCTAAAGAAACGGATGCACCGAAACTCCAAATCCCTGTTTAAAGAAATCCTCGAACACCATGATCTCACCTGGTTGTGGACCGGGGTACCTCTCGCCCTCCGGCGCACACCATCCTACGAGCTCCTTGTTGTGGAGTACCCCCATGGTGATGAGGTCTTCAATGGCCTGCTCGTTGCTTTTCAACTTCCACCATTCCTTCGCCATGACCCATGTTTTCTTCTGCGCATCACTTTTTGCCATTTCCTTTTGTTTTCTGCCTCTGACTCCGGCCTTGCTGGTGAACGGGGAGTGTTCTGATCTTCAACAGCAGCGGGGAATTAGCAGAGGCGGCAGTTGAAGCGGCGGCGGATTGATTGGTGGCGATTTTGGATGTGTTAGGGTTGGTTGGCGAGAGGAAGTCGAAAGCTATGGTGGCGAATGGCAATGGGGTTCAATAAATAGTAACTGACCTATCATATACCGTATTTAACCCAAGAGTTATGCCGTTTTGTCTGCCTGGGATTCTTGGGGGACGTGCGCACGCGCCGCAGACTGTTGTTTTCACGTTTGCAGTATTACTCAGCGTCGAGATCTACGCCAATATATGCGCCTCTTTGTTGCCAGTGTGGAAGGGCCCACGCTGACGCACCTACTGACAGGTGCCACGCAACTGTTTGCTTGACAAGACAAAAAGACAGTATGACGTGCTATACCCATCTACTTTTTTGACTAGACGTGTAAGACCGGACTTGTCAGAACAAATAAATAAATAAATACATAAAATAATAGTAAAAGTGGCATATGATTTTTTGCCACACTTTTTGTGCTTGGGGACTGTCGCGACCACCCTCGTGCTCGAGGACTATCCCGACCACCATCGTGCTCGGGGACTGTTCCAACCACTCTCGTGCTCGGGACTGTCTCGACCTCCCTCGTGCTCGGGGACTGTCCCGATTACCTTTGTGTTCGGGGATTGTCCCGACTACGGTTATTCTCAGGGATTCGTCGTTTTCCCCATGCTGCGCTCGGGGACTGCCCCGACCACTCTCCGACCATTGCTCGGGGACCGCTCTCCTCGGCTACATGTGATTTGTACTCACATACAGTTGAGAGGCATTTATTTTTTCTCACTTAGACCTTGCTACAAGGCTGATACCTCGCCTTCCAGCAAGCTCGGGGACTACATCGGTACGATGCACCTGCCGGTGCAGCTCGTATCGCTTGTACGACGATTGGATTCTCAACTTAACTGGGAATTCTTTTTAGACCCTGGCACCACGTGCCTATGTCACCTACTACCAGGCTCGGGGACTAAGTGGGCACACTTCACCTTGCGGTGAATGTGCTTATTTTATTGACCCCTACGCTCTGACTGTTGGCCATAACTACTACTGTACAAGGGTCACTTTCATTTCTTATCAGAAATACAAGTGGGCACACTTGATCAGGAAAGAAATCTTTTTCTTTTTTCTTTAGAGCACCATGCATTCTTCGGACAACCGGAATCTTCGGCTATAATCGTGGTCTACTGCTCTCTGTGCTGACCAGAATACTGGCATATTTGCTTGGTCAATGTTTTAACCAGTTGGAGATGACATGAAGACAGACCACATTAGCCGAAGAAGATCAAACGGCGTGTCGCAACATAATACATGGTGCTCAAGAACTAGCTGTGGGGGTATTAACCCCTATACCCTTACGGCTAGGTTTGGGCCGGCCCGGACCAGGGGCTCCGGCCCACTAGAAGACGACGCGCGGCCCAGCCGATCTGCTTGGAGTCCCGCGCAAGGAATCAATGTAGACTTGGAGATCAAGCAAGATCCTGGTCAGTTAGAATAGGAATCCTTATCTGGCCACCTATGGCAATTGTAACTGGTTATGATTAGTTTCCAGATCTGTAACCCTGCCCCCAGACTATATAAGGCGGGCAGGGGACCCCTCTCAAAAATCATCTTATTTACATACAGCAATACAATCAGACGCAGGACTTAGGTATTACGCCTTCACGGCGGCCGAACCTGGATAAAACCTCGTGTCTGTCTTGCGTCATCATCTCGTTCGTAGCTTGCGCACCTGTCTGCCGATAATCTACTACCTTGGGCATACCCCTACGTAGATTGCCGACCATATTTCGTCGACAGGGGGCGATTCTGACGAATTGCTCTCGTAGAAATGGTTGGTTCAGAACATTTTCCATGGCACAACCTTTCTTCCCCCTTCTAATGAAGCCTCTCCTGTCATTTGTTTTTAGAAGAATGTTTTGTAGATGCCTCTCTGTTCAGCCGTGCATAATCATGGCATATCAATCTCTGTTGATATGTGACGGTTCTGTCTTAGGTTGTCATAGTGCTGTGAGCCAGTTATCTTTTATTATTGATCGATTGCACAACTGTGTTGAAATGAAACACCTTGGTTGCACAATTCCTCTCGTGCACTTGCATACTGCATGTGTGTCTCTCATTATATTCTCTAATTTCTGCTGCGCATGAGAATTTAGCAGTAAATTTGGATTCTTGAGCCTTATGAGAAACATGATTGCACTTGCAGGAGGGAGTCCAACAACTTGTACTTGGTCTGTACATTATCAGGGGTGACAACATGTAAGATATTTCCTCCTTGTCATTTGAGGCTTTTGTTACTTGTGAAGTTTTTTTTTGTGGGGGGTCAATAATGCACTCGTTTTCAGTTAGGGCCGGTTTAGAATCCAAAAATTTTTGCGCAGTAACCGTCACATCGAATCTTGCGGCACATGCATGGAGTACTAAATGTAGACGAAAAAAAAAACTAATTACACAGTTGGTCGAGAAATCGCGAGACGAAACTTTTAAACCTAATTAGTCTATAATTAGACACTAATTACCAAATACAAACGAAATGCTACAGTGAGCCAAAATCCAAAAATTTTTGGATCTAAACGGGGCCTTAGTACTGCGTGCACTTGTTTTCAGAATTATTAGTATTCTACCAAACTGAAGCAGAACTTACAGTCGTTTGTCCCATTCTTTTTCTCTTGACCTCATTCGATATGTGCAGAAGCGTTGTGGGCGAGGTCGACGAAGAGCTGGATTCAAGATTGGATATGTCGAAGCTAAGGGCGCACCCACTGAAGCCTGTTATCCACTTAGGTCCGCTGCGGCGAGATTAGATGCACTCGTGTCTTGGGTACTCTGTGGATTGGATGAGTTATTGTTGAATGCAGGATGTAGCATCATCACCATGAAGATGAGTTATTGTTGAATGCAGGATGTAGCATCATCACCATGAAGAGGGGACTGATGAGTATTGTGAACATGTATCTTGCGTATTGTGAATCAATGAATATATGTCGGCTGTTGGGTTGCTTGCCTACACATTCTGTAAGATTGCAGTTGCCTATTTTTATTTCTTTTTTCATTAAAAAAAAGATTGCAATTGCTTGGAGTTCGGATCCCGTGGGAATAGGTTGTCTAAGGTTTGTCTACGATATAGAAAGCATTAACCTAAGTGGTAAGTTAACTTGTGTTGATTTTATACTATTAGGATTAAAGGTCACATACGACTAGAATTCACAAACACTTCTTACAAGCAAGCATTAGCGCGCTACAGCCTAGTAGGTTGTTAGAATGTTATCTTATGTTGACTTAAGTCAATTATAATGTTCAACTAGAGGTTAACATAAGACTCATTTGTAGAACGAATTATTTCCTTTAACCTAAGTAGATTGAAAGTACTTCATTTCATGTGTGTCATTTTTATATTCATGACTATTATATGTTTGTCTTTCAAGGTGTATGTAATATGGCTCTAGGTTTATCATCAGGTTTCTCTTATTTCACTTAGGGTTTTAAAATGTGGCACTTAAGATAGAGTTGACCTAACACGCATTTATTGTTTAACAATTGTGTTTTTGTTCCTGCGTATTTTTTAGTTCTTTCTTATTATACTACTAAGCTTAACCAATTGTTGGTTTATTTAGTGTTAATGGACTTTACTTACACCAGGGGTGTTACAGATGTCACGAACACAATATCTAGGACCCATCAGTACTACGTTCGGCATAGAGGCCATGTAACTGGCTTGACCTATCTCGCTATTGTGCCGGCATGTGGCATGAGTATAAAAGGACGAAGTCGCTCATGCCGGAGGTAAGAGCATCTCCAAGAGTTTTCAAAACCCACTCCCAATCTAGATTTTCTGGCAAGATTGAAAAGAACTGCTCTGCAACAACTCCCTATCTTAACTCCCAATCTTTCCGCACTTGGGAAAAGCAATCCAATTCACGGATAAATACGCGCGCATCCTTCAGAAAATATATGTCACACCCAATTTTAAGGATAAAATTGAATGCATAAAGCTCATGTGTGCCCAGGGATCAGTCACACACATAAGTCGACAAATTACATAAAGTATCGTCACGGCGTTTCTTACATCACGATTAATACCATCACATAGTCTTATACAACACAGCGGAAAATAAAAGATAACCCTCTCGTGGTAGCTCCATCACAGGGATGGTCAACTGGTTGACCACAAGCTTAATAGTCCTCAGGAAACTTCTCATACTCGTTGACATCTGTTATCCATCTGGGATTTTTATACAATTATAGAAAGTAAACAAGCGTAAGTACTTCCCATACTTAACAAGATAACATGGGGTTATGAAAGCTCAAAAAGGTTGACTCTGGTTTACTGCAGTTAGCACTTTTAGTAAGTCAAGATTTTATCATCAGTTATTATCAAGTTATGCTTAAGCCCAATTAAACCCACGTGATCATATATCAGAATCAATTGTATCATATTATCATCATAGAACATCATAAATGAGCACAATAATTAACCAGTTATTCTGTGAGTTTTTCAGGCCGTTCGTGACCGTGAGCACGGCTGTTATAACAGTTTGTAACCCTCTGCAGAGGTTGTGCACATTCACCGCGAGTCGTGATTCCCATATGCCCGGGTTAATTACTCCCATATCACTGCCAAGGTGAGCGGGCAGGGTACACTATGAAGCCATTTCGTAGGTTTCTCTAACAAGTTAGGGCTGCTAGGTTTCCTCGGCAGGCAGATGTAGGAACCCCTTTTCCTATGGCACATATCCATCGTGGCTATACACATAGGAACAGAGGCAGCCCTATACCCAACGTGGCAAGCCCCTTTTGCACCATAAAGGTAACCTCTAACAAGATAGAAAAGGTCCTATTACTGAGCTAAAGTCAGAGCCATGTGACCCTCACGGTTGCACTGTCAGTCCCAGCTTTTGCCGATAGATAAGTCCTTATGGAGGGCCGAGAGCATCATGATCAAAAGTCATTTGCTCCTTCGCCCTATAATTCAGTTGTTTAAAAGCAACTTTTACCTTTTCTTTCCATAGAATCACTGTTCATTATGTAACTCATGTATAGTTATATTGAGTGCTAGCAAACTACCCATATGCATATAACCCATAGGAGAACAAGGAACAGGATAATCAAACACTAGGATGTCCTTACGGGTATCAAAATTAGACACATGCAAATGAGTAATTAATAAGTGGTGAATAGGACATCAAGATAGGTCCCATGCTATACTTGCCTTGGTTAGCAAACTCCTGCTAGTCCTACTGGTCATCAAAGAACTCTTGGTCACCAACATTCTCCTCACCGTCTGAACGTGACCAACACGACAACATACAACATTCCAAAGGTATTCATGCAAAGCAAAGAATTCTTTAATTAGACCAGTACACCAGTAGTATAGAAAACAAGATAAAATGTTTATGAAAAGAATCTATATCTCGCTACGATCACGTCAACGCGAAGTTCACGAAAATCGGAGCTAAAACGTGAAAGTTATGAATTAAATGGGGTTTCCTATAGCAACTTATTTAATTAAACCTAACCATGAAATTTAAAAGTTGCAAACATGGTTAACAGTGGTACTAACATGTAGAGAACTTTATTATGAATCTAACGCAATTTGAACGGGTCGATTCGGAGCTAAAACAAAGTTTTATGAGCAAAACAAATCCAGTGGCATTTCTGTAAATACTGAAAACGTATTTTGGACTAAGACAGTATATTTTACGTTTTCAAAAGGAGAAAATGTACTCAGGAAATGTGTTTTGGACTGCGGGTTAGGATTTAGAAAAGCTTAGGGACTCCTTAGCAAAACTACCACGCGAAGGGGTACGGGGTGATCTATGCCGTTGGATCAAGAACGATCGGCTCAGATTAGAAATGAGAGGGAGAGAGAGAAGGCAGTGGTGGCCGGAATAGTGGCTCCGCCGGCGGGGCACCATGGCCGACGACAAGAACCTCGCCGGCGCACGGGAAACAAGGCCTAGAGGCCTCGGTTTGTGCATCCGAGACCACCGGGGGATGGAGGGGTTTCACGCGACCTCGGCTAGGCCAAGAACGGGGCTAGAGGACGCGGTTGGCGCGGGGGCGGCCATGGCCGGCAGCGTGAAGCACGTCGGTGCTCGTGGATTGGGGTCTACGGGCCATGAAACTCGCAAATAGCAGTACGGAAAGAAAGAGGGGAGCAAGGGGGTTCTCACAGCGGGGAAAAACGGAGTCGACGGCGGCTCGAGGACGGCTGTTCGCGTGGAGGGGCGGACGGCAGACCTCGGCTCATCAGTGCGGCGGTTTTCGGCTTCCGCTGTGCTCGGCGAATGCGAAAAAGGAGCGGGGGCAACAGAGGGAGCACGGCGAAGGGTTTGAGCTTCCTTTTGTAGAGGCCAGGCGCGGGGAGATGCTCCCACGATGCGCATGGGCACGGCGGCGGTTACGACCTTGACCGGCGCTGTGGTTGCGGGAGGTGGGGGAAGGCGCTGACGTGCGGGGCCGGGTCGTCAGTGGCTGAGGCACGGGCTACGGTTAAGAAATGCAGCGCGGCTCGGCTGGGCCGGCCCAAGAAGGAAGGCAGGAGGAGAGGAAAGGAGGGAGGCGCGCGGGCCGGTGGGAGAAAGGGCCTGTGGGCCAAAAGTGAGGAAGGGAGAGAGAAAAGAAAGAAATTCCTTTTCCTTTTTTCCAAATAAATTTTCCAAACTCATTTTCAAGTTGAATTTGAATTCAATTCAAATTTTAGTCAAAACTAATCATTACAAAAACAAATGTGCAGCAACATGTATGCATCAACTTGTATCTATTCCTTATTATTGATTTTAATTTCACCAAAAATATTATTTCCTACATTTGAATGCTCACATAATTGCACAAATAAAGCAAATTTAACTATTTTGGAAATAATGCAAATTTTTGGATGTTACAATTCTACCCCCCTTAAGATGAATCTTGTCCTCGAGATTCAGATGATTGCTTACTCAAACAGTTGTGGATAAGACTTTCGCAATTCCTCTTCTCTTTCCCAAGTAGCCTCATCCTCTGTATACCGATTCCACTGTACCTTGCACATTTTTATAACTTGGCTCCTTGTAACTCTTTCTGCCGTCTGTAAGATCTTTATCGGATACTCTTCATATGTGAGATCTTCCTTAATAGTAAGTTCTTCTAAAGGAATTTGCTCTCCTGGTACTCGCAAACACTTCTTTAATTGAGAAACATGAAACACATCGTGCACACCTGACAAACTCTCAGACAGTTCCAACTGATAGGCTACTTCTCCACGTCTCTCTAGGATCTTGAAAGGTCCAATATACCTCGGTGCCAACTTTCCCTTCATATTGAATCTTTTCACACTTCTCATTGGTGACACCTTTAGGTACACATAATCTCCAACTTCGAAGGTCAGCTCTCTTCTGCGAGTATCAGCGTAACTCTTCTATTGGGACTGAGCCACTCTCAAGTTGTCTCTAATCATTCTCACTTGTTCTTCTGCGTCTCTAAGGACATCGGGTCCAAAACACTTGAGTTTCACCAGTCTGATTCCAGAACAAAGGCGTTCTACATTTATGTCCATACAGCGCCTCAAAAGGTGTCATCTTGAGACTCTTCTGGTAACTGTTGTTGTACGAGAAATCCGCATATGGTAGACTCGTATCCCAACTAGTACCATACTGCAGTGCACAAGCTCTCAACATATCTTCCAAAATCTGGTTGATCCTTTCAGTCTGTCCATCAGTTTGTGGGTGGTAAGTAGAACTGAAATTCAACTTTGTCCCCAAAGATCTATGTACTTTCTGCCAGAATTGCGATGTAAACTGAGTGCCTCTATCAGACACAATTTTCTTGGGAACACCATGTAAGCACACTATCCTTTCCATGTACAACTCTGCTAGCCTTGCACCTGTATAGGTAGTCTTAACTGGTAGAAAGTGAGCAACCTTGGTGAGTCGATCCACTATTACCCATATTGAATCATAACCTCTTTGAGTGCGGGGCAAACCTATGATAAAATCCATACCAACTTCTTCCCATTTTCATTCAGGAATCTTCATTGGTTGTAGCAACCCTGCAGGTCTTTAATGCTCAGCTTTCACTCTTTGACAAGTGTCACACAAAGCCACATACTCTGCCACATCTCTCTTCAAACCATACCACCAATACTTCTCTTTGAGATCCAAATACATCTTCGTACTTCTAGGATGTATAGAATAAGCAGACTCATGGGCCTCTTGCAGAATTGCATCACGGATAGCCTTCACTTCAGGTACACATATCCTTTTTCCGAACCAAAGAGTACCATTCTCATCTATCCTGAATCCTGGTGCCTTTCCAAGCACTACATTCTCCGCTATCTCTTTTAGTTTTTCATCCTCCAATTGACCTTTGCATATCTCTTGCTCCAATGTAGGCTCTATCACTAATTCCATTGCATTAGTGACAAAACTCAAGTTGAGATGCTCCATTTCAGCACACAACTCTGCTGGCATCAATGTCATCCCAAGTCCATTGGCATAACTCTTCCTGCTAAGTGCATCAGCCACAACATTTGCCTTTCCCGGATGATAATGCACTTCCAAATCATAGTCTTTGATCAATTCTAACCAATGACGTTGTCTCAGATTCAGATCTGACTAGGTAAAGATATACTTCAAACTCTTGTGATCTGTATAGATATCACTCTTATGCCCAATTAGGTAATGTCTCTAGATTTTCAAAGCATGTACCACAGCTGCCAATTCCAAGTCATGAGTAGGGTAATTCAACTCATGCTTCCTCAATTGTCTAGATGCATATGCCACCACTCTTCCTTCTTGCATAAGAACACATCCAAGGCCCAAATGAGATGCATCACAATATATGGAGAAGTTCTTTCTTAAATCTAGCAAAATCAACACTGGAGCTGTAGTCAATCTCTTCTTTAGCTCATCAAAGTTTGCCTCGCATTTATCAGACCATATAAATTTAGCATTCTTTTCCAACAGAGCTGTCATAGGCTTAGCAAGCTTGGAAAAACCTTCAATGAATCTCCTGTAGTATCCAGCCAATCCCAAAAAGCTATGAATCTCACTTACATTGATTGGTGGTTTCCAATTCAACACATCTTGTACTTTGCCTGGATCCACTTCTATTCCACCATTGGAGACAACATGACCTAGAAAAGAGACCTCCTTCAACCAAAACTCACACTTGCTCCGCTTAGCGTACAACTTATGTTCTCTAAGCTTTTGCAAGACCAACCTTATATGCTCAGCATGTTCTTCTTCGGTCTTGGAGAATATCAGTATGTCATCAATGAATACCACCACAAATTTATCAAGAAACTCAATAAACACCTTATTCATCAGATACATAAAGTATGCAGGTGCATTGGTCAATCCAAAAGATATAACGGTATACTCATACAAGCCATACCGTGTAATGAATGTTGTCTTGGGTATGCTTGAGTTTTGAATCTTAAGCTGATGATAACCTGAGCGGAGATCAATCTTGGAGAACACATAGGCTCCTCTCAACTGATCAAATAAATCATCAATTCTAGACAAAGGGTATTTATTCTTGATAGTAACCTCATTAAGTGAACGGTAATCCAAACACATCCGTTGGCTACCATCCTGAAGGGACCGTGATGCCTAAGAGGGGGGGCGAATTAGGCAACTTATAATTCTAACTTCTAAAACTATGGCCTCTTTTTCTAACCCTAGCAAAACCTATGCAACTGATAAACTATCTAGATGTGCAACTATGGTTTTGCTAGTGTGTTGCTATCTCTACTACAAACTTAGTAAAGTAATCAATGTAAATACGGAAGCTAAAGAGCAAGGTAGAGATATGCAAACTCCCGTTGACGACTCCGGTATTTTTACCGAGGTATCGAGAAGCGCGCAAGCTTCCCCCTAGTCCTCGTTGGAGCCCCTCGCAAGGAATCTCTCGCAAGGGCCAAGCTCCCGGTCGGGTAACTCCGTGGATAGCCTCGGGCCTTCCCCACGCGCAAGTGGGTCTTCGACGTGCCTTCCGGCAAGCCTCTCCCGGATGCTCCCCGCCGTCTTCACTATCAAGCTTCTGGCCAAAACGCCGTGGGCCTTGTTCCCTCCGGTACATGGTGGTGGCCACACCACAAACGTGATTGGTGTGATCTCGCAAGACTTCAAACCCCTCTGATGTACAACGATGGTGCTCGCAAGCACCGAGTGGTAAGAGGTATGCAAACCTCACTAAACACTAGGCCTAAACCTAGAGCAAGCGCATAAGCGGTGGTCTAATCAACCTAAGCACTTCGCAAAGCACCTACACTAATAACCTGATGAATCACTAAGCACTATGCAAGTGGAGATCACTAAAATGGTGTATCAACACCCTTGGTATGTTTCCTCAGCTCCACACCTTCATAAATGGCCGGTTGGGGGTTGTATTTATAAGCCCCACTAATAAAGTAGCCGTTGGGGTCGAATTCCCGCAAAACTGCTACTGACCGGACGCTGAATCGTCCTGACTGGTCATGTCCGGTCGTCCCGACCGTTGAGCCGGCAATATACTGATCGGACGCTGGCCAGCGTTCGGTCACAGATTTGCCGTTCTGGAACCTTACTGTACTCGATCGGACGCTGTTGTCCTGCGTCCGGTCGGTTGCCACCAGCGTCTGGTCCAGTGTCCGGTCGCCTGTCTGTCGAGTCCTCTGCCCAGCGTCCGGTCACTTGTCCAGCGTCCGGTCACCTCAGTGGCCTCGTTTCTTCATGATCTTGCATACGGCTTAGTTCCAATCTTCATGCTTGGACTTTGCTTGATATCTTGGGTCTTCTCTTGTGCTTCTAAGGTCTTTCATGAGGTGTTGATCATCGGATCATCACATCGCCTTCGTCTAAGTTACGTCTTGCACCCTATTGAACTTACAAAACAAACACTTGCAAATTCATTAGTCTAATTTGGTTGTGTTGGTCATCAAACACCAAAATCCAAAGTAAATGGGCCAAGGGTCCATTTTCCTTACAATCTCCCCCTTTTTGGTGATTGATGCCAACACGACCAAAGCAAGCAAATAATAAGAATTTGGAAGTTAAAAACTGCCTACTTGCTAGGATGCAATGCAAAGGGCAAGGTTATATGATACTAATTGACAGATACCAATTAAAACTTTACTTAAAAGCTTGTCTTGCCCTTGCAAATGTCCCCATGTGCTATTATGGATTAAAGCCTAGCTTTCTAAAAAAAATTCTCCCATTACTTAGACTAACCCATAATTCACTTTCCTCCCTTTCTCGGACCATTACTACTTGTAACTAAATGCTTGTCTTTGGTCCTTCAAATTCTCCCCCTTTTTGGCATCAAACACCCAAAAAGGAATACATTAGTAGCACAAGGGAGGGTCAAACTTTGTGAACCAAAAGAAGGATTTGATTAGCAAGGAATAGGTCACAAAACTTGACTATCACATTATATAGACTAAGCTCCCCCTAAATCTATGCATACATATGATAAATAGCAAAGCATATGCATAATTAGCAATTTATTGCACAAGAGAGGTTAATCTATATAATGCATGGAGAAAGCAAATAAATATCAAAGTGAGATCAACATGGTGATATCGGTTTAGAAATACCACATGTGAAAATCAATTTGATTTCTACCAATTGAAGTATAATGCTTTCCTCTGGGAACTCCATTTTCCTTGCAATGAGACTACTACACACAAGATAAGCTTGAAAAGGTGTTAGTCTCAAAGCATCCAACTTGTAGATTAAGCTCCCCCTAAATTTGTGCACACAAGTGTTGAATACTTGTAAAATTTGTGCACATTGTTTTATGTATCAAAATACCACTTGAAAGATGATATTTGGGAGAGATTATCTACAATTTGGACTTTGGCACATATTAGATAAATAAATGTAAAACAAGTTATGTGCCGTGCTCCTAAACAATTTTAAACCATGTAGGTTTGCTCCAAGGGTTGATAATGAAACCGAGCAAGCCTACCATATGATATACCTATTGAATACATGACAAAAGATTTAAGCATGTAAAAGCAAACATAGGCATGAAAGATAACTAGATGCTTTAAGAGTATATCAATTAAAAAATACCAATTGAAATGAATACTAATTGAAAGTAATGACATCTAGTTACCTAACATGGGAAGGGGAATTTGGGTCCATAGTATTCACTAACCTACTTGGCAATAACTTTGTCCATCATGATGCACCCCATGAAATGCACCCAAACTTTGCCAAGTCTCCAAATTCCCCGAAGTCCGACGGACTTCTCACTTCCCTTTAGGGATCCAAACCTTCTTGGTGCTCTTCATGTTTGAAATGATTTCCTTTGGCACCCAAAAGCGTTTGACCCCATTGTTGGCTTGCTTGTTCACCTTGATGGCCACCACCTTGTCATTTTTCTTCTTCTTCAAGAGATAAGGTGTGGAGGCCTTCTTGTCCACCTTGTTGGTGTAGGTGTTGGAGAGCTTGCTTGTTTGCTTTTTCTCTTTCTTCTTTGCTCCTCCCCCATTCTTCACCTTGCACTCATAGGACTTGTGACCTTCCTTGTGGCACACGTAACAAACCACGGTTTGTCCTTCATCAAGCTTCTTCACTCCCTTGACGGTGTTATCTTGATGAAGTTGGGTTTGCTTCGCCTTGCCTTTCACTTGAGTCAAGTTCTTGGTGAGGCGAGCTACTTCTTGCTTGAGTTGCTCATTCTCCTTTGAAACCTCTTGTGTGCATGTATCTACAACAACTTTCTCAACACAAACTTGGTTGCACAAAGGTGAGTCTAAACATAAATCATTACAAGAAATAGAGGCATCCTTTTTAGACATGTTAAAGATAGAGCTTTTCTTTTTAGATGCCTTGGTGGGGGTTGTGCTAACGGCTTCAAGATTAGCAACTTTATTAGTTAGCTCATCACAATGTTAGCACATGGTTTCCATTTTAGCAAGCAAACTATTATATGCTTCTTGTGAGCTAGCTAACTTTTCTTTTAATTTTTTATTTTTCTTTAAGAGTTGCTCATCATTGATTGTGCATGCATTTGTTGTTGCACTAGTCTCAAGTTTCTCAATTTTAGTAGATAGTTCAACATTGAGATTAGCAAAGTTCTCATATTGTTCAAGCAAGGTTTTGTATGCTTTTTGTGAACTATCTAGCTTTTCTTTTAAACTTTTGAGCTTCTTGTGTTGACTAGTGCAAGCTTTAGCATAATTAAGATTTTCTTGCACAAGTTCATGATAAGAAGGCATATCATCATCACTATCACTCTCACTAGAGGAAGAGCTTTCGTAACCTCGTGCCATAAGGCACACACGAGAAGAGCTTGATGATGAGTGCTTGTGGCCTCGCCTCTTGTGATGGGGTTCTTCTTCACTTGAAGAATCATCCCATGATCTTATTGATGTGAGGGCTTGGTTCTTGCATGCCTTCTTCTTTGTCTTGGGTGTGGGCTTGTTTGGACAAACTTCCACAAAGTGCCCCAACTCGCCGCATCCATAGCATCCTCTCTTTCTTTGCTCGTTTCTTTGATTAGTGAAAACGAGGTCTTGAATTTGGATGGGCGCACCCTTGACACTGAGCCTTATGATCATCTTCTCCACCATTTTGATAAGTTTGATTGATTCTTCATCAAGGTTGGAGGTGGAGGATGAAGATTGATCATCATCACTTGATTCTTGTTCATCATCATCATCATCATCATCTTCTTCTTCTTCACTTGAGGAGCTTGAGCTTGAGCTTGACTCAACTTTCTTGCCCTTCATCTTTTTCTTCTCGCTACAAGCAAGAGCTTTGCCTTTGCTTGATGAAGATGATTCTCCTTGACCCATCTTTTGTGACATTTCAAATGCCACTAGCTTGCCAATGACAATGTCCGGGGTCATGGTGCTTAAGTTCTCCATGTTGTGAAGGATGGTGATGATGCTTGCATATTTCTTTTGTGGTAGAACGGAGATGATCTTCCTCACGATGTCCGCATCATCTAGCTTTAATAATCCTATTGAATGGAGCTCATTGATAATTAGATTCAATCGAGAATACATATCACGAACAAGCTCATCATCATTCATAGCAAAGGAATCATAATTTTGCTTAGCTAGATAATGTTTTTGCTCACGGACATTACTTGTGCCGTCATGGAGCTCTTGGAGTTTTAACCAAATTTCATGTGCCGTATTTAAGGTGAACACTTGGTTAAACACATCCATGCTAAATGATTCAAATAAGCAATTCTTAGCTCTAGCATTAAAATGTATTTCTTTTTCGTCACTCTTTGTGGGCTTTTCGGGATTCTTAATGGGTTTCATCCCGTCATGAGTGACTCTCCATACACCTAAATCAACCGCCTCAAGGTGGCAAGCCATTCTAGCTTTATAGTAGAGGAAGTTAGTGCCATCAAATTGTGGAGGCCTAGCGGTATCCATCCCAACCACTCTACAATAGCGTCGGCTCAATGGCGGTTAAGCCAAAGGTCCAAATATGAGCCAACCTGGCTCTGATACCAATTGAAGGGACCGTGACGCCTAAGAGGGGGGGTGAATTAGGCAACTTATAATTCTAACTTCTAAAACTATGGCCTCTTTTTCTAACCCCAGCAAAACCTATGCAACTGATAAACTATCTAGATGTGCAACTATAGTTTTGCTAGTGTGTTGCTATCTCTACCACAAACTTAGTAAAGTAATCAATGTAAATGCGGAAGATAAAGAGCAAGGTAGAGATATGCAAACTCCCGTCGACGACTCTGGTATTTTTACCGAGGTATCGAGAAGCGCGCAAGCTTCCCCCTAGTCCTCGTTGGAGCCCCTCGCAAGGAATCCCTCGCAAGGGCCAAGCTCCCGGTCAGGTAACTCCGTGGATAGCCTCGGGCCTTCCCCACGCGCAAGTGGGTCTCCGACGTGCCTTTCGGCAAGCCTCTCCCGGATGCTCCCCGTCGTCTTCACTATCAAGTTTCCGGCCAAAACGCCTCGGGCCTTGTTCCCTCCGGTACACGGTGGCGGCCACACCACAAACGCGGTTGGTGTGATCTCGCAAGACTTCAAACCCCTCCGATGTACAACGATGGTGCTCGCAAGCACCGAGTGGTAAGAGGTATGCAAACCTCACTAAACACTAGGCCTAAACCTAGAGCAAGCGCATAAGCGGTGGTCTAATCAACCTAAGCACTTCGCAAAGCACCTACGCTAATCACCTGATGAATCACTAAGCACTATGCAAGTGGAGATCACTAAAATGGTGTATCAACACCCTTGGTATGTTTCCTCAGCTCCACACCTTCACAAATGGCCAGTTGGGGGTTGTATTTATAAGCCCCACTGAGAAAGTAGCCGTTGAGAAATTTTTTTGAGGACTCAGTGGGAGAAAAATTTGAGAATTTATATTGATCACTCAAACTTTATTGCGAAGCAAAGGCAGCAAATGGATGATGTCGATGTTTATGGCATGAGTGATCATCCTCTCCCACTTATCAGCTCCAAGAATGTAGTATCCATTGATAATAATGAAGATAATAATTTAACCAAATTTTATGACGATGTGCTAAAGAGTTTGACTAATAATGCAGATTGCAATGGGTTTGATTCTTATGATAATGCTTCAGTGATAGAAATTTTGTGGACGGTGACAATGAGTTTGGGCAAGATGATGATGACTTATTTGAGGACAATGTTGACTCTGATGTGGAGGACGGCATGGTGCAATATAAAGGCAAGAAAGTGAATTTGGAAGAGGTGGAAAATGTGTCATTACCAGATGAATCCGCATTTGTTGCTGCCCATAGAGAGGACATACCACCTCCCATGATGCATACAACTGCAACTAGAGTTGGAAGGGCCACAACTAGAGGCAGCAGAGGGAGAAAAGGCGGTAGAATGCCTGGTCGAGAGAACCATGAATCAGGCTTTCCTTCCAATGTAGGCAGAGGGAAGGCAACGCAAGAGGAAGAGGTGGCAGAGGAAGTGGAGGATCAAGGGGATGAGTTGGTGAAGTTCCTGATGAGATTAGTCACCAGAGGCTAGCCAACAACGTTACATTTAGCTAGATATTTATGCTAAGCAAATTCTTGTATAGCTTCTATTTTTTCAACAATTGTGTTCACAGGCAACTCTAAAAACTCACGCAGATTCAACCAGGATTAAATAATGATGAAATTAAGGACTAAGGGGCTATTTGATAATTACCATAGCCTCCCACGCCTCTCATGCATGTTCGTGAGCAGTGGTGCAGACACCCGTCAAGTTATTAAATTCATATGTACATTTAAGAGATGATGTACCTAAGCGCACCTACATGCCAAGTTTATATACTAAGGCCCCGTTTGACACAACTCCACTTCACTAGTGAAACCATTTTTTTGGTATTTAGCTCCATGAATAGCTCCATCGGTGGAGTTGGAGCCGTTTTGATAACAAAATAGCTTCACATATAGAGTTCATTAAAACATGCTCTCACGTAACGCCATGCAGGATGAGGTGGTGAAGCCGAGTGAAGCTACTATTTTTGGCTCTATCCCACTTCAAACCTCTGTGAGAGCACGATTTAAGGGGCTTTCTAGATAAAGCCGTTTTGTTTTATCTCATTTGTCACAAAACAGAAACAGCTCCAAATAGCTCCTGAAGCCGGTGAAGAAGCTTTGTCAAACGGGCCCGAATTGTGCATTTTACTCTTTTTTTAACTACTAAGTAGTGTGCCCGTACATTGCTACGGGACAGCTAAACTTTTGTACTGAAAGCACACGGATCGCAAGATAAGATAACAATACTATGAAATTAAATACCGATGTTAAAGTGACATTTAATCTAAAAAGCAAAGTTTGTGAAATGAACGCAGTACGGAGAGTGCGGCGTCGCAGGCTCACAAACTCTACTGTATAGACATTTTCCATGATGCGGCTAAGATAATGTTTTATATTGGCAGAAAGAAATCTCTAATATCTATTTTCTTCGTGTGCCAATAAATCCATGAATAAGTTCCACCACCTCTCATAACATCATGTACACATGTTCGGGTATATAGGTAAATTGACAAAAAGGATATCATCGAAAATTTACACCAACTGTATTAAGAACTCTAAAATTCAGATAAAATTTTCTGGAGTAAACTTCAAAACATATCAGGGTGCTCTAGGTAAGGTTGGTATAGCACCTCCAGGGACTCTCCCCCATTCCAGTCAAATTTGAAGTGAGTTTTTAAATGCATTGCCGACGATCATGCAGCCAGAAAAATAGAACAGATAACATCCATCTTCGACTTATCCCATATTCGGCTTGTTCAGCTTCTTTTTTCAGCCGGAATCGTGTTTTTCTCTCACAACAATTCAGCCGGATAGTATTTTTCAACTAGTTTCAGCCAAGTTTCAGACCAGCGAACGGGGATTGTTTTTTTTCGTGTGACACTTCCCTGTCCTGAAGTAGGAACAGCAACCTCGTACTACGTCTATCATTAACTTATTGACCAAACAATTTTGAACATGTAAGAACATATATATTTTTGGCACATTAAGGTTAGGTTATCAAGAAGAAATAGTGTCCACCTAGCAAGAGGTCCTAAGCAAAACAGGGCATTGCTATTTTGCTTTGAGCATATATCCCTCTGTATTCTAAAAAATATGTGGAATATGTGTAAAATTTTATTGAAGTGGCCATGTGCGTTGCAACTGGAAAATATGTCATTTATGTTCCAAAATATATCTCTACTTACAACTTGGATGCATTTATCACAATTTCTAGATCAAATTGCCCCCATCTTCTTCCTTCCTCCCTTCCCTCTCTCCCGTTTTGTACGGGCTAGTCGCCGCGGGCCGCTCGTCCGTGCGTAGGTCACCGTCCGACCGTGTGCTTAAGCTTTATGGCCCCATGCTTTTGCACTCCTTCGCAGTTCCTTGCCAGCAGCCGTCGTTGTTGTCAAGGCACTCGTCAGTTTCCATGTCTGAAAAAATTGCAGAGGTCAGCTTAGCGATCGGAGACGAGTACTGAACTGAAGGAAGGAATTGCTCAAGTATAATGTTGTGTCAGGCAGACATGAGGTTCAGTGGAATACTTGAACCCAGCACAGATCGCTTTGAGAACCGCAGTGCTTTCCAATGCCTGGAATGACGAATTCTTCAGAGAAAAACAACACAGCATGATCTCATCTTGTGATAAAATTGGAGGGGTCGTACGTCCATACCTCGATATTGCACATTGTTGATCACCATCATCGGCAAGATCATCGCGTCCCCTCGAGCTCCATGACCGACCTACATCGGCTAGCCTGCAACGCCGAAACCAAATCAGTGCTCCAACCCATCGCGGGAGGTAAAAAGAAAAGCTCAGGGCGGGCGCGCACTGAGCGATCGAACGACGTCCTCATCGCAGGCGCTGCTGTACCTGGTCTCCTTCGTGGAGCATTGATCAGATGATTTAGGCCTTGTTTAGTTTCTCTCTTGAAGTTTAGTTCCTATCTCATTGAATGTTTAAACACATAAATAGATTATTAAATATAGACTAAAAATAACTAATTACATAAATTACGACTAATTTACGAGATGAATTTTATAAGTCTAATTAGTCCATGATTTGACAATATTTTGTTTTGTAGAATAGAATGAACTTGCAACACCACCTGAGATATTTAACTATGGAGGAACCGATAAATTGGCACTGATTGCTGAATGGCTCAATCAACTTTTTTTTCATGTGCAAAGTCTAGGCTCCTAGTTGAGATTCCTTCTGTACAAATGGAGAGTCGCCAAGAATAAGTTACATATCGGAGTGAGGGGTATACAAATGGAGAGTTAATGATTTTGGTCCCTAAGTGATTCAGTACGGGAATCCAATATATACAGTCCCATCATTTGACACTTGTTAGCACGCCAGTTTAGCAATGATAAGGAGACTTGCTCCGCCATGTAGGAATAGGCACAATCTGCAATTCACAGAACATGAGAAATTTTTTTAACAAATGGAGAGTTACAACTTACAAGCAGTGAGCAACTGAGCATCACAAGATCAATGGCTGTCATTCAGTTAATTTCAGTTTATCACCAAACTGAAACATGTAGTTGGATAAGATAGGAACTACAATTGTCAAACAAAATTAAAAGAGTTAAATACACTGGCGGCCATTAAACTTGTGGCGTTGTGCCACTTAGGTCTACGAACTCTCAAAATCGAAATTCGACCCCCCTAAACTTGTTAAGTGGTGCACTAGAAGTTCATAACCCTTCGGGAGACGCTGACTAGGCTAAATTTTTTTACAGAAAGCACCCTGCTATAGTCACGTCTTACCTCAGTCCCACTCGCGTGCGGCGACGTCCGCAGCTGTCGTCTCCCTCGTGCGCGATGTCGGCGGTTGGCCGTCCACCCGCGAGGCTTCCTCGTAGTTGCTTCCCTCGTGGTCGGCCGTCCACCAGTGCGGTCCCCGCTGCGCTTCCCTCGCGGCCAGCCTTCCACCAGCGCGGTCCCCGGCGCGCTTTCCTCACGGCAGTGCGAGAAAACGGGATCGGACTGGCCCTGCCGGGGTGTCCGGCCAGCCACGCCTATGTGGACACGACGCCGTCCCGAAGGTTACAGACACCCTGGTACAGCAGCACGCTCCCGGCGCTCGCGTGCCCACGGAGCTCGCGTGCCGTCCATCTCCAAAAATGGCCGTCCACCCTACTCGACAGGCGCAGGAAGAACGAGAGCACTGCAGCGTTGTAGGTGAATTACACGTACGCCGGCACAGCGAGCTCGCGGACCACGTCGACCAGCGGGGTGCAAAACAGGTTGAGGACGAGCGCGGCCAACGGGAACGAGCACGACAGGCTCGAGACAGCCTTTCGTCGCCGACGTAGAGCTCGCCGACATCGACGGAGGGTGGCACGGCCATCGGCGCCCAGTGGCTGCCATAGGCACCGGACTTGACTTCTTTGGACTCAGCACGGACGTCCCAGTGTAGGCACGCGACGGCGACGCGTGCCTCCTGCACTGTGTCCTGGATCGCCGCCTGGTTCCCGACGAAGGAGAAGGCGCCGCCCATGGCCTCAGCGACGAAGTGCATGGTGGCGGCGACGTTCTTCTCTACGCCAGGCGCCAATGTACCTTTCTGATCGTGTGGATAGGCAACAACGGCAACTCCCATTCTGTTGATCGACTATATTATCTTTAGATGTTTTGCACACATACAGGCATGAAGCAGTGAGCAGACCGTCGTGCCGCACACGGCGCGTGGCCAAGCTACGTGCCGCGGTAGGCAGCGCAGCTACACCTCGCTGTGAAAATGGTTGGAACGTGATGCCCTCTCAGGCTCACGGCTTTGTGTTAATATAGCCAGGAAGAGCCCCTGACATGGCGGTACAACTTGTACAACAAGAAGAAGCTAACTACTTTGGTAACTCTAGATTAGATCACAAGATTACATCAATCAGGAGATACCTATCCTATCTAACCGAAGCCGTGATACTTGCCTTCACCCGCAATCCAAGCCTGAGCGCACAACCAATCTTCAGGAGATATCAATCAACCAGATATTGCGGTCATGTGATCCTATTGGATATTCTTAACATCCCCCCTCAATCATAACTTATCAACGAGGTTGAGATTGTCTCTGAACATGACCATTTGCTTCTCTGGAAGAGGCTTAGTGAAGCCATCGGCGATCTGATCCATAGTGTTGATGAATCTGATGTCCAGGCGCTTTGCTGCAACTTGTTCGCGTATAAAATGAAAATCGATCTCTATATGCTTGGTGCGTGCATGAAATACAGGGTTAGCCGATAGGTACTTTGCGCCAAGATTATCACACCATAAACATGCTACCAAAGGATGTGGAATACCTAACTCATCAAGTAATTTTTGTACCCACATTACCTCTGCAGTAGCGTTGGCCAAAGACTTATATTCAGCTTCTGTACTTGATCTTGAAACCATAGGCTGTTTTCTTGCGCACCATGACACTAGGTTGCAACCTAGAAATACAGCAAAGCCGCCTGTAGATCGTCTGTCATCAGGGCAACCAGCCCAATCAGCATCTGAAAAAGCACTTACAAGCATAGAGTTAGATTTTCTAATTTTTAACTCTAGGCCGATTGTTCCTTGTACATATCTCAATATTCTCTTCACGACTTCCCAATGAACGGTCGTCGGCGAGTGAAGGAATTGACAAACTTTGTTAACTGAAAAAGACAGATCTGGTCGTGTGAGGGTGAGATACTGGAGAGCTCCAACAATGCTCCTGTATCTGGTTGAGTCCTCCACTCCTAACCGAGTGCCACTAGTGACTGAAAGCTTTTCGGTAGTATTAAGGGGTGTTTTGACGAGTTTACACAGCTGCATATTAACTCCCTTGAGGATATTAGAAGCATATTGTTCCTATGTCAAAAGCAATTCACTTTTCTTTCTTTGAACCTGTATGCCAAAAAATAGTGAAGGTTCCCGAGATCTTTGATTGCAAAGTCCTTCTCTAAATCTCGGAGAAGAGCATCCACTGCTTCCTATGATGAACTGGCCACAATTATATCATCAACATATACAAGCATAAAGATGACATGATTTCCTTTCCGATAAAAGAATAATGATGTGTCAGCTTTGGAGGGAACAAAGCCTAGACTCTGAAGTTTACCACATAATCTAGAATAACAGGCCCATGGTGCTTGTTTTAAACCATACAGGGATCTGTCAAGTTTGCATAAATGATGTGGTTTGGTCTTATCTTCATAACCTGGCGGTCGTTTCATGTAAACATCTTCTTCAAGTAAACCATACAAGAAAGCGTTCTGAACATCGAGTTGCCTCAAATACCAATCCTTAGACATAGCTAGAGAGAGCACAAGACGAATTGTGGCTGCTTTCACAACAGGACTAAAAGTATCCTCATAATCAATGCCATATCATTGTTTGAATCCCTTTGCTACTAGGCGTGCCTTATATCTGTCAATTTTCCCATCTGATCTTCTTTTGATTTTATAGACCCACTTGCAATCTATCACATTTTTACCTTTTTGAGGTGGAACTAGATGCTAAGTTTTATTCCTGATCAATGCATAAAATTCAACATCCATAGCATGCTTCCAATTATTATCGACTAAGGCATGTTGCAAATCAATAGGACCTTCAGTGGTGGCTGCTAACTGACCATATCGAAAAGTTCCATCAGTGTAAATTTTTGGTTTGCGTATACCTTGTTGTAGACGTGTGGTGGGTCGCTGGAGAGCCGGTGCTGTAAGCGATGTAGAAGATCCGGTTGGTTGATCTATGGCTGGCGCAGAAGATCCGATGAGCGAAGATCCAGTGGGTTCATCTGTGGCTAGCGCAGAAGATCCGACGAGCGGCGGACCCAAGGGAGATTCTCCACCACCGGTCGAAATATCATGTCCCCCCATCCGTGGAGCCAGGCGAGACGAGTTAGAGACAGGTGGCGCACGCAGAGAGGATGCCGGTGGAGCAGACGCGTTCGTCACGAGCGCAGGAGCTGACGCCGCTGGATCCAAGACCGATCTTGTCGGCTCCGCAGTGGAAGGTGCAGGTGAATCAGCCTAGGGATCACCGCTTGTTCCTGCCAAAACGGGAAATTGCTCGGGGAGCATGAAATGGCGCCCGTTTCCAGCCAGATTTAGTTCGTTTGACACCGAATTTTTTTCATGTGCTGCACGCTTAGACATAGGGTTAGTATGCAGGGAATCATTATCAAAATGATCTGAAGAATTGTCGTCCCCAAAATCATGTGAAGGATTTGTCAAAGTTGGAGGAAGGAGGAGAATTTCATATCGTAATCGAGCACCGGCGTTTGGGTGGAGTTTGGCGAAGGGGAAGACGTGTTCATCGAAGACCACGTCTCGGAAAATATAGACACGCCCTTCATTGACATCCAGACACTTGAACCCCTTGTGTATGTTACTGTATCATAGGAAGACACAGCGTTTGGAGCGAAATTGCAACTTGCGAGCGTTATAAGGCCGTAGATTCGGCCAGCATGCACAGCCAAAAGTACGAAGAGAGGAGTAGTCTGGTGTTTGATGAAACAGGCGTTCAAGAGGAGTTTGGTTATTGATAATTTTACTAGGGAGACGATTAATAAGATAGATGACAGTGATGAAAGCTTCATCCCAAAATTTTAAGGGCATAGAAGCATGGGCTAAAAGCGAGAGACCTACTTCAACAATATGACGATGTTAGCGTTCAGCGGAGCCATTTTGTTGATGTGCATAAGGGCATGAGACATGATGCAAGATGCCAATGCGCTGAAAGAAGGCATTCAGCTTTTGATATTCCCCTCCCCAGTCAGTTTGCATAGCGAGAATTTTTCTATCAATTTGGCGTTCAACCATAGCTTGGAATTCATGAAATTTTTGAAAAACTTCAGATTTATGACGAAGCAAATAAATCCATGTAAACTTGCTGAAATCATCAATGAAGCTAACGTAATAACTGTTTTTGCCAACAGAAGTGGGCGCAGGACCCCATACATCAGAAAACATAAGTTCTAAGGGACTCAATGAGATACTCGTGGATTAGGATAGGGTAGCTGATGACTTTTGCCCTTTTGGCAAGCATCGCAAATAGTTTCTTTATTCAAATCGGCAACAAAGGGAATACTATTTTTGCTAAGGACTTACTGAACGACTGCAAAAAGAAGGGTGGCCGAGACGACTATGCCACCTAGACAAAGGAGACTTGATAGCACCAAACGCCCGTTATTCGATGACGGCCTAGACTTCAACGGGTAGAGGCCGCCTTCACATTCCCCTCTAAGGATGGTTTTTTCATCGCTTGGTCCTTAATCAAAAAATAGTTGGGATGATATTCAATAAAAGCATGGTTATCGGATGTAAGACGATGAACAGATGCAAGGCTTTTGTTAGCTTCAGGAACATAAAGAACATTGTTTAGGATGAGATTTTGATTTGGGGTACGAACAAAACTTCGACCAATTTGATTGATTCTCATACCTGCGCCATTAGCAGCATGAACCTTGTCGTTTCCATAGTACTTGTCCCTCACGGTGAGCTTCTCCAGCTCTCCCGTGATGTGGTCGGTAGCACCAGTGTCGGTGTACCAGTTGGTGTCGATCCCATATGACGTAGAGGAGGCAGATCGGGATTGCTCTAGTGGGCCGGTGAAGGAAGCGTCAAAACACTTGAAGCAGCGGAGTCCGGTGTGGTCCTCCTTGCCGTAGAGCTGGCAGATGGGTTTATCGCCGTTGTAGTTCTGCCGGGGGCGCCTGCTGTTGTTGTTGTTGCCACGGTTGCGGCCGCGCCTGCGTCCTCGGCCACCACCGCCGCGGTTGAAACCGCCACGGCCTCCACATGTAGTCGTGTTAGCAGATGAACCGGATCCACCGTGCAGGAGATCCATCCGTTGTTCCCAGCTCACTAGCTGGGTGTAGAGCTCGCCCAAAGATAGCGACTCCATGCGCGCCGCGACAACCGAGACAATCGGATTAAAATCCATGTCAAGTCTGGCTAGTACATAGGAGATGATCTCTTCATCTTCAAGACGTTTGCCGACGGCCGCCATGTCGTCAGCAAGAGATTTCATCTTGTTGAAGTAGTCGATGATTGTAGACGAGCCCTTCTGCGCTGTGGCCAACGCCATGCGCGTGTTGATGATATGGCCCCGAGACTGGGAAGCCATCATCTCTGAGATCACTTTCTAGATCTCGGCCAATGTGGCGCAATTGGAGACTTGCACCTGGATCTCCTTGGAGATATTGGAGAGCAGATAGTTAACGATCTGCTAGTCCTTCACAACCCAAGTTTCATACTCAGGGTTGGGGATGAGCTCAGTCGGCTTATCGGCCGCCTTGGGGATCTGCTTCGCCGGCACCACAATGTCGGGCTCGAGATAGTGCGCTATCAGCGCACCACGAAGAGCAGACAGCACTTGGGCGCTCCATAGGGGAAAATTCCCTTTGCCCAGCTTCTCAGTGACGGGACAACCGATCAGAGAGAACGATTGTTGAAGCGCGGAAGAGGAAGCCATCGAGAATATTGTGGACTAACCTAGCTCTGATACCATGGGAAAATGGTTGGAACGTGATGTCCTCTCAGGCTCACGGCTTCGTGTTAATATAGCCAGGAAGAGCCCCTGGCGTGGCGGTACAACTTGTACAACAAGAAGAAGCTAACTACTTTGGTAACTCTAGATTACATCACAAGATTACATTAATCAGGAGATATCAATCAACCAGATATTGCGGTCATGTGATCCTATTGGATATTCTTAACACTCGCAATCGCAAGGGTGGCTCCCGGTGGTACCACATGTTGACGTCGTCATTGGACGCAGCGACCGCCTTGCCGGAAGTCGTGGTGTGCATGCCTAAACATGCGCGGCGTAGTCTCTGCGTCTAGAAGGGGGCAGTAGAGCGGTCTCCGGTGCGACTGCGAATGGCGAGCGCGACCTACCAGCGGAGGCGCAACGAAACGATCAAACTACGCGCATGGCAGCCACGAACGGCGAGCGCGACCTATGAGATGGATGGTGCGGGTAGAACATGACTATAATGGGGTGTTTTTTAAAAAAAAAATAGCCTAGTCAGCGCCTCCCGAAGGGGTATGGACCTCCTCCCGTAGGGGTATGGACATGTGGTGCACCATTTAACGAGTTCAGGGGGATGAATTTCGATTTTGAGAGTTTGTGGACCTAAGTGGCACAACACTATAAGTTTAAGGCCCGTCAGTGTATTTAACTCAAATTAAGAAGTAAAGTAACAAATGAACAGACTTGATCGAGAAGGGAAGCAAGTAGGAAACGAACTGAGAATTTGTTTATCAGCTTCATTATCTACGATATCTGAGATGTACTGAGGGACTGAATTTCCCTTGCCATCAGATCTGCATTACCTTGATTCAGTCGAGACACCGAAACGCTGACGTTAGTGTTGGACACGCAGCAGGCATCTCATCCTTTTCCCTTTACGGTAGCTCACAAATTAATTTAATTCAGAGCAATCCATATAGCAAAAGAAAAATGCAGAAGGGAAACTTGGCTACCTATTCCATTCAGTGGTTGTTGGAATCTCTCAATCTCCTGGCTTAGTTCCTTCTTCACCTCCAAAATTATGCGCTACAATGTACTTGATGCAACGTGTTTATGTCTAGAAGATGCTGATTCATCCGTTATCCTCTTCCTTCCATCAGTTTTTCTTATTTTCCTCCCCTGCAGCCAACAAAGGACACATGTTGCATGGCATGAAAATATGAGATGGCATCACTGCACTCTGTGTAAATGGTTCTCTCATCTCTGAACATGGAAAACCCACAATTGAAGATAATAAAATAGACCTATGAGATACTCAGAACAAACCTTTGGTAATTGACACTTGAATTCACACCATCCTACAAGACAGAGGCACTTAATTAAAAACCCACAGCCAAAAAAAAAAACTTGAAAATAAATACATTGCACATTTGTGTCCTAAGAATTTACCACTGATTTGAACATTCTTAGAGATTGTTTCACTTGTTGCATTCTGGTAGAAGAGTGGGCATCCAATGGTTAATGCCAAATTACAAAGACGGCATCCAATCTGTACTTATAAAAACAAAGAGATCATCCACTATTTTCGAATTTCATGAACATTCGAGATGATAGTTTCTCAGTGTCAATCACAAAAGCCTATAAAGATGTGAGCATTTTATTTCTTCCTAACCTGAAAGCCTAAAAGTATTGAGAAAGAAAATTTAATACAGCTAAGCCAAAATGAAACAAAAACCTTCCAGCCTAAAATCAAACTGAGTTTGAAAATGAAACAGTGCACGGTGAAATTACCTGATCACCGGAAAAAGTTTGAGTGCTTCAAAAATCACCGTGACTGCTAGTCACCTGATGCCACTCCTCGACCTCGCCCATCACTACATATAGCTGCTAGTTGGCGGCGGCCAGCGGCCTCGTTCCTGCTGTGGCCAAATCAAGGATCAGCTTAACTTGACTCTTATTAAGACATTGGTTACACTAATCACATAGTTCATACCTGAACAAACATCAGTATAGACTCGGGGATTGAGTTCACCTGAATGATACAGCCAACGATGATATCACTTGGAGATGAGCAGCAAATGGTGTATATACCACACGAAGTGCTTATCAGGTGAAGTTTGTCGGAGTCTTCAGTAGGATCAAAATAACTCCGATTTGGAAGGCTAAAGCGGAGCAAAAATGTCGTTTTTTTTGCATGGACGTTGATGCATAAGAAAGTACTAACAGCGAATAACCTGTTCAAACGTGAATGGACCGACGATACGGATTGCAAGCTTTGTGATAATGATCAGGAAACGCCAGTTCATCTATTCAAGGATTGTCCACTCACAAAGGAGGCTTTGAGCATTTTAAAGCAGTGGTTCAACTTGTCGGTTTTGGATTCAGTTAGCACTACAGGGTCAATATATAGTTATTGGTGGAAATGTCGTCGGAAATTTGACAAAACTCAGAGAAGGGAGGTGGACGGAATTTTAATATACTTCTGGTAGAATATATGGAAAGAGAGAAATAGAAGGATCTTCCAACAGAAATCTCTCAGCCCAAGACAAGTGGCTTCTATTTGCAAAGATGACATCACACAGTATTGTCTGGCAATGGCACCGATGCCTCAAGGGCCTCAAGCTAATTGAAGATCTATGGTCCTTAAGTAGATTTCCCTCAGTTGTTGTGGTGCCTAGTTCTAGGCTTTCCCAGTCGGGTGGTAGTTTTTTGTTTTTAATGTACTCGGTGTCTAGTTCAGTGTTTTCTCTGTCGTTAGTTGCTCGGGGGTGGAGAGGTCAGGCAAGCTTTCGCATGACTGCTCTCTTGTAACTTCTTGTACAGTTTTTTTTTTTTTCCTTTTTATCGTCTTGGGGATTGATGGCGCCGGCCATTGCCCGTACACGGCCACCCGCATATGGCTTTGCTTGACGTCAGTGGACCTCCATCCCTGGTCCCGTTGTCCAGCAACTCCAACCGCTCCCCATGACTCACCACCAGCCTCATGGCCACTGGGAGCGCGAGGGATGGGAGCCGCCGCGACGCTGCGCCGGCGACCGGCAACCCGCACGGCCGCGCCCTCATGGCCGGCTGCCCGTCTTGGATTGAAGAGCCGAGAGCGGTAGAGCAACACGCCAAGCGCCCGTGCGGCGTGTGCCGATGCTTGTACCCACTGCCCCTGGTCCGTTGCCCTAAGGGCCAAGCCGCCAAGGCACAGAAGCGCACGTCGCCCCTCGCTGCCGCCCGTCTTCAAGCTCCGCTCGTTGTCGCGGACGGCAGACTCGCGCTCGTGCCTCGCGGTGTCGCACGCTTCGACCCGGTCAGGCTGCGCCGGGTCACGTGGCGTTGCGGCGTCCTCCTCTTCCATCTGGCTCAGGGCGGTGCGGAGGTCGATGGGCGACCACGACGCGAGAGAGAGTGCGATGGGTGAGGTCGAGGACTGTCCCGTACTCCCGTGATCGATGGAAGAAAAGAGATAGTAATCGGAAAGGGGAGGTAAAGGAAATCAACATGATCGATGGAAGTCAAGAGACAATCGCAAAGGGGAGGTATCAGCGGTAATTTAGGATCATGCAGATTTCCGACGAGGGTTTTAGCTGGGTGTCATTATAAAAGTTCGTAATTATATACAAGCTATTAAAAAGTTTGAGTGGTCGTAAATGACACTGATCCGAACTTTTTTTTCCCTCCACACTAACCCGTCCGCTTTTATCTCTATCAGTGTCCAAATGGAATGGAAAAAGTCTAAAATAGCCCCAGGCCTGGACGCCATGCAAAAATTTGTCGTTCTTCTGGTGGGCCCTTCTGGTGCCACTAACCCTGACACCTTGACACCTCGTCGCTGCCGCTCGGTGTTGGGAGTTCTCACCGAAAAACCATGGGCACTTGCTCGTCTGCTCGGAGCCCCCCCAGAGAGAACCCCATTCTTTCAAGAAAGTTAGAATAGAATTCATTCTGTCGAAAAAGAAAGCAGGAAAATAGGAGTAAGCGAGTAGGGTCAACAAGATTATAAACGAATACCATAAGAGGCGAAGGATATTTTTTATATTATTCAAATTATTATTTATTGATTGATTATATAATTTTTTTTAGATCCATATTCATTTTCATTTGCAAATACAAACTCTCTTGCATTTTATTTTTACTTTAGCGCTAAGGATAAGGGAACGGAGAAAAAAAGAGCTGGCTTGGCTGGTACATCAAGCATATGACATATTGCTCTCAACATCTATGGCTCAAAACTCGGCTCGTAGGCCGTTGGTCATTCGGTCTCACGCCCTCAGGCAGCTGATGAGCCGAGCATGACTTCATGAGTATGGTGGGTACCAAACACCGCGATCACAGGAGCCTTCCGCAATCACAAGTTCTTGAAGCCTGCTAGGCCCCGTTCGCTTGGAGGAATTTGAAGGAATCCGGATGAATCTGGAGGAATTTGTGAGAGGAAAACACTGTTCTGGATGAAAAAAGAAGCGGATCAAGCCGGGTTTAAGGGCACGCGAATGGGGCCTTAGCATCATAGATCGGAGGGGAAGGATTGGGGAAGAAGAAAGGGAGCAAGAGGGGAAACACCACAGATAGCTGGAGGAGGAATCTTAGTATTGATTTGGTTCTGAAATGTCTGTCCCCTTTTTCCTCTCTCTCGGTATTTATAGAAGGCCTTGGCCTTGGCGTGAATCACACAGGCGCAGTTGTGTCTTGCCTAGGATTCACGCCCACTCGTGTCCACCGAATCGCACGTTGGCGCGTCGGGCTCTGTCGCTCATCCTTAGTTCTGGTACGCTCTGGTTGGAGGAGACCGCGACGCGTTCAGGTGCAACGTTGTTCGCTTGGCTGGTGGCTGGATCAGGTTCCGCTCCCCTGGCGATGCTGACATCCCCTCCCCGACGAAGACCTGCTTGTCCCCAAGCAGGGGTGCGTGGAAACCGCTGTTGTAGAGCTTCAGTGTCTTCCCAGGTGGCTAGTGAATGCGGGGAGATTTGACCATTGCACGAGCACCTGTTGTACGACGTCGTAGTCAGTGGCGTGGACGCGCAGCTTGCAAGGACCTTCACTGGAATCTGTAGCCCATCAAGAGTGTTGGGGAGATCAGCCACCGAGTGAGATGTAGGCACCGCCGTCTTGAGCTGGGACACATGGAAGACTGGGGTGGATAGTTGAATCCTCCGGAAGCTTGAGCGTGTACGCGACGTCGCCCACACGGCGTATGACCTGAAACGGGCAAAAGAATTTGAATGCTAGCCTTTGATTAGCGCGCGGAGCTAAGGAAGTTTGGACGTATGGCTGCAACTTGAGGTACACCTAGTCGCCGACTATGAATTGGCGTTCAGAGCGAGATTTGTCAGCTTGTGTCTTCATTCGCTTCTGAGCCCGAGCGATGTGTTGCTGAATGAGCGTGTTCATCAGGGACTTTTCCTTCATCCAATCATCGAGAGGAACAAAGTTAACTGCACTGTCTTTAGAGATCCCGAAATGATGAGGATGATGACCATAGAGAACATAGAATGGTGAATAGCTCAGCGAAGAATGCCATGTAGTATTGTACCAATACTCGGCTAGATAAATCCAATGGAGCCACTTAGCTGGACAGGCACTGACAAAGCAACGCAAGAATGTTTCCATGCATTGATTCACGCGCTCCGTTTGCCTGTCCATTTGTGGATGGTAAGCTGAAGACATCTTGAGAGTGGCACCAGCCAAACGGAAGAGCTCTTGCCATAGCTGACTCGTGAACACCTTGTCTCGGTTAGAAACAATGGACAATGGCAGGCCATGGAGGCGGTACACATTGGCGATAAATGTCTTAGCCATTGTAAGAGCAGTAAATGGGTAAGCCATTGGGATGAAGTGTGCGTACATGGAAAAGCGGTCCACAATCACCAGAATGCAATTCTTGCCCCCAGATGGTGGAAGTCCATCCACAAAGTCCATCGAAATGCTTTGCCTACGGCCATAGTGAGAACCGGTAAAGGCTGAAGGAGACCCGGGTACCTGGCGCGATCGGGCTTGGCCTACTGACAAGTAGGACATGCAGCAACAAACTGGTGAACTGAGGATTTCAGACCCGTCCAGGCAAAGAGTGGCTTGATACGACGGTAGGTTGCAGGAAATCCCGAGTGGCCACCCACTGGCGAAGAATGGAAAGCCTCAATAATCGTGTGTTGGAGAATCACATCAGTCCCAACCCAAATGCGTCCCTTGTACTGAAGTAGCCCTTGATGCATAGAGAAGTGAGGTTCAGAGTTTTCAGAAACAGCTAACTTAGTCAATAGTTCCTGAGCCCAAGCATCAGAGGTATAACTATGGATGATGGCGTCGAGCCAGGAAGGCACTAGGAGCTGACACCACGGACAGCTCCTCTGGGTGGCCAAGGCGAGATAGTGCATCTGCAACTCGATTGTCAGTGCCCGGTTTATAGACGATGCGGTATTGCAACCCCAATAGTTTAGTGAAAACTTTTTGTTGCCATGCAGTGTGAAGGCACTGATCACTCAAATGGATGAGGCTCTTGTGATCGGTAAAGATGATAAACTCACCAAGCTAAGTATGAGCACCACTGATCAACAGCAATGATGATTAGCCATGTACTCTTTCTCGTAGGCTGACAAACCTTGATTCTTGGGGCCAAGAGCTCGACTAAGGAAAGCGAGTGGATGCCCCTCCTGAAGGAGCACAGCACCAACCCCATAGTGAGAAGCATTAGTCTCAATGTAGAACTGGTGCTTGAAATCAGGCAGTGCTAGAATGGGAGCTGAGCACAAACACTTCTTCAGGGTTTGGAATGTCGTCTCATGTTCAGTAGACCAAACGAACAGAGAGTGTTTCTTCAACAATGATGTTAGTGGCTTTGAGATTACAGCATAATGGCGAATAAAACGGTGGTAGAAGTCCTGCAAAGCCTGAGAAAGCTACGAAGTTCCTTGACTATAGTCAGTGTTGGCCAGGATACCATGTCCTCAATTTTAGCTGGATCTATAGCCACATCTTTGGCACTGATGACATGACCCAAATAAGAGATCTCAGTTTGCGCGAACTTGCACTTGGATAATTTGATGCACCACTGGTCTTTGGCTAGCAAAGAAAATACCAAACGCAGATGGTCGATATGATCCTCAAAGGACTTGCTATAAATGAGTATAACATCAAAGAAGACAATAGCACATCCGACGGAAGGCAAGGTTTTAGAGTATTGTTCATGGCGCCTTGGAAAGTGCCGGGCACACCAAAAAGTCCAAAGGCAATGACCTTGAATTCATAATGACCCACATGAGTGGAGAACACAGTCTTATGCTCTTCACCTTTTCGTAACCGTATATGGTGATAGCCTGACAGGAGGTCCAGAGTGGAGAAATACCGAGCACCCGCTAGCTCATCCATCAGTTGTTCAAACATTGGAATAGGGAATGTAGTCTTGACAGTGAGGGCATTGAGGTAGCGATAGTCCACACAAAATCTCCATGGAGCCATCCTTTTTATGTACCAGCAACACAAGCGAGTTGAATGGCGAAGTGCTAGGTTGGATGATTCCCTGTTGCAGCATAGATTCAACCTGAGATTCAATCTCATCCTTGAGGGCTAGTGGTAACGGTATGGTCGCACTATGACTAGGCCTAGCACCTTCAATCAATGGTATCGCATGGTCACAATCCCTCTTAGGCGGCAGTTCGGTCAGGTGGACAAACCATTAAAGGAAACTCGTCCAGTAAAGTACTGATGGCCTGAGGTAACTGAACCTTGGCAATAGTGGCTTGCTGAGTGACACTGAAAATCTGAACTAACAATTCATCATCCATAGTAACTCCCAATGGTAGATTGCCCTGTAACCTAACAGTTGTACCCTTGTAAGGGATGACCAACCAGCGATGCAACCAATCCACCTTCGTTGGACTAAAAAGTTGCAACCAATCCATGCCAAGGATTATGTCATAGTGTTTGATGGGCAAAACCTTCAAATCATGAGTAAACTAATAATGCTGAATACTCCATACTGCTGCGGACAATTGAGCAGAACACTACATAAGCTCACCGTTGGCTACTTTAACAGCTAGTGAAGGGCACTGAACTGGGTTGACTGACAGTTGAGACAGTAACTACTGACTGATGAATGATGTGGAGCTACCTGAGTCCAGTAGGATCAAGACCGGCTGCTGCTGAAACATGCCTTGGAATTGCAATGTCTTTACCCCAGATTGGGCTACAGTGTCAATGGATAGACACCAACAAGTTTCTTCTGGCTCTGGCCCATCATCGCCATCTGTTGTCTGATAGTCTACCGTGTTGTCAGAGAAAAGAGCATAGAGCTCGTCCAGTACATGGAGTCCCACTTGTTGTGCACACTTGTGGTCACGATTCCACTTCTCTTCATAGTGATCACACAAGCCACGGGCACGCCGGTAAGCCTTGAGATCAGCCAGCTTTTTGTCCAGCAGTCTCTGATTGAAAGCAGACTTGTCCGCCGTCCCAGCTTGCACACGATCTTGTTTGGGAGGAAGGGGATAGCCAGCTTTCTAATTCCACGGGTTGAAGTCATGTTTCCTTGATGACTCTACAGCCTCTTCCTGCAACAACGCCAAAGTATACGCAGTATCCAGAGAATCGAGGCGTTGAACAAGAATGACAACGAATTTCAGAATGTAAGCCATCTAGGAAACGAGTGATGTAACGCAGAGCATTGGTATTGGCATCATATGCTTTGAGGTGGTCAACTAGCTCAGAGAAATGATCAACATAATCCTGGACAGAAGATGTTTGGCGGATGCGGTTCATTTTGCGAAGAAGAAACTCATGCTGATCGCTATCAAAGCGGGTATGCAATGCTTGATAGAAATCAGACCATTTCATGGTCTTCAGCTGTTCAGTCACAGACTGAATCCAGCGCTTTGCAGGGCCAAGGAACTGCATACGAGAGCATTGGATCCAAACAGAAGGATCAACCGAGTACATCTCAAAGTAATCCTCAGCGCATGTAATCCAAAGTTTAAGATCGGTGCCATCAAAGGTTGGGAAGGTCAGTTTTGGGAGCTTGCCGGTGGGGTTATGGTGGTGCTCGAGTGGGCGGTTACGGGATAACACTAAGTCATATGCACGGGAATTTGTAGAGGAATAGTCCATACCCGTGACCGGGGAATGAGTATAGGTCGTGACAACCCCAAACTCATTCTCCCGGTGGTGAGGATCGACGCCGTGCTCGTTGGGCTGAGCAGCCTTGTAGCCAGCAGATGCAGATGCGGCGTGCTGCTCTGACTTGACCGGTGGCTCGGTGAAGATGGCCGGCTCGATGTGAGCGGTGGCGGACTCAATCATCAACCAGTTCCAGTACTTGTCGAGCTTGCCGATGCGAAGATAGAGGTTGTCGATGATGCCTTCATGCTCTTGGCGCCATGAGTTGAGGTCAGATGCGGCCATCTCGATGGTGCTGAGGCGTGCGTCGTGGTGAAGCTCGGAGTCGATGATCCTCTGTTCCACCACAGCGTCGGCGTCCTTGAAGCGCTTGTCCAAGCTCTCATCAACCTCAATGAACCAGCGCTCGAGAAGGTCCTTCTGGTCGGAGAGTTGCTTCTGGATGGTGGCCTGCTCGACGGAGAGCTTCTCGATCTCCTTCAGCAAAAGTTGCGTGTCGGGGTTCATTATTTCACTCTGCGGGGCTCGGCGAGTGTAGTGGAATCGGATCGGAGGCTTTGGTGGTGGTGGCAGTGGTGAGCGATCCAGGACGCCTATTCTCGGCTCGACTCGTGGATTTGGGGAATTTCAGGAACTCAATTGCGCTACAGCAACTCACTGTGGCACATTGAGATCAACCAACCACGGCAAATTACGAATCAGAGTAGGGGATAGGAAACGCGGAAGAGAATCGAAAAGCTCTGGATATCAAATGTTAGCATCAGAGATGGAGGGGGAAGGATTGGGGAAGAAGAAAGGGAGCAAGAGGGGGAAACACGACAGATAGCTGGAGGAGGAATCTTAGTATTGATTTGGTTCTAAAATGTCTGTCCCCTCTTTCCTCTATCTCTCTCTCGGTATTTATACAAGGCCTTGGCCATCGGCGTGAATCACACAGGCGCAGCTTGTGTCATGCCTAGGATTCACGTCCACTCGTGTCCACCGAATTGCACAGTTGGCGTGCCAGGGCTCGGTCGCTCCTCCTTAGTTCTGGTACGCTCTGGTTGGAGGAGACCGCGACGCGTTCAGGTGCAACGTTGTCCGCTTGGCTGGTGGCTGGATCAGGTTCCGCTCCCCTGGCTATGCTGACAAAGCCCTCCAACACAAGTCACCTGGTACATTCAGTTTCAGTCTCGGCCATTCGATTGGCTACGAGGGCTGCAATTTCAGAACTGCAGTTTCAGTTATTCACCAATATAGATAGTACACACTCAGTTTTGACTGATGTTCTGTAGATTGTTTTCGAAAGATCATGTTCTGTAGATTGTTGTTGCTACTGAAACCTCATCCTCTTCGCTTAGCTTCTATTTTGAATCGTGATTAGAATATCCATAACCAAATCGCTTAGCTTTACTGACATAATTTATTCACAAACATTTCATTTCATAGCCTGGCCTCCATTTCTTGCCTGAATCAGTTTCAGCAACCTCCAGTTTCTGACTGAGTGCAGAGCGCTCCTCCTAGACAAGCTTCATATAAGAGGAAGGACTCGCTGGTGATGTCTTCCTCGCCAAGGATGCCGGGCACGGCAGCCCACTGGTGGTCATAATCTGTGTCTCGTCGAACTGCTCCGTGTCAGCCGGAACTCTCTCCGCCCGCCGCTTCGCCTGACTGGGAACAGTCTCCTCTTCATCTTGGTGGACATGGTGATCCAGCGGCACCATCAAGTTCGGCGACGGCTCAGAGGTCACGATCGAGGGATCCGGCACTGTGTTGTTCGAGGGCAAGACTGGCGAATACCTCCCGCTCACGGGGGTGTACTTCATCCCGAGGCTGACCACCAACATCATCAGCCTTGGCTAGCTCGACGAAGGCGGCTGCGACATCCACACCAAGGACGGTGTCCTTTGGATCCACGATGACAAGGGTCGGTTGATCGTGCGAGTCCAGCGCTCGGCGAATCGGCTGTACCTACTATGCTACAAGATTGGGCGACCACTCTGCCTGGCTGCACATGCTAGCGATAGCGCGTGGCTGTGGCATGAGTGCTACGGTCATTTACACTTCGACGCCCTACGCAAGCTCGAGCAGCGGGGCATGGTGCATGGGCTGCCCCACATTGAGCACGTCCACCAGCTTTGCGCTGATTGCATTACCACCAAGCTGAAGAGGAGACCATTCCCGTCACAGGCGAAGCGGCGGGCAGAGGGGTTGCTGGACCTGGTCCATGGCGACCTGTGCGGCCTAATCACGCTGGCCACACTCGGTGGTAAGCAATATTTTCTTCTCCTGGTTGATGACAAGAACAGGTACATGTGGGTGGCGCTGCTCGCTGCCAAGAGCGACACCCTCGCCACCGTCAAGAAATTCCAGGCAAAGGTGGAGGTGGAGATAGGTCGGCGTTTGCGTGTTCTGTGCACTGACAACGGGGTGAGTTCACCTTTGTTGCGTTCGAGGAGTACTGCGCCGAGCATGGCGTCGAGCGGCAGCACATGGCGCCATACACGCCGCAGCATAACAGCGTCGTCGATCGGAGGAACCAGACTATCATCACCATGGCGCGCAGTCTATTGAAGAGCCGGAACATGCCAGCGATGTTCTGGGGCGAGGCGGTAGCCACCGCCGTCTTCCTACTAAACCGGGCGCCCACCAAGGCCATCGACGGCATGACGCCGTATGAGGCTTGGCATGGTCGCAGGCCAGGTGTCAGCTTTCTGCGCACATTCGGGTGCGTGGCGTACGTCAAGGCGACAAAGCCACACATGAAGAAGCTCGACGACCATGGCACTCCAGTTGTCTTCATCGGCTACGAGCCAGGCGCCAAGGCGTGGCGCTTCTATGACCCAGCGACGCATCGTGCCATCGTGTCCAGGACGCGGTTGACTTGGAGGTCGCTGCAGACCTCATCGTGGAGTACCACGCGATGGAGCTAGGGTATTGGGCTGCGTCGATGTCGACACCACTGCAGGCGCACCAGAGCCCCTAGGCGACACCAGCCCCTACAGCGATCCCTGGCACACCCGTGGCAGGCACACCGGTGATGTCGCCCACTGCACCGACTCCTCCTCCCGTGACTCCAGCACTAGCAACAACTTGGCTGCCCTAGCCTGAGTTTCGTTCGCCACCTCCAAACATGGAGGAGTACTTGGACAGCTGATAACGATGATGACATCGAGCCGAGGTACCGCACCATCGACAACATCCTTGGAGCAGCATCACCGCCTGGCCTCATTGCATGTCAGGTAGCTGCTGAGCTCCATCTGCAGATCGAGGAGGAGACAGACACCTTCACTGAGGCTGAGAAGCATGAGTCCTGGCGTCATGCCATGATCGAGGAGATGGGACCCATCGAGAGCAACCAGACATGGCGTCTGGTGCTCCTTCCACCCGGTCACCGGCTGATCGGGTTGAAGTGGGTGTACAAGGTGAAGAAGAACGCCGCCGGTGAGGTGATCAAGCACAAGGCATGGCTTGTCATGAAGGGGTACGTCCAGCAGCCAGGCGTGGACTTCGATGAGGTCTTCGTGCCCATAGCTCGCATCGAATCAGTGCGGCTGCTACTGGCACTCGCCGCCCAGGAGGGGTGGCCGGTGCACCACATGGACGTCAAGTCCGCGTTCCTCAACGGCGAGCTAGTCGAGGAGGTCTATGTCAGGCTGCCTCCTGGCTTCATCATCGATGGCCATGAGGACAAGGTGTTGCACCTAGGACAAGGCGCTCTACAGACTTTGTCAGGCACCACGTGCATGGAATATAAAGCTCGATGAGACAGTGGTGGTGCTCGGCTTCAGCCATGCAGCGTGTCGGAGCATGCTGTCTATGCTCGTGGCAAAGACGCTTCTCGTCTGCTGGTGGGGGTCTATGTCGATGACCTCATCATCACCGGGAACGATGCCAGCGAGATCATGAAGTTCAAGCGAGAGATGAGCGCTAGGTTCAAGATGAGTGATCTAGGCTTACTCTGTTTTTATCTTGGCATTGAGGTGCGTCAGGGTGGCGACGGCATCAAGCTGTCTCAGGCGGCGTACGCGCGCAAGATCCTAGAGTGTGCGGGCATGGTGAGCTGCAATCCATGCCATACTCCTATGGAGCCCACCCTAAAGCTATCAAAGGATAGTACAGCTGCGCCAATTGATGCCACTGAGTACCGAGGTCTTGTCGGTTGCCTCTGGTACTTGGTGCATACTAGGCCGGACATTGCTTTCGCCGTTAGCTACGTCAGCAGGTTTATGGATAATCCCACCACCGAGCACCTCAACACGGTGAAGCGGATTCTACGCTACATCTCGGGCACGATTGACTACGGCTATTACTACAAGCATGGCGGTAAGGAGCTGAAGCTGCACGGGTACAGCAATGACAACATGGACAGCGACATTGATATAAGGAAGAGCACCACTGGCGTGCTGTTCTTTCTTAGCTCCTGCCCCATGACTTGGCAGTCCTAGAAGCAAAAGGTTGTCGCATTACCGTCCTGCGAAGCAGAGTACATTGCAGGGACGACGGCGGCCTATCAAGGTATATGGCTGGCGTAGTTGCTTGCAGAGCTAAAGAGTGAGCAGTGCACAGCTTTCCTGCTAAAGATGGATAGCCAATCGGCTATAGCCCTCAGTAAGAATCATGTTTTCGACGACTGAAATAAACACATAGATGTGAGATTTCATTTCATTCGGGGGTGTGTTGGAGATGGGAAGATGGACATTAAGCACGTCCGCACTGAGGAGCAGATCGCCGACATTCTGACAAAGCTGCTCCCACGAGATCGTTTCTGTGAACTACGTATAAAGTTGGGCGTTGTCAAGATCACGAGGAACTTTAGGCTTAGGGGGTGAAATGTAAGCAAGGCATGTAATCCTGAGTTCCTGCTTATTTCCTTTCTGATAGGATAGCGTTAAGCTCGGCTTGGAAAGTTCCTCCCGAGCGTGTCGTTGTATCAAGGCTTGTTGATCTTACATGTGGGATGGCACATGTTAATAGGGTCATGCATGGCATCATGCTACATAGCGGACAGGCAAGATTAGCTTGGCCACTCCTTTCCTTTCTTTTACTTTCCAGAATTAGCATCAGCGTTGTATATAAATAGTTGGCTAATGTATTGAGAAAAGCTATCACGGTTTGTGCAGCACCAAAAACTCTGAGTCTTATTTGCATCTTAGCATTCGTAAGCGAGTTCATCAGAAGAATTCTGACCGCCGGAGAGAGTTTCGGCTGACACTCCATCGAACAGCCCACGACGTCGATGAGGTGGAGGGTGTGGGCCAGAGACATCAGTGATGGCACCTGGAGCAGCGGAGGTGGTGATCGTGGTGATAGCAATGACGGGCCTTGCAGGGTCCCTGTGCCACGCTTGGTGCTGCACTGCGTGTTCTGGACAATGTCGAGGATGCGGTGCGCCTTGAGGAGCTCGTTGGGGTGGGGAACACGAGCGAGATGTGCTACGTGGTGGGGTGAGGGGTGGGGTGGGCAGGAAGAGGAGGTAGATGATGAGGCGGGAGAAGAAGAAGCCGACGGCCATGGAGGTGGCACAAAAGAGCACATGGCTTGGCTGGCTCCGGTGCGACGTCGAGCAACCACGCCGTTGTCCTCGCTGGAGCCCCCAGACGAGCCATGCCGCTAACATATGAATCCCAGAGCGGCCGGGTCAAAGTGGGAGTGGGAACGAGCGCAATGGCGGCCGGCTAGGCGGCTAGGGCGTGGGCAGGCGTGGCCCCAACCAGCATGTGCGTGCACGGGCGTGGCCCTAACTGGCATGGGCACAGGCGTGGCAACAACGCCCACCAAGTACATCGGTTTAGATTTGCTGAATGGAGCCGACGAGGCCTTGTGCACGCATCGCGTTCGAGGAAGCAGGAAGGACAGGCTGAAGAAGTAGGAGAGGGGTATTTTGAACATCTTCACTGACCGGGCCCATATGTCAGAGCTGATAAACGACGAGAACACAACAGAAGATGGATGGAATAGTGTGGAGGGGAAAATTTAGACCGGTGTTACCTGTAACCACTCAAACTTTTTAGTGACTTATAGGTAATTACTAACTTTTATAATAGCACATAGGTAAAAGTCTCATTTCCGATCCGATAAAGAAAAAAAGACGAGGGTGTGGGAATAGTGTAAGGCCTCATTTGGATGCATGTGTTCACGTGTGTTGGAGTGGAATAGAATTTAATGTAATTCCAGTTAAATCCACTTTAACACGTATGAATTGAGATAAATACGTACGCACGCAAACCGAACCCAACCGGGATCGTCGCGTGATGATATTTTCCCTTTCCTTCCGTGCGGCCAATGAGTGAGCAAGAGAGGGGGAGCGGGCGGGGATCGCAGGGGTGTAGGGTTGAGATGGTGGACTAGAGGGGGGTGAATAGTTGTTTCTAAAACTTAATCGCGTCGGCTAACCAAAATAAGTGCGGAATTAAAATTATCGGTCTAAGCCAAGACTATACCCCTCTATCTATGTTTTCTAGCACCTTGCAAAGATCCTAATTAAGCAACAAAGGTGTCAGGGCTAGCTAGAGCTCACCTAACCAATTCTAGAAGCAAGGTCATACAAACCTATGCCACTAGTACTTTAACCAACAGGGAGCTCCTACACATGCTAGTAAGCAAAAGCACAAAGCCAACTAAGCTCACTAGCAATGCTCAATAACAAGGCAACCAATGCCAAATTAGAGAGCGTAAATACTTAGCTACATAAACTAAGCAAAGTGACTAACAAGGTTACACAAACCAAATTAGTTACGCAAGGGAGCTACTTCTATGCTACACAAGCAAGAAGCTAACTAGTGAGCTATACAAGCAAACTAATTACAAGAGCAACTACACAAGCACAATGTATATAAAAGTAATTACAAGCTTATGTAACGAGGATGCAAACCAACAGGGAAGAATAAAGTTGACACGGTGATTTTTCTTCTGAGGTTCACGTGCTTGCCAACACGCTAGTCCTCGTTGTGTTGTCCGCTCACTTGGTGGTTCGGCGGCTAATTGGCATCACCCTCCAAGCCCACACGTCGGGCACCGCAAGAACCTACCCCAAAAGTGAGGGTAGCTCAATGACACGCTTTACTAGAGTTGCTCTTTGCGGCTCCGGTGGGGCGAGCACAATACCCCTCACAAAGCTCTTCTCCGGAGCACCTGCACAAGCTTCTTGCGGGCTTCCACAAAGACCACCACCAAGCCATCTAGGAGGTGGCAACCTCCAAGAGTAACAAGGACCACCGGCTTGCAACTCAATCACCTAGTGCCACTCGATGCAATCTCACGATGCAATCGCACTAGAATCACTCTCTCATACAATCGAATGATCACTATCAAGCATATGTGAGATGGAGGGCTCCCAAGCACTCTTAAGCATGGACACAAAGTCCCCCGAGGTGCTCAACACCAGCCATGGCCGAGACCACCTTCTATTTATAGTCCCATGGGCTAAACTAGCCATTACCCCTTCACTGGACAAAACTCGGGGTGACCGGACGCACCGGTCGAATCAACCGAACGTCAGACCTCAGCGTTGAAAGGTCCTAATGGATAGAGGGGGGTGAATAGCCTAATAAAATTTCTACAACAACACTTAACAAAATGGTTAGACAATTATGAGGCGAAGCAAGTGTTGCGCTAGCCTATTCAAAATGCAAGCCACCTACCACAATTCTAGTTAGATAGTGTCAATTCACTCAAGAGGTATGACACAACTCTATGTTACTGTGCTCTCAAAGGCTAACTAAAGAGCCACACCAACCAAGCAAGCAAGCTCTCACAACTAGTTACACTAAAGAGCTTATCAACTAGTTTGCGATAATGTAAAGAGAGTGATCAAGAAGATTATACTGCCGTGTAGATGAATGATCCAATCAATCACGTGGATGAATAACAATGAAGACCAATCACCTCGGAATCAATGATGAACACAATGATTTTTACCGAGGTTCACTTGCTTGCCGGCAAGCTAGTCCTCGTTGTGGCGATTCACTCACTTGGAGGTTCACGCGCTAATTGGCTTCACACGCCAAACCCTCAATAGGGTGCCGCACAACCAACACAAGATGAGGATCACACAAGCCACGAGCAATCCACTAGAGTACCTTTTGGCTCTCCGCCGGGAAAAGGTCAAGAACCCCTCACAATCACCACGATCGGAGCCGGAGACAATCACCACCCTCCGCTCAACGATCCTCGCTGCTCCAAGCCGTCTAGGTGGCGGCAACCACCAAGAGTAACAAGCGAAATCCACAGCGAAACACGAACACCAAGTGCCTCTAGATGCAAACACTCAAGCAATGCACTTGGATTCACTCCCAATCTCACTATGATGATGAATCAATGATGTAGATGAGTGGGAGGACTTTGGCTTAGCTCACAAGGTTGCTATGTCAATGAAAATGGCCAAAGATGGTGAGCTACAGCCGGCCATGGGGCTTAAATAGAAGCCCCCACAGAATAGAGCTGTTATACCCCTTCACTAGGCATAACTCGGGCCGACCGGACGCTCCGGTCCAACTGACCGGACGCTGCTCCTCAGCGTCCGGTCGCCCGATGGTGTCCACGTGTCTCCTGCATTCAACAGTGGACGTTTGATCTCAACGGTCGACAAGTTGACCGAATGCTCCGACAGAGCTGACCGGACGCTGGACCCTTAGCGTCCGGTCGTTTACAGTAAGGGTCCAAAACATGATTTTGCCGACCGGACGCGTCCGGTCAAGCTTGACCGGACACAGCCCAGTGTCTGGTGCTTAACCCTAAGCACTGTGCCGACCGACAACATGACCGGACGCAGCCCTTCAGCGTCCGGTCGTAGAGTGACCCAGCGTTCGGTCAGTTGACCGACGCCAGCGTCATTGCGACCAACTCCATTTCACCTCTAACTTCTTCACCCTTGCTCAAATGTGCCAACCACCAAGTGTATCACCTTGTGCACATGTGTTAGCATATTTTCACAAACATTTTCAAGGGTGTTAGCACTCCACTAGATCCTAAATGCATATGCAATGAGTTAGAGCATCTAGTGGCACTTTGATAACCGCATTCTGATACGAGTTTCACCCCTCTTAATAGTATGGCTATCAAACCTAAATGTGATCACACTCTCTAAGTGTCTTGATCACCAAAACAAAATAGCTCCTATGGATTATACCTTTGCCTTGAGCCTTTTGTTTTTCTCTTTCTTCTTTCCAAGTACAAGCACTTGATCATCATTATGATATCATCATCATGTTATGATCTTCATTTGCTTCACCACTTGGAGTGTGCTACCTATCTCATGATCACTTGATAAACTAGGTTAGCACTTAGGGTTTCATCAATTCACCAAAACCAAACTGGAGCTTTCAATCTCCCCCTTTTTGGTAATTGATGACAACCCTTATATAAAGATGTGAATTGAAATTCAATTGAATCCATGTTGCTTGCCCAAGCATATTTACCATGTGTAAAAGGATATGGACAAGTTTCATGAACCCCAAATGGTAGCAATTGCTCCCTCTACATATGTGCTAAGAGTTTGGATTGTAGCTTGCACATATGCTTAGATAGGAAATGTAGGAGTCAATGTCTACCATATGATGCTAAGGTATAAGAGATGGACCTTTGAAGCGTGATACCAATCGGAGTGCACCAATATACCATCCTTAGCACCATGGTTAGCTCAATACCACTTGGAAACAATACTTGAAATGAAGGTTATCTAGTGATTTCATTTTATCATTCAATCTTACAACTAATCATACATCACACAAGCATCGATGTGTAAATTTAATACTTGTGCCATGCAAGCAAACATATGAAATGCACATTCAAATGCACCATACAAGTTCATGAGCTTGCTCCCCCTACTTGTGTTCTCAAAATTTTAGTTGATCCCTTTCCTTTGTCATATCTCTCCCCCTATGTCATATATCTTGTCATATCTCTCCCCCTATGTCATATATCAAGATATCATATGTTTCTTTCCCTTATCTTTGTTTCTCTCCCCCTTTGTCATCAATGACCACAAAGGTTCTAAATATAGATAGTATTACTTGTAGGGTCGAGATTATCAATGTCAATCAATGGGGTGAGGATCATTTTACCAAATTTGGTCCAATCTAGATTATTTCCCAAAGATATTTAACTCGGTTTGATCCAAGGACAAGCTTCTTCACACCTCCAAATAAGGGTTATCTTGTACCATGTTGAGTTAAACACTTATAGTTCATATTCTAGATTAAACACTAGGTTTACAAGCCCATAAACATGTCATATGCCATCACTAGATTAAGTCAAGCATAGAAGCAATAGTGATACCATATAGACATCAAAATCATTTGATTTTCATGAATGAGCCTAATAAAATAGAACCACTTGAAAGGTCCTAATAAGATTAAAAATGACTAGATGCACTAAAACATGTCCTTAGCAAGGATGTATGCCATGCCAATCAACTTTTACCTTGGATTGCTCGAAGGAGAGGCATGTCATATGAGTGGGGGTGCATCAACACATATTTGAGAAATCCAATATGTTCAACTCATTCCTTAGCTTGCAAAACCTTTTCTCATCCAATGGCTTGGTGAATATATCGGCAAGTTGATCTTCGGTGCCTACACTCTCAATGCAAATGTCCCCTTTTTGTTGGTGATCTCTTATGAAATGGTGGCGGACATCAATGTGCTTTGTTCTTGTATGTTGAACCAGATTGTTTGTCAACTTGATTGCACTCTCATTGTCACATAGCAATGGCACTTTCTTGAACTTGATTCCAAAATCACTCAAAGTGGCCTTCATCCAAAGTACTTGTGCACAACAACTACTGGCGGATATGTATTCGGCTTCGGCGGTTGATAATGCAACACTATTTTGCTTCTTTGATGACCATGAAACAAGTGATCTTCCCAACAATTGACATGTGCCCGAGGTGCTCTTCCTTTCAACCTTGCATCCCGCATAATCCGAGTTGGAGTAACCAACTAGCTCAAACTTTGCTCCTTTGGGATACCACAAACCAACATTTGGTGTATGCTTCAAGTACCTCAATATCCTCTTTGTAGCCTTCAAATGACTTTCTCTTGGTGAGGCTTGAAATCTTGCACACATGCATACACTAAACATGACATCTGGCCTTGATGCGGTCACATAGAGTAGGCTTCCAATCATAGACCGATACAACTTTTGATCCACCATATTTCTACTTGCATCACTATCCAAGTTGCCATTGGTTCCCATTGGTGTGCTAATGACTTTGCTATCAATCATGCCAAACTTCTTTATCATGTCCTTGATGTACTTGCCTTGACTCACAAATGTACCATTCTTTAATTGCTTGATTTGAAGACCAAGGAAGTAACTCAACTCTCCAATCATGGACATCTCAAACTCATTAGCCATCATCTTTCCAAACTCATCACAAAATTCTTGATTTGTTGATCCAAATATGATGTCATCAACATAGATTTGCAAAACAAATAGATCTTTTCCAATCTTCTTGATGAATAGAGTGGTGTCAACCTTACCCATTGTGAACCCTTTAGAGAGGAGGAAGTCCCTCAATCTCTCATACCATGCTCTAGGTGCTTGCTTCAAGCCATACAATGCCTTCTTCAACTTGTACACATGGTTGGGTTTCTTATCATCTTCAAAACCGGGAGGTTGCTCAACATATACTTCTTCATTGATATAACCATTGAGAAATGCACTCTTGACATCCATTTGATAGAGCTTGATGTTGTGAGCACAAGCATAGGCTAGCAAGATTCTTATTGCTTCTAATCTAGCAACCGGGGCATATGTTTCTCCAAAGTCAAGACCTTCAACTTGTGTATAGCCTTGTGCTACCAATCTTGCTTTGTTCCTTACAACTATCCCATCTTGATCTTGCTTGTTTCTAAAGACCCATTTGGTTCCAATCACATTGTGTCCCTTTGGTCTTTCTACCAACTCCCATACTTGATTTCTTGTGAAGTTATTCAATTCTTCATGCATAGCATTCACCCAATCAACATCCTTCAAAGCTTCATCTATCTTCTTTGGTTCAATGGATGACACAAATGAGAAGTGTTCACAAAATGATGCCAATCTTGATCTTGTTTGTACACCTCTTGAAATATCACCAATGATAGTGTCCAATGGATGATCTCTTGCAACATTGGTTGGTTGGAGGATTGGTACTTGATTGCTTGCACTTGCTTGATCATTGGGTTGAGATGATGTACTAGCCACTTGATCTTGTTCATTGTCATGAGATCCACTTGCACTAACTTGATTTGTATCATCTTGCACATTTGAGTTGGAGAGCACTTGCACTTGATCATCTTCATCATCATTCATTTGCCTAGGCCTCAATTCACCAACATCCATGTTCTTCATGGCATTTGAAAGTTGAATGCCTCTAACATCTTCCAAGTTTTCATCCTCTACTTGAGAACCCTTGGTTTCATCAAATTCAACATCATGAACTTCCTCAAGAGTACCATTATCCAAATTCCAAACTCTATATGCTTTGCTTGTGGTGGAGTAGCCAAGTAGGAATCCTTCATCACATTTCTTGTCAAACTTGCCCAATCTTGTGCCTTTCTTCAAGATATAGCATTTGCAACCAAAGACCCGAAAATATGCAATGTTGGGCTTTCTACCATTCAAGAGCTCATATGGTGTCTTTTCTTTCAATCGGTGACAATAGAGGCGGTTGCTACAATAGCAAGCCATGTTGATAGCTTTGGCCCAAAATGATTGACTTACATTGTACTTACTAAGCATAGACCTTGCCATATCAATGAGTGTTCTATTCTTCCTCTCAACAAGTCCATTTGATTGAGGTGTGTACTTGGCTGAGAATTGATGTCTAATTCCAAATTCATCACATAACTCATCAATTCTAGTGTTCTTGAACTCACTGCCATTGTCACTTCTAACTCTCTTGATGGTTGTTTCAAACTCATTGTGAATGCCTTTGACAAATGATTTGAATGTTGCAAACACATCACTTTTGTCCACTAGAAAGAATACCCATGTGTATCTAGTGTAGTCATCCACTATCACAAAGCCATATTTATTACCACCGATGCTAGTGTATTGTGTTGGCCCAAATAAATCCATGTGCAATAACTCAAATGCTTTACTAGTGCTCATCATGCTTTTCTTAGGATGGGTGTTTCCAACTTGTTTGCCGGCTTGACAAGAGCTACAAAGCTTATCCTTTTCAAACACAACATCTTTCAAGCCTTTAACTAAGTCATGCTTAATCAATCTATTCAATTGTTTTATTCCAACATGACCAAGCCTTCTATGCCATAACCAACCCATGCTAGACTTAGTGAACAAGCATGTAGACAATCTAGCTTCACTAGCATTGAAATCAACCAAGTATAGATTCTCATATCTAAAGCCTTTGAAGATCAAGTTAGAGCCATCTACACTTATGATTTCTACATCATCTACCCCAAATATGCATTTGAATCCAAGATCACACAATTGTGCCACGGATAGCAAATTGAAATTCAAGCTTTCTACTAGCAACACATTGGAAATGCTCATGTCATTTGATATTGCAATCTTACCAAGCCCTTTGACCTTGCCTTTGCCATTGTCACCAAATGTGATACTATCATAGCCATCATTGCCATTGGTGTTGATTGAGTTGAACATTCTTGCATCACCGGTCATGTGTTGAGTGCACCCACTATCAAGAACCCAATGCCTTCCTCCGGCTTTATAATTGACCTACAAAAGAAGATCAATTCTTTTTAGGTACCCAAACTTGCTTGGGTCCTTGAAGGTTAGTCACTAGGCTCTTTGGAACCCAAATGGCTTTCTTCTTTGAGCCCATCTATGGTTTACCAATGAACTTAGCCTTTACACCATTTGTACCCTTAGTAAGCATATAGCATGAATCAAGCTTAATGGAGGATACATTAGCATTTTTGCTCTTATTTTTGCATTCTTGCTCTTTGTGACCCACTTGCTTGCAACTAGTATAAAACCGACCATTGTTCTTCACAAAACTAGTCTTGTGAGGAGCAAAGGCCGCTTTGCCTTTCTTGGGGGTATAGCCCAATCCCTCTTTGTAGAGAGAAGCTCTTTGGCTACCCAAGCACATAAGCAAGCGGTCCTCACCACCATAAGCCTTAGCTAGGTTGTGAGTGAGCTTAGTGACCTCCTTCTTGAGGTTCTCATTCTCAACCACTAGTGAGGCATCACAAGTGAGACCATCACTACTAGATGAGGTAGAAGTGGAAGTGCTACAAGAAGGGTTAGTAGTAGAAATAATGATAGGCATAGATGGTGATGTATCAATTATATCACAAGTTAAACCTACATTGTAAGTTTCAACATGCTTCTTTTTATTTTGCTCTTTAAGCGAAGAAGAATGAGCTTTTTCAAGCTTTTTGTGAGCTTTGCCAAGCTTCTCATGGGCTTCCTCTAGCTTCTCATGAGTTGCTTTGAGCTCATCAAGGGCTTGCTTAAGGGCTTTTACTTCCTTATTCAAGCTCTTGCATTCCCTTTCTCTTAATGTCAAAGTGTTCTTTAGCATCTTCTAGCATGTCAAATAATTCGTCCTTAGTAGGTTCATCATCATCACTATCACTATCATTTTCATTTTCATGTTCATTATCATCAACATGTTCTTCATCACTTTCATCATCATAAGATTGTACCTTAGTGGCCTTAGCCATGAAGCATGATGAAGATTCAAAGAGAGAAGGCTTCTCATTGATGGCAATGCTTGCAAGAACCTTCTTCTTGGTGGTCTTGTTATCATCACTATCATCATCATCATCACTTGAGGAAGCGTCACTATCCCAAGTGACTACATATGAACCACCCTTCTTCTTCTTGAAGGCCATCTTGTCCTTCTTATCTTTCTTTTCCATCTTGTCCTTCTTCTTGTTCTTCTTGTTGTCATCATCATTGTCACTATTGTATGGGCATTGAGCAACAAGATGATCTTTGCTTCCACACTTGAAGCACCTTCTTGACTCTTCTTTGTTCTTGAATGAAGACTTCTTTCTTCTAGCACGATAGCCCTTCTTCACCATGAACTTGCCAAATCTCTTGACAAATAGAGCCATCCTTTCATCATCATCATCATCCCAAGATTCATCTTCTTCACTTGATGTTTCTTGCTTTGCTTTGCCCTTGGATGATGTGGCTTTGAATGCCACGCTCTTCTTCTTGTCATCTTTCTTGTCATCTTTCTTCTCCCTCTTTTCTTCCTTCTCATCATCATCTCTATAAGCATCATCGGTCATGATATCTCCCAAGATTTGGTTTGGTGTCATTGTGTTCAAACCGCTCCTCACTAGTAAGGTGACCAACATGCCAAATCTTGCGGGCAAACATCTCAACTACTTATTGGAGAAGTCCTTGTCCTCTATCTTCTCACCAAGTGCCTTGAGATCATTTACAATCACTTCCATCCGATGGAACATGTCCAGCACACTCTCATCTTCTTTCATCTTAAAGCTTGCAAACTTATCTTTAAGAATATATGCCTTTGCACCCTTCATGGCTTGAGTACCCTCAAATGATTCTTCCAATTTCTTCCAAGCTTCATGAGCCATCTCAATATTCTTGATTTTCTCAAATGTTCTTTTATCAATTGCATCATGAATAGCACTTAGAGCAATGTCATTGTTTTGGAGAAGTACTTCTTCGGCCACGGTGGGATTCTCCGGATCTTCAATCTCAATTTTTGTTTCTACTACCTTCCAAACCTTCCTATTGATTGACTTGATATAAGTTGTCATCTTGGCCTTCCAATAGGGATAGTTGGAGCCATCAAATTGGGGTGGCTTCTTGGTGTTGTTGATTTGAGTCATTTTAACACCGAAGGTTGTTAAGCCTCAAATAACGGTGACCTCGGCTCTGATACCACTTGAAAGGTCCTAATGGCTAGAGAGGGGGTGAATAGGCTAATAAAATTTCTACAACAACACTTAACAAAATGGTTAGACAATTATGAGGCGAAGCAAGTGTTGCGCTAGCCTATTCAAAATGCAAGCCACCTACCACAATTCTAGTTAGATAGTGTCGATTCACTCAAGAGGTATGACACAACTCTATGTTAGTGTGCTCTCAAAGGCTAACTAAAGGGCCACACCAACCAACCAAGCAAGCTCTCACAACTAGTTACACTAAAGAGCTTATCAACTAGTTTGCGATAATGTAAAGAGAGTGATCAAGAAGATTATACCACCGTGTAGATGAATGATCCAATCAATCACGTGGATGAATAACAATAAAGACCAATCACCTCGGAATCAATGATGAACACAATGATTTTTACCGAGGTTCACTTGCTTGCCGGCAAGCTAGTCCTCGTTGTGGTGATTCACTCACTTGGAGGTTCACGCGCTAATTGGCTTCACACGCCAAACCCTCAATAGGGTGCGGCACAACCAACACAAGATGAGGATCACACAAACCACGAGCAATCCACTAGAGTATCTTTTGGCTCTCCGCTGGGGAAAGGTCAAGAACCCCTCACAATCACCACGATCGGAGCCGGAGACAATCACCACCCTTCGCTCAACGATCCTCGCTGCTCCAAGCCGTCTAGGTGGCGGCAACCACCAAGAGTAACAAGCGAAATCCGCAGCGAAACACGGACACCAAGTGCCTCTAGATGCAAACACTCAAGCAATGCACTTGGATTCACTCCCAATCTCACTATGATGATGAATCAATGATGTAGATGAGTGGGAGGACTTTGGCTTAGCTCACAAGGTTGCTATGTCAATGAAAATGGCCAAAGATGGTGAGCTAAAGCCAGCCATGGGGCTTAAATAGAAGCCCCACAGAATAGAGCCGTTATACCCCTTCACTGGGCATAACACGGGCCGACCGGACACTCCGGTCCAACTGACCGGACGCTGCTCCTCAGCGTCCGGTCGCCCGATGGCGTCCACGTGTCTCCTGCGTTCAACAGTGAATGTTTGATCTCAACGGTCGACAAGTTGACCGAACGCTCCGACAGAGCTGACCGGACGCTGGACCCTCAGTGTCCGGTCGTTTACAGTAAGGGTCCAAAACATGATTTTGCCGACCGGACGTGTCCAGTCAAGCTTGACCGGACACAGCCCAGCGTCCGGTGCTTAACCCTAAGCACTGTGCCGATCGACAACATGACTGGACGCATCCCTTCAGCGTCCGGTCGCAGAGTGACCCAGCGTCTGGTCAGTTGACCGACGCCAGCGTCATTGCGACCAACTCCATTTCACCTCTAACTTCTTCACCCTTGCTCAAATGTGCCAACCACCAAGTGTATCACCTTGTGCACATGTGTTAGCATATTTTCACAAACATTTTCAAGGGTGTTAGCACTCCACTAGATCCTAAATGCATATGCAATGAGTTAGAGCATCTAGTGGCACTTTGATAACCACATTCCGATACGAGTTTCACCCCTCTTAATAGTATGGCTATCAAACCTAAATGTGGTCACACTCTCTAAGTGTCTTGATCACCAAAACAAAATAGCTCCTATGGATTATACCTTTGCCTTGAGCCTTTTGTTTTTCTCTTTCTTCTTTCCAAGTCCAAGCACTTGATCACCATTATGATATCATCATCATGTTATGGTCTTCATTTGCTTCACCACTTGGAGTGTGCTACCGATCTCATGATCACTTGATAAACTAGGTTAGCACTTAGGGTTTCATCAATTCACCAAAACCAAACTGGAGCTTTCAAGCGTCCAGTCAACGGATGCTCGCCACGTGTCACCACTGTTCAAACACAGTCGCTCAATCTCAACGGTCAAGTGATGACCGGACGTAGCTGCTCAAAGTGACCGGACGCAGGACCCCAGCGTCCGGTCGTTTCTAGTAAGGTTCCAGTCGCGACCGGACGCGTTCGGTCGGTCACGATCGGACGCAGCATCAGCGTCCGGTCCATCTCCAACTTCTCTATGTCGCCTACTTCACCATACATTAGCCTGACCGAACACATCGTGCTAGCGTCCGGTCACTTTCAGCGCCAGCGTCCGGTCGAAGACCAATGCCCACGCGCTCTCTGCTGCCACTGACCAGACGTAGGACCCCAGTGTCCGGTCACCATGTGACCAGCATCCGGTCCACTCTGTGAGACCCTGTCTTTTCTGTATAGGGCGCCAGTGGCACCGTCGAACTATCTGCACTCTACGGCCGGACACTCCGCCGGTGGAGTTTTGAACCTTTCTCGCCTTCGTTTCATCGTCGAGTTGACCCACATCAACTCCAACTTCATCTCCTTTGTAAATGTACCAACACCACCAAGTGTACACCACCATGTATATGTGTGTTAGCTTTTCACAAACATTTTCCAAAGGATTAGCCACTCAACTTGCCACGCCACTCAATCCTAGCAACGATGTAAAGTTAGATCACTCGAGTGGCACTAGATGACCGATATGCAAACAAGTTTGCCCCTCTTGATAGTATGGCCATCTATCCTAAACCCGGTCATCAACTCCTCTACACACCTATGACCAGTGAAATGAAATGCCCTAGGTTATACCTTTGTCTTGCACATTCCATTCCATCTCCTCCAATGTTGATGCAACACATGCACCAACATGATCAACAATGATACGATCCACTTCATATCATCACGTGATCATATTGGTTCATCAATCTTGACTTCACTTGCTTTTCACCATTGCCTTCGTCCATCGGCGCCAAGTCTTGCTTAAGCTTCACCGCCATGCGGTCCATCGCTCCAAAGCCTCCAACTTTCCCTTCATGCTTGCAACCGGTCCATCAAGCCAAGTTATGTCTTGATCTTCTCCACCTTGATCATATGACTCAATGTCCTGTCTCATTTGCAATGAGCTCCTTCATCATCACATGTGTGAGCTTTGCAACATCTCCAAGCCATTTTCACCTTCATGGCATATGTTGCTCACACACATGTACCTGTGGACGAATCACCTGTGTATCTCATATAAACACAATTAGTCCACCTAGGTTGTCACTCAATTACCAAAACCACACAAGGACCTTTCAAGGGGTCAGTCCGACAAGGTGAGGCGATGATTTTTGTCGCACAATGCCGGTGTCTCTTCTTTTGGCTTTTTAGGTGTGAGAGAAGAAGAGATGAGAGATTGGAGATGTTCTAACGAGAAAATTGCAATTATAGGACACCAAACAATGCGCTTCGTAATTATAGGACTCCAATCGTCGACTTCATTAAAATGACCCTTGAAACGTTGGCTTCTTATTTTAGATGACATTTGGCGTATTTCTTCACTTTGTTAATCAAAATACATGTATTTTGACCCTCTTATGACCCTTCTTCCCTTCTGCTTTTGTATCGTTGATCAATCGTACCAATTCATCTACCCGACGTTCCTTCTTCCCTCCAAGACCGACGCCGTTGTTCCTCCTTCCCCTCCTCCCGACATCGTCGTACCCTTCCCTTCCTCGACTCCCATGGATGGATCACCACCCAAAGATGATGATGGCCGCCCGATCACCATGGAGGGCCAATCAGTCGTAGCCCTAGCGGCCTCTGGCCTTGCTGCGCATGCTGAGGGCCTGGCGGCGCCAGCTAAAGGCCTGGCTACACCGACCGAGGTGGCTGATGGAGGTGTTTCGCCGGCAGTGGAGGCCTCTCCCAACGCCATGTCCAGTGCTCTAGCCCTAGCCAGAACGTTGTTGCCCACTGTTCCTATTCCGGCAATAGAGTACAACCTTCCTATTCTTGAAGTGCAAAGGTATTGGCCTTTATGCTTTCTGTTTTTTTACCACGATAGTAGTAGACAATATTTAAACTTGATATCACTTGTTTAGGTCCCAAGTAGATCATGTGGAAAATATGGAAATATTTGATTGGGATAGCATACAGATAGTGGAGACACATGATGACGAAGGTCATATTGCACTTATGAGTGAGAATCCGTGTGGGGGTATTAACCCCTATACCCTTACGGCTAAGCTTGGGCCGGCCCGGATCGGTGGGTCCGGTCCACCAAAAGACGACGTGCGGCCCGGCCAACCTGATCGGAGTCCCGCGCAAGGAGTCAAGGCGGATTTGGCGATCAAGCAAGATCCTGGTCGGTTAGAATAGGAATCCTTATCCGGCCACATATGGCAATTGTAACCGACTAGGATTAGTTTTCAGATCTATAACCCTGCCCCCGGACTATATAAGGCGGGCAGGGGACCCCTCTAAAATCATCTCTCATTGACATACAGCAATACAAATCAGACACAGGACGTAGGTATTACGCCTTCTTGGCGGCCGAACCTGGATAAAACCTCATGTCTGTCTTGCGTCACCGTCTTGTTTGGGGCTTGCGCATCTGTCTGCCGACAATCTACTACCTTGGGCATACCCCTAGGTAGACTGCCGACCATATTTCGTCGACAGTGGCGTGCCAGGTAGGGGGTGTGCGTACTGCTCTCCAAGCAAACAAGATGGTCATCATCTCTGGCTCCATGGCTACGCCGAACGGCCTCACGTTCACCGTCGGCCAGATCACCTGGACCACCGGCTCTGATGACTTCATCGCCATGACCACGGAGGAGGCGTGGATTCAGTCTGCACCGACCACTACTTCACCTGCATCGGCTACGGCTCCGACCACGGTGGATACGACTCCGACCACGGCGGATACGGCTCCGACCACGACGGATACGGCTCCGACCACGATGGATACGGCTTCGACCACGATGGATCTAGCTTCGACCACGGTACATCTGGCTCCGACCATGCCTACATCATCTTCAGCCACACCAACAACCGGTCATCCGCTTCCCCGCTACAAAGGGAAGCAGATCGACAACACCGACCTACTCGACTCCATCGATCGTGTCGGCACCAAACTCGCTGAAACCCTAGCTCTGGTAAGTACGATTCAAAGTCAACCTAATGAGCAGGTAACCGCTCCCCACAACAGATCTACCCGACCAGCTCGGACCAGTCGTCCTGCATGACTTGGGATAGATCTCGTGGTCATATCTACTCCTGAGGGGCGCTCCGCTCATCGCCGGCCAGCCTTCGCGATGGGTCTCCGACTCTCCGAGTACGAAGCCTCGACGGAGAACCACCAGGTCCAGCCCTACGGCCTGCGAAACACTGCCACCAGCTACGCGTATAACCAACAACGCCACTTGGATTTGTGTCTTACGCACCGACCTCGACTGAAGCCACGCAACTTCGTCAACACGGTCCGGATTGAAGATTATCAAGAAGGATCTGTCCACACAGTCCAAGATGGTGACTCCAGCTCCTCGTCTGGCATCACATCTAATGCATCCGTCCACACCGAGCTTCAGCATCATGAAGATGAAGGCGTCAAATACGATCTGGATATCCCAGACCACGCCCCGGGTTTCTCACAATTCCCGTCTTTCCCGCCAAGACGAGGGGATTTGATCCATGTTGTCAGCAATGACGAACCGCCAGTAGTTGGTGAAACAGAACAAGAAAGGACTGCACGCGAAGCACGCAATATTGACCGGTTTAATCGCCGACAAATCGAAGCTGAAGCAGACCAGGAGGCACGACGCATAAGGGTCCAACCACGTGACCTCAACGATGCTTTCGACAGGGTAGGGGACAAACAGGTCTTCAGGACTCCAAGTGCCAACGTAGCCATCGCCATGGCAACAATGCAACGGCTACCCAACACCCCGGAAACCCAGGCAGTTCGCGATGAAATACAAGCCTATCTGACGGCTGCTATGGCCCAGACCGTGGAGATTGTAAACCAAGCTCGGGCTCCATCCGTCTCAGTCGAGTCAAGCCACAGCCGCCAGCACCCAAGTCATTCATAGCCACTCAACCAACGTGGCTCGCGCAACAACGACCCATCAGACAACCGTCAAGGCGGAAACGGTGGCCATGATGGTGGCCAGGATGACAACCGCCGTCGGGACGACAACTGCCACGACGTCCGGGACAATAACCACCGGGACAACCGCGACAATCGCCACGATAACCATGGCCGCAGGGCTAATCCAGATGGCAATCGAGATCGCCGCGATGGCAATAACGGTCTCCGCCATTACCTCGGTGGACGCGATCTGTGCGCTCGCATCAACCAGAGGGCCGATGATCGAGCATCCCACGAAAGCTATCGCCGTATGGAATATGACACTGCCCACGGCCCGCCGGGTTTAAAGCAGTTTACTTCACACCTTCGCCAAGTCATATGGCCCAAGAATTTCAAGCTCGAGAAACTTCAGAAGTACGATGGCAAGGAAAACCCCGAATTTAAGATAATATAAGTGTAGCATAGTTGTTCTTTTCTTATGATAGAACCTGGTAACCTAAGTTCAAATCCTTTGACTTTTTTTACGAGGTTACTATCTTATAGGAAAAACATAAAATGGTTCAAGTTCTCGACTTCGCATAAATACTCATATATTTTCAAGACTTAGATGTTTATGAGCATATGAGTAGTTGCACATAAGGGTCATGTTTACATGTGTGCACTTATAGTGGTTAGTGTTACATGTTTGTGAGTGTCACAGTATGTACCATGTACTACATCCGTCCCCAAAAGAATGCAATTCTAGCACATCGTCACGTTTTAGTACCTTAAGTTTGACCAATTATACATAAAAAAATGTCCATATTTATGATACCAAATAAATACCATCAGATTAATTACGAAATATATTTTCATAATAAATTAATTTAAAGACATAACTGTGAATATTATTCACTAAAAACTTGGTCAAACGTGAACCATTTTTCATGGCACGGAACCCATAGTTGCATTCTCTTGAGGACGGATGTCGTAATTAGTAAAAAGTCAAAAGAACTGACTTAGAAGATGTTCTTATGTGAGAGCTTCGTCCGTCATCCATGAATTTGTCAGTCTCACAAACCATGTAGGGCATATTAAGGACCACTTAAAACCGGATATGTGGCTACCCACCGCGAGAATCAAGAAATCACGCCAAAAGCCTCATAAGAATCAATGATTTTTTCCACCACTAAAGGCACAGAGACCACCAGATTGAATTAGCCCTCGCGTTTCCCATGCCGCGGTCCCAAACATGGTTGTAGCCGGATGATAAATATATTATGTGCTCAATAGTTTTGTACATGCCCTTCCCAACATAAAACACAAAATGCTTTTTTTAGCTCAGTTGGTTAGAGCACCCGTTTAGTAAGGCTGTCTTCAATGGAAGACCCATTGCAGAATCCAAACCCAAAATGGATCTCCAACATAATACATATAGCCTCCAACAGAGTATCTATATAGAAGACCCATTTTTGGGTGCCGGGAGAGGCATAACCTAAATCTGAGTATCCTCTCCTGGAGACCCATTTACAGAAAGAGTGGTCTTTTGGGTCTTGTTGTTGGAGAAGACAAAAAATGTCTTGAACCCTTTGCTTGTAACGTTACCTAAAGAACGAATGGATCTTGTATTTTGGGTCGCGGTCGTTAGAGACAATCTAAGTGGGAGGTCTTGAGTTCAACTCTCAACAAAAGCATTTGCATTTTCTGGTTTTCATTCAAAATGGTACACGCTTTTTGGAAAATAGTTTGCGGATACAATTTCTCTTTTTTATATTTTTTAAAACTAAACTTGAACAGTTTCAATAATTTGAACGACCCCTTTCCACAGACTCTTTCTGACTTTGAACAATACATGCTTTGGAAAATTGCCTTTTTAATAATAAAATAAATTTATTGGTTGCAGATACAATTTCTCTGTTTCCTTTTTAATAAAGAAATTTAACTTGAACAATACCTATAATTTGAACGCGTCGTTTTGCAAATTTTTGCTAAATATAAAGCTACCAACCCCCTTTCCAGACTCTTTCCGTCTCTTGTAAAGGCACAGTGCAGAAATGTTGCAGATGTTGCAGAAATTTGTGCATCAGTCTGACTTACAGGCGAATGCACATCCAATACCTGCTCATTCTTGTTCCATCCAAAACCAAATAGACACAAATTGGCACATCAAACTTGATTGGCATTTTCATTGCAGCAGAAGTTGCAAAATTACATGTCATATATACTACACAGTCAAAATTTCGATAGACTTTACAGCCTTTGATTTGAAGGGCGGACCTGGTGCAAGCGGTAGAGTCTTACCGCCTGTGACCGGAAGGTCCCGGGTTCGAGTCGCGGTCTCCTCGCATTACACAGGCGAGGGTAAGGCTTGCCACTGACACCCTTTCCCAGATCCCGCACAGAGCGGGAGCTCTCTGCACTGGGTACGCCCTTTACAACCTTTTATTTTTCTTTTGGCAGCTGTGTATTAGTAGTCTAAACAAAACACATCTTTACTTGATTTCTCTTTTGGCAACTGTGTAGTTGTAGTATAAACACAACACATCTTGACTTGTTTACGAGTTAAGACTACATTGCTACATGTGCTCCCCCATTGCCAGCCTCTAAACACTGCCCTGGAACCTTTGCTTCTCTTGCCAGTTGGAAGACTACACATTTGGAAGTTGTGTTGGTGTGCAAATGATACAAGTCTTCCTTCTTGTGCATCAGTTTGTTCGGTCAGGTCTTCAGTTATACCCATGTCCGTGTTAGTTTACTGGAACTTTGGTGCCTTGACAAGGTACACACCCCTTACTAAACCTTTACCAACATCTCCAACTTCCTTAAGGATAGCTGTCGGCTCTGGCGCAGTTTCATCAGCCTCCTCTCTGCCACGCTTCTGTGACATGTAAAAAACTCATACAACTTAAAATACATCTGCATTTGTGCTACGCCAAATAAAAAAAGAGTTCTTCATGATAGAGTGCTTATTGGGAAAACAGACTAAAATATTGCTTGTCCGAAAAAAAAATGTTCTATGGTTCAAGCTGTCACTAATACCTTTGGGTTCTCCCATGTAAGACCCACAGCGTCTCCTCCAATTGATCCATACCACAGCTTGAAGGTCTTGGAGAATGCACACTGTAAGTAGATGTTAAATTTTATTCCAAATGGATGAACATATTTTCAAGAGATCAAGAGCTTTACCTTCAAGTCTCACAAGAAGTACGTAGTTGGGTCAAAGTTTACCAAAAGTTTCTCTCTTGCGTCGTGCAAACCTTTCACGGCCCCTTTGTTAAGTGGCATATAGGGGCAGAAATCTTTACTTGGTTTGCCCCAGACCACCAACTTACCTGTAAGGTTGTTAAAGTAGAACAAAAAAATATGAAGAATTGAAGGTAGGCTATTGTATCAAAAGATTAATTGAGTTCTGGTCGGCAAGAAATCTCAGCTAATTTCTGTTAATTGTAGAGGTGAAATTGATTATGCTTTATAGCTTTAGTATTTGGTAGTACATTTTTGCCGAAAGAATACTTCTGTAACAACATCAGGGAATTGGAAAGCAACTGTAGTTGATAGCGAAACTGACCATCGGGAGTCTTGGCAGGAAAAAGTACATGATGGGGACAACAAAGCTTCTCTTGATGGAGGAGAATAACAGCATCATAATTGCTCATAGGTGTTCGGAACAGGCACTATAGCATGCAAAGATTCATACTGAGTATGAAAAAAAAGATACTAAAATAAGATAAAGCCAATGAAGTAGTGGATGAACAAAATTACCTCCCATGTATATTCCCCTGATTGACCATGAAGTGTAAGATTTGTTAAAAGCTCCGCACTGCTTTTAGCATAAGCAGCTATCCATTTAAGAACCTATGTTTATAATGAACAGAAGATAAACAGAAAGAATAAACAACTCCATCTATAAAACAATATAAAAGGCAAGGTTCCAAAAGGCGCTAGGACACTGTCTAGCGCCTAAGGCGCCTAAGCGGAGATTAAACACGATTAAGTGTTTGTGTCTTTTCTTTTATTCTGCTGGGATGTAAATAAGTGCATCACTACACACATTCATCCCATCCTCGATACAACATAAGGCCCAGCAGGACGGCAGTACTATCTCCTTGGCCAGAAAACATTGTGGCCCAAGCCCATTCTATTCAAAGCCTTATCCACTGCCCTATCCAGCTGCAGCCTCCTGTTTCCCTCCCAGCACCACACGTCCGCACCTCTTTCCTCTTCCCAGCACAACTTTCCTCGCCCCAACGCCAGCCACACTTCGCACGCTGTGAGGCCTTGCGTCACCAGCCTCAGGTGGCCCGAGCACGTGCCAGGGAGGGTGCATGTGGGGTGGCAGGGCGGCACTGCGCCAGCAGCAGCTTGAGGAGCTCCAGCTCACACACTCCTGCCTGCTTGTGCTGCTGCACTCTCCTGCCACCCGTCCATGCCCACATGAGCCTGACTTGCTCCCGATTTTCCCCGATTCTGTGCTACTTACCTAGGCCGCCAGGGCTCCACCTTACGCTTAAGCGCGCCTAGGCGAGTGCTTAATTGTGTTATCGAACACCGATGATAGGCTAATATACATGCTATTCATGGTTAGAGTCTCAACATGAGTGTAACCATATCATATTCCAAGAACAAATCCAATACTACTGGGAAAAATGTCATTTATGCATGAGAAATGGAAATAGATTGCATTTTCAAAATTTCTACTTTACTACCAAAGCCTTGATGCACACTTGTTCAACAGCAAGAGTAATTTCAGCTGTAAAACAATAAAACACATACCGACTTGCTTGGTGACTGTTTTGTCCATGCTTCAGATGTTTTATCATATGGCGTAGCAAGAAACATTGCAGGCTCTATATCATGAGGCTTTTGCTCATAAGATTTTCTGCTCAGCATAAAGTTATCATGTAGTTGTATGAATCAATACATTAAGAGCTATAGAGCTAACTAAAAAAATGAGAGGGAGGGAGGGGAGAGAGAGAACTGACATTGATCTCCTTCTCATCCTTCAGGGTGAAGTCATTATTTATGTCAATAACCATGGGTGAAAAGGTCCAGTCAAAACTGGATAACAACCGCAAAAAACTGTGATTTTTTAGTGATTCGTCAGAGGACTTTGACACCTTTCATCGGTCATGATTATTAGGACTGGTAAAAGGTATAACCAACTGGGGAAGCTATGTCTTCGAAACTTTCTTGTATTTGGGTCGATGAACCTAGTTTCGTTCTAGAGAGTCTGATAAATGATGTAACAATGTTTACAAATCAATAAAGTGCGCCACATGGCATTCCCTAAAAAAAACTAGGAAAGTAGGATGGATGGAGGGAGAGAGTGGCACCGAAACCTAATCAGGTGATTAATAACCTTATGAGCCTTATAAGCCTTGTATGTTTAGGTATAAGAAACTAGATGTAATGGCTTCATTATCTAAGAGTAATTGTAACTTATAATCAGCAACATATCATCACATTTGCTATAACATGTATCAATAAACCAAAATGAATTCTCTCTATGTGAAAACATTCATTCATCTATACACTCAATATTGGGATTCACAAGAAGATACTATAATACAAGGGATGGTCAGACCACATGGCTCAAGTAGTATTAGGGTACTGAAAAGGGAAATTAGAACATGGTATAGGGATAGGGACGAAATAGTACTGGTGGGAGACTAGACTCATTCTTATCCAGAACAATGATAAGTGGACCCTGGGCCCTCCCAAATCCTTAACTCTGATAATCATTCCTAAGTCCTAACTAAATACTACCCCCATTCTCTTTTATAAGGCGCACACGCATATCAAGATTCAAACTTCAAAATCTTTGACTAATAATTTGAGTAACAATTTTTAATTATTATAACATAAACTTAATATAGTTAGATTTGTAATTAAATCTACTATCCAATTATCATAAGTTTAAAAGTATAAATAATATAGAATAAAATAAATTGATGGTCAAAATGTAATTTGGGAGACCATGTCATGTTAAGCTATGCCTTATGAAAGAGAACGGAGGGAGTATGACCTTAAATATTCATAATTCCCTTTCCTGGCCGAAACCCATTACCACATCCTCCTGGCTCAGACTCCAGCTGCTATGCACCTCTTCCACATATCTGATTAACTACTCCCTCCATTCCAAATTATAAGATGCTTTGGCTTTTCTAGATACATTGCTTTTACTATGTATCATCTAGAAAAGCCAAAACGTCTTATAATTTGGAATGGAGGGAGCAGATTACAATATGCAACTTGAGAAATGGGTTTTGGAGGGGGGAAATTGTGGCTTTCACAGGATGGATAAGAAATCTTCAAAAAACTGTTCACAATTTTCAGAACTACTAACCAAACCTTTTTTCAGCAGTCAAGAAATAACAAAGATAGCTGGTTGGAATGTAGCATTAGGCATCTGTCTATGACATAACAGAAAGAATGAAGCTGATAAAACGAGAAACAATGCAGATGGTAAACCAGAGGCTGACGAAGGTTCCAGAAGTTTACCAGAGAAACCCAGCAGCCCGAGAAGAAGGAGCATGGAACGGGAATGGCTTCAAAAATATATACGCAACTACCAACTCAACTGCCTCCTCTGAGATAAATGATGAAAATAGATGTGCAGAAATCCATCTTTTTGCTAGCCTTTTTTTGAAACAGAAAGAACAAATGCAAGCTTCATAAGCATGCTTCATAGTTTAAGATATGGGGTGTTTAAATAACATTCAGAACCTTGGCAGTTACCTAACTACTGGTCCATACACCTGGTAACGGCCATGCAGACCATTGATCATACTAGAGTGTTGGCTCCGCTGAAAAAGCATCTTATCTTCTGATAGAGCACTTTGTGTCTTGTCATCTCCAACTACCAGATAATGAAATAAAGTAATGGAACTCTGCGATCTTTCTACAGTAGCCAATTAGCAAATATAGGAAATTATTTGAATACATAATAAAAGGCTAACCTAGCTTTTGCAGCACTAAACCTCTTTCATGAAATATTTTGAGTAAGAATGAATATCCAGATGTAAGGACATTCACCTCATCTTCACTGGCTGAAACAAACATTCCTCGATCCTCCAAGCTGAAATTAAAAACAATGAGCCAGTGGAACAGAAAGCAAATTCAAGCAAACAATTTTTTCCTTAAATGCTATCGCATACCTTTCGCCAATTTTTAAAAGAAATGCAGCCTTTGTCTTCTCCATGGCCACGGGATCCAAGGGCCAGTTACCAGATCCCTCTAGCTATTATTAAAATAATGGAGAAGGGAAGAAATTTGTGAACAAAGCAAATCCCAAAATGAAGCCCAGCTCTATCAGATACACATCATGACATGCAAGTTTCTGAGCAAATCAGCACCATATATGAAATTATCTACGCTTCTATTATTTTCTTGCCAGTAGGGAGGTAAAGGAAGAAGTAACAATTCCTGTGTTCTATTCTACCCACCCCCCTATTGTAGGAAAGGTCTACAAAGCCCAAAGTTCTAGAATAGAAAATGGAATGAAGAGGAGGTGTGATATACTATCTCCCATAGAGGGATAATAAGAAATTAATATTATTCTATTATGATACAGCACAACTAAACAAAGGTCGTACCTGAATCATAACTTCTAAAGATTTTATGCAAGCTGCTGCGCATTTTGGTAGCCTCTGAGAATTCGTTCCATATGCCAGTGGATGAGGTTCAGGAGGAAACACAGAAGTGTGCCTAAAAGCTGGTGTAAGAAAAGGGCAAACGAAAGGAAATGTCACATACAATGAGAAAAATTGTGAAAAAAGATCATGCATAAAGAATACAAAAAGATACTGTGTCAAACCTGCGTCTAGGGGTTGCACGGTAGATATTTTAAGAGGAATATCATCTAAGAGATGTAATGCTTAGCAATAGTATCAAAAGCTTCAAGCAAAGCTCCAGAAGACGATACTGGATCTGCATAATTACGAATAAGCTTAAAACCAAGGATATGTAAACTGTAAAGCAACACATAGAAATATCTGGAACTTACCTTGGCCATCAACTAAGAGGCAAAAGTCCAGCTGATCAACAACATGAATCAAATCATCCTTCTGCAGTAACAAATGTTTCATAAGCACATAATCAGCAATCCTTTTAATAATTGTGTGCTTCTCCCAAGATTGGCATTCCCAAACTGCAGTTAAGCAAGTAGGATTCATTAAGAATAAAATGCAACAGCTACCCGAGTAACACACTTTTTAGATAATGAATGAAGTAAAAATAAAATGCATCAGTTACCTGTGCTTTCAGCAATATTTCCATCCTTGAATCTTCTAAGCTCAGCTTTCTCTCCCCAAAATTTCCTAAATTTAATAGCCTGTGATTTAATAATGCATATCAGTGTCAGATCGCAGTAATGGCAGTTCATTGTTCCGTAATCTAGAAAAGGAAAAATACTTCAATGCGGTTCTCAGGGTTTGGACCAATATCAACAAGGCGAAAACTTTTTTCCAATGAGCTAACCATCATACCAACGAGAAGCAGACTGCTGCCAAATTCTGAGAAACCCTACAAAATTGTGCTTGTCACTGGACTGAAATGCAGGAAAGTGATCAATAATACTAATGCTCACACTACATACTTCCACTATTTTCCATTCAGAAGGTGTGCTTCTCCACAGGACTCGGATCATCTTTGTTCTATCTGTAAGTCCTCGTTGCAGCAAAGACTGAACATCTTTCTCAAGAATTCTCCAAGACTCGTCATCCACACAATAGCTTAATGCAGAAACCTTAGAGTTCCCTTTCAAGTTTATCCTGACAGAAAGAAATACAAGTGAGAACTTGATCAGCTGATGGAGAAGTCTTTAATCTGGGATGATACTAGAAGGCAAATTGGCTCAATGACACTAGGAATATGTGCAGATTGGAAATAATATGAAAATAGAACAACAACAACAACAACAACAACAACAACAACAACAACAACAAAGCCTTTAAGTCCCAAACAAGTTGGGGTAGGCTAGAGTTGAAACCCAGCAGAAGCAATCAAGGTTCTGCACAACATAACGGCAGATGCAGAATGTAACTAGATAGTCTCAAACTGAGGATGTGCTGCACTGTTCACTCAAATAATGGTTCCAGTAAAAGTCCATAATACAACAGGTGCCAATGTGATGCATCATAATCCAGCGTACCTCAAGCATGAGTCGAACTTAGCACCAAAGTCAACTTTGGTCATAAAAAGCTCTTCAAGTCCACCATCTCTGCATTTATCAAGGCAACTAAGCGCGCAAGCTGCCTCATCTTGAAGCTGAACAAGGAAAGATAGGCAGAGGCCACAATAATTGAACTCAAAGAAATTTGAAAGTTTGACTACAGATGTTGAGAGCATTACTCTGAATCTGAAGAATAAAAAAACACCAAACTAGATATCTACCAGGGATTGCTGGATTATACCACAAGGTTGTACATTTGAGTAGTTATAAAAAGGGTTTGGTGGATATAGACTAGTTTAATAATGATACATACCTCTAAAAAAGCAGACTTCGTCATCCGAAACACCAAATTTACGTGGCCAGATATATCAAATATGGCAACATCAAATGTCTTCAGGCAAGTGGCAATGTCCTGAAGCATTTCACTTCTGATCAGAACTGAAGATCAATGGGTTACTCAACGTTATTGCACTAATCAATAGCACTTTGTGCAAAGGTTGCACACAGAACTAGGTATCATGTACATCAAGTAACTCTTCAGGTATTTTTATTGCTATAATCTCCAGGAACCCATGGTGAAATATGACCAGACAAGCATTTAAGTATGGCATAGCAATTTGTCATACTCATACTGTATTACCATGTTCACACTATATGGCAAAGGACTTATCTGTAGACATTATGATTTTGTATGGAAAATAATATTCCATTTACTCTACATATATGGGTATAGATACAAATCTAGTTTGATGGCTCCCAACAATGGACTTTGTGCAGAAGGTTGGCAAACCTCTTTGGTAACCGTACGCTTCTTCATTGATTGAATCACCAATCCCTTTGCCCACACCTTGGAAGTTGCTACAAGAATACAGATATGATTCAATTGAGTAAACATGGTCAAATATCGCTAGAAAATCAACTTTTTGTTGCTTGGATGTACCCAAAAATTTCATCAATACACGGAAAATTTGTCTTGTGGTCATTGATCTAGTAATCATGCTTCCTCCAGAGTCCACAGTAAGAAACACAAGGATGGCAGAAATTAAGTATCCATTGAGACAATCATGTGTGTATATTGAAGTTCTTTGATGTGCCCAGACCTACATTTCAATTAAACATTAGGCTACTTTAAACAGGAAGAGAACACATGTACAAGCATAAACCAACTATAGTTTACAATGAAATATACCTTTACCAGCACCAAGGCCTCTTGCAAAGCTTTCCAGTTAGCAAAGGTGCTACTCATAAAGTCTGCATTTTCCTCCAAAAACATATCCTCCAATATGCTACAATTGTACTTTGGTGTGGGTAGGTTTACACCATCTGAAATGCAAATCCAATCAGCAAAGTTTCAAAGAAAAAACTATATAACTATGCTAAAGGCCAAAACTATGGTATAATGACACTAGTTTCAAAGAACATGAACTCTTATTAACATCGCATAGGAATTGAACATATATGTAAAGCAGTCATATCACCTTTTGTATATGCACAGACATTGTTTCTTGTTGATACATTCAACTTTGAAACGTTGAACAAAGAATTTGCAGTTGGGATTACTCTTACATAGAATCCAGGATGGTCTGCAATTTCGGTTTCTGCACCAGTGGAAGTTAAAAAAAATGAGGGGAGCATAATGACGAAAATGCCACTTGGAGGAGTATCAGCTTCGAGTGCACCAATGGTGTGAAAAAAGGGAAGGTAGAAGAACAACCTGGATATACATGAAGCACAGGCTTTCGGGTCTCATCTTGGAGGGTAGACCATGAAACTTTGCGGATTAATTTAGAGCACCTCAAGTTTTTCTCAACAACACAGAGGTAAAGACACCTCTTTGCATGGTATCGGTGATTTAAGAAATCCTTCTCGTGGAAGCATTCCTGTGGTAAATGCGTACAAAACAAATCACGTAACAATCTAAAACCAAAATTTTGTTTAATCGCTTCCAAAAGTAGCAGTCTTGATTCAAGTCGGCAAGCAAAATAAAAGCATGAGAAGAGTCATCTTTGTAATCATAGCAAGCTAATTTTCCATTAAAATACCCAGCGACTTATGAATTCAGAATGGCACATTCCATTTTAGGCATCTTCACGACCCTAACATGCTAATTCTGTTTCAAATGACAGACATTGGTGAAATTTGAATCTTTGTTGTAATAGGATCTTTGTATGCTTTCTTTTGTTCAGGACCCATCTTTGTAAGCTGGTCACCCCAGCAGGCCAACAGTTGTACCAAACTAGTTGCTGAGAAAACTCTTTTGGGAAAAAGAAAAGATTGACAAAAGGAGGTTATTCTGATTGAACATTGAAGCATCACTTATTCTACTTATAATCTTTCCAACCAACAAAATTTTGTTGAGAAGACTTGATTGAACAATTTTGCATAGCTCAGCAGTTATACGTCAATCAAATAAAACTAAATGTTTGTGAAGGAGGAAAACTAATGGCACGTAGAGTAAACGTACAGAAAATCCATACTTCCCAACAACACCTTCCCTTTAGTTTATTTGAGTATAAGAAGTACAATCGAATATGAGCCCCTCAACCGCTGAGATTTATTTGACAGCAGGCACATTGTAACAAAGGCTTCATATCAACTGAACTAGACATAAAGCAGAATGTTTAACGAACAAGCTGTGCATTGGACAATAACGGAACTACTACGAGGACATGGACATTGTTTTGTTTTTTTACCAAACAAGCATAAATTGTTTATAAGATAACAATCCTGAATACTGAAATCCTGAAAGGTATAAACATACACTAGAAATTTTGGGGGTAAAATGGACATCGCCCAGCTGCCACAGAGGCAGAACCACGTCAAAGAATCCCATTCCCATGAAAAATAAACAGCTCCTCTGTACTCTGTTGACGGCAATACAAAACAAGTTCTTGGATTGAATCAAACAGATGAATTCGAAGAACCCCGCATACCTTTGGCAAGCGTACGAGGAGGTCGGCAGCGACGTCGGGCCTCGCTACCGCGCCGGCCGCGTGGCTCCCGGCGAGCCGCACCACCTCCGGCGGCCGGAAGGTGAACGAAAGCTTCTCGGTCTCCAGCCCCAGGTCCCTCATGAACCCCCGCGCGGCCTCCGGCGTCGCTTGCTGCTGCGGCACCCTCTTGATGAGCTCCGCGACGGACTCGGTGGCGGCGCGCATGGCCGCCGCGCTCGGCTGAGCTTGCTCCACGAGCGCTGAGAGCTTGCGATCGATGGAGTATTCGGAGGCGGCGGTGGCGGCCATTGTGGCTTCCGTGCTCGCCGGCGGCGTGAAGGCGAGTACGGTTATGGGTTTAGGGTTTAGCCACGTGTGACGTGCTTAGGAGCGAGGAGAGTTGCCGGCGTCAGCGTGACGCGCGGCTGTGACTGCGAGCACGGCGGCGGCGCCAAAAGCAAGGAGTCGGAAGGGAGAGAGAAGGTAGTGTAGGGTTCATATCTTTTGTCTTGTTATTAGACAGAAAATTAGGACTCCAACCATCGACTTCGTTAAAATGACTCATGAAATGTTGGTTTCTTATTTTAGATGATATTTGGCGTATTTCTTCACTTTGTTAATCAAAATACATGTATTTTGGCCCTCTTGTGACCCTTCTGCCCTACTCGGATACTCCTCACTCCTTCCTCGGCTCCATCCCTCGCCGCACCGGCACTTTGCTACCGTCGTCTGCTCCTTCCGTGGAGCCAGCTGTTGCGGCCGACCGGGGCCATGGCGGGCATTGACCTCAACACCGTGGAGGAGGAGGATGAGGCGGAGGCGGAGGCGCCGCCTGTGGCTGCCAGGGCCGGTGGCGCCGTGTGCTTGGAGCTGTGGCACGTGTATGCGGGACCCGTCGCGCCGCCGCTGCTCAAGGGCAACGCCGTCTTGTACTTGCTGCAGGGCCACCTCGAGCACATCGGCGGCGACGCGGAGAGGCGGGCGTGGGCGCGGGTTCGGGAGGACGAGGACGTGGGTCGCGACGGCGAGGACGGGGCCGCCATGAAGCCGCTCGCACGGACGCCGCACATGTTCTACAAGACGCTCACGACCTCCGACACCAGCACGCACGGTGGCTTCTCCACGCCGCGCCGCGCCGCCGAGGACTACTTCCCACCGCTGGTACGGCCAGTAGCCCTGAAAGAGGTCCCCCTTCTCATGATGGTTTCGAGGTTGCTTGGGTTACTGACTCTGTTTGGGACCCCTGTTTGGTGTGGCGTGCAGGACTACAGCCAGTGGAGGCCTTTAGTTGTGTTCATTTGAGAGTCTGCATTTTCAATAATAATAATTGACCAAATGTTGGCTTTAGTTTCCAAGTAGTAGAGGTTATCGTATTTGCTTTCGTCCTGTAAATTTGAGCAAATTTCTAAAAATGAATATCTCGAAGCTAATCTAAGTGGTCAGTAAAATCAATTGATAATGAGCTCATATTATAAAATCATGATTGTAGCATAAACAAGTTCATCTCAGAAGACCATAATTTAGTTTCAAACGAGATCAAAGTCATATGAAATAAAGCATAAGTTTACATCTCATCACAAGTAAAATAATTCATCTAATGTGTAGCTTTCTCTTTGGAGTCATCTTTTTTTTTGGTGCTGCCACGGTAGGCATCCTTACGGGACTAGTGGTGTCGGTTTGTGAAGATGTGTCCTCTCCTAATAACATCGCAAGCTTGCTGCACATAAAATACGATACAACAATTAGATTTATGGAAAGATTTAATGTATGGTAAATGTGTTAATTTTTCTTACCTTCTAGTGACCCTTCCTGAACTATCCGGTATGATTTTTTCTCTAGTTGGCCTTCGTGGGGTGCTAGGTTCTGCTGGCGTAGCTTTTGTAATATTCTTCCTAGGTTGCCTACACTTTCTATAAGTAAACAAATAAATTACTATTGACATTTTTATTCAAATTTCTTGATAATAAAAATCAGTAGTTACCGTTTTTTTGCTGTCCCATTGAGTGGGCACTTGGCACTAGCTTGCCTGTGAGCTTTTTGTCCACATTTTTTGCAAGTCATAGGTCCTCTAATCATCTTTTTTCTCTTTCCATTTGTTGGAGCATTATCGTTGTCACATCCCTTCTCACCTTCATCCTCGTTGGTACATTCACCATCTTTGGAACCTTTCTTCTTGTGGTCACCTTCCATCCATCCTTTCCTTCATAGTTTCCTTCGTCTTTCAACAGGTAATTTAGCATGAGGTGCACCAACTAAAAATGGTAGGTCAACTTGTGGCCATTGTGTTTTGTCTATCATCGGCTCAATCTCTCTACCATAAGCAGCCCTGAATCTATTCACCGAGTAATAGTCATGCACAAACTGTTCAAGGTCAACTCCCCGTTGGTGGGTTACATAGGCCAATACATGTTGACATGGCTTACTAGTGTGCTACCATTCAACACAAGTACAGGTCCTTTGGTGTAACTTGACAATATGACTCTCAACTCTGCTGCTATGGTCCCACACCTCTGCACTCCAATTAGAACATGGTACAATTTTCAAGTGTCCGAAACCTCTAGTATTTGCCTTTAGCTGATGCATAATAGCTAGAAGTATCCTGCCTTCAGGTAGCCTATATGCAATATTTCTTCTCTTGTTCCAAAGTACCATGATCATTTCTCTAATCTTATCAGCAAGGTCAACAACAGGTAAGTCTTTATGGTCTCTAATCCAGTTATTAAATGACTCAGCAATATTACTAGTTATGTAGTCACACTTAATTTCTGGATTGAAAGCACACCTATACTATAATAGCTTATGATTGGTCTGTAACCATTTCACTGCTTCTGCTGATTCACTTACCATTTTTGCTATATTGTCATAGAATATGTCTTCTCTGTAAGCCCTTGTCGCTGGATATATCTGTCCAAACCCTCTAAATCTCTTCTGGAAATTTTGGACAAGATGATAAAAGCATTCTCTTTGCTCTGCATTTGAGAATATATTCTTCACTGCATTCTCCAAGCCCTTGCAAGCATCAGAACAAACACCCAGGAGTGGAGGATCACCTATTGCCTTCTTTAATTGCTCCATGAACCAAATCTAGTTGTTTGTTGTTTTAGAAGCTATGAAGCCATAAGCGAGTGGATACATCCAATTATGACCATCAACTGCTATAGCTGCGGCCAAGTGACCATTCAACCTTCCATTAAGTGCTGTGGCATCTATGCTCAAATGAGGCCTACAACCTTCCAAGAAACCATCAATGCATGGTTTAATAGCACAGAAAAAATGGTGGAAATATACTTGACCATCCACCTCAAGTACCTCAATTTCAATGACACTCTCGGGGCACCGCTTCATTACCTCGACCTTCCACCTAAACAACAGCTCAAAACTCTCTTCCCATTTGCCATAAACCTCATCAAGAGCTCTTTCTTTACCCCGCCATACAGTGTCATATGCAATTTGACACTTGTGACCTGTTTGCAACTTCTTTTGCAATTCCTTAGCACCAATATTTGGATCATCTCTAAGGATACTCATAGCCTTGCTAGCTACCCACTTTAGATTTGGAGTTGTAGTTATCTGCCTTATGCTTGACACACATGTATGTTTATCGACTAAGACGGTTACCTACAAAACAAAAAATCAATGAGATTCATATTAATTTACATGAAAAGTAGAATTAATGAAAGGAAAAAGAAATTTATTCACCTCCTTAGTGCTTTGGCCTTTATGTTTGGTGCCATTTATCCGCCAAGGGCAAGGGCAATCTTCATCACCAGACTTGCAATAAGCTCTATATCTCGTCTTACATGACTTCTCTGTTCCTAAATCAAACTCCTTATTGATGGCAAATTGCCGCACTGTCATCTTGAACTCCTCCATTATTGGGTACACTATTCCTAAATCCATGGATGGGTTTTTCTTATCATATAAAATGACCATTTCACCTGGTATGGCATCACTAGTAGGAATGGCAGCACCATCATTATCTTGTCCAAGCTCATTATCATGCCCCTGTTCATCCATTCGGCAATCAAAGCCCTGTGCAGGTATATTTGTTGTGTCCTCCTCTATCAAGCCTAAAAGCTCACAAATCGGATTGTTGACGAAATATGGTTGGCAGTCTACCTAGGGGTATGCCCAAGGTAGTAGATTGTCGGTAGACAGATGCGCAAGCCCCAAACAAGACGGTGACACAAGACAGACATGAGGTTTTATCCAGGTTCTAAAAATTAATAGCTAAAGTCAAAGCTTGAAAATTTTGACCTAGTTCAAATGTAGATATTTACGATGGAGGAATTATTTTAGTCCGTCGCATAATTTGATGAGGAGTGCGAAAGGAGCTTGAAAGCTCTAGTTTGGTTTTAGATAATTGATGAAACCCTAAGTGCTAACCTAGTTTATCAAGATGATTATGAGATAGGTAGCACTACTCCAAGTGATGAAGCAATGGCAAAGATCATGACAATGGTGATGGCATGGTGATGGTCAAACGCTTAAATTTGGAAAAGAAGAAAGAGAAAAACAAAAGGCTTAAGGCAAATGTATAAAATGTAGGAGCTATTTTATTTTAGCGATCAAGACACTTAGTGAGTGCGATCATATTTTGGATAGATAGCCGTACTATTAAGAGGAGTAAAACTCGTATCGAAATACGGTTATCAAAGTGCCACTAGATGCTCTAACTCATTGCATATGCATTTAGGATCTAGTGGAGTGCTAATACCCTTGAAAATATTTGTGAAAATATGCTAACACATGTGCACAAGGTGAAACACTTGGTGGTTGGCACATTGGAGCAAGGGTAAAGAAGTTAGAAGTGAAAACGAGTTGGTCGCGAAGACGCTGGCGTCGGTCAACTGACCGGACGCTGGGTCTGAAAGCACCGGACGCTGGCAACGTGCGTCCGGTCGAACTGGTCGGTCGGCACAGTACCTAGGGTATTGCACCGGACGCTGGTCTGAGTCCGGTCGAGGTGGACCGGACGCGTCTGGTCAAAGAAATACGCCTCGGGGAGCTTACTGGAAACGACCGGGCGCTGGGGCTTCAGCGTCCGGTCAGTTTTGCCGGTGTGTCCGATTAGTTTCGTAGCCGTTGGAATCTGACGAACATCGTTTGAAGCAAGTGACGCGTGGCGTCCATCGGGAGACCAGACGCTGAGTCCAGGGTCCGGTCAGTATGACCGGAGCGTCCGGTCAGAGCGCGTTTTGCCCAGTGAAGGGGTATAACGGCTCTATTTGATTGGGGCTCTATTTATAGCCCCATGGCCGGCTCAAGGGACTATCACTTACACATTTTCATTGACATGTCAACCTTGTGAGCTTAGCCAAAGCCCTCCCACTCATCTCCATCATTGATCCATCATCATTGTGAGATTGGGAGAGAATCCAAGTGCATTGCTTGAGTGATTGCATCTAGTGGCACTTGGTATTCGTGTTGCGCTGCGGATTTCGCTTGTTTCTCTTGGTGGTTGCCACCACCTAGACGGTTGGAGCAGCGGTGGAGGATCGGCACGAGTTGGTGATTGTTCGTGGCCATCTCCGATGATTGTAAGGAGAGTTGTACCTTCCCCGGTGGAGTGCCGAAAGGTAACTCTAGTAAATTGCTTGTGTCATTGAGTTACCTCACTTGTGGGTCGGTTCTTGCGGTGTCCTATCGTGTGGACGAGGTTTGTGAAACACCTCTTAGCCGCCGAACCACCGAGTGTTGGTCGACACAACGGGGACGTAGCGTGTTGGCAAGCACGTGAACCTCGGGAGAAAATCGATTGTCTCTTATCATTTACATTCTCCCGGTGATTGGCTTGATCTTCATCTTGTGATTGGTTCATCCCCTACACGGTGGTATAATCACCCTACTTACTTGATTACATTCTTGCAAACTAGTTAATACAAGCTCGTTAGTGTAATTAGAATTGAGAGCTTGCTTTATTATTTACATTCATCTAGTTGAGCTCTTTAGAGTAGCAAGTTTGTGTGCTTAAGTAATCATTGCAACTAAAATTGTTGGATAGGTGGCTTGCAACCCTTGTAGAGCTAGAACAAGTTTGCATTACGCTATTTGTCATACTAATCAAATTGCTCTAGTTGATTTGTAGATTTTTAAATAGGCTATTCACCACCCCTCTAGCCATATTAGGACCTGTCGCCGGGCGTTATTATGCCAAGATCCTCCACTTGAAATTCAACAATAAATGTCATTATCCCTCGGCCTTCCGTTTTCTATTCTACTCCCAGTATCGAAATTTAGAATGAAATATGAGTATGATTGTTTAGATAATGACAAAATATGAGTATGTAAAAAAAACTCAGGGATACGGAGTAGACACTCATGGGTTATTTTAGTTTAAGGTAGAGGATTTCTCACCTAGCCCGAGAAAACCCCCGAACCCATGTCCTGCCCGCACACAGGGACCCGTTAACCGGTGAGAAGACCGGTCCATTTTATCTATGTTTTAGGAACGCGGGAGCAACTGGTCTAGCAGCCGTTGGCACAGAATATGAGTATGTAGTCCTTTTTTTTAACTTGTGCGTAACTTTTGTACCGAGTTTGCAACAGTGATTTTTTTTTTTTGCAGTTTAGAAAAGGTGGTGTTGATCTAGTATGCAGCTAGACTTAGCCGCAGTACATACGTTCCAGTTCTAGTTCGTATTTTATAATGAGTCTATAATAATTCATTTATTCTTCGAGAAATGCTTACTCCCTGTCAAGCACTCCAAGAAACTGTATACTTGACAAAACGTGAAACTTAAATCACAGCATGGCTGAATCAAAATCCAGCAAGGACCGCGAGAAATCAGAAGAAATAATCTCCATCTATATACATGCTGAGCACCTACTTGAAAATAATTTCATCCATACCACTGGCGCATGGTTAGGCCAGCTAGTCCAACACGATGGGTACTAATACTGTTGGACAAAAAAAATATTAATCTAGTTAAAGACATAAATATTAATACTATTTACTATAAATTTAATCAAAGTTAAACTAATTTGTCCTGCACGTAATTCATAGTTGTATTCTCGTGGCTAGTCTGGATACCAGACGCATAATGTGGATGGCGATTTCAACCAACGACTGTACTGTCCTAGAGGGGTACAGAGGACGAACGTTATTAATGAAAATAACGGGTGGCAATATCTTATATTCCCATAAATGACCGTTTATGTTGCAAATGGGTCCTAACTCCCCGTTTCGAAACGAGGTCCAGGCCCAGCTCTAAACGTGAGTGAGCAAAGCCTACAACTAGAAGCGAGTGGACATCTTTTAGGCGGGAGCGACATCCTCTTTCCCGCCATTCTCCTACCATCTCTTTTCCCTCTCAACCCCTGCGAACGCACGGCCACCGCCACCGCATGCTTGCTCCTCACACTGCGCAGCCCGCAGCCCCTCAACCACTGCCGCCCTACGCGAGGGCCACCCCTTTCTCTCAGCGACGACTCGGCGACCGTCGCTGCCAGGTGGCCAGGTCTTCTTCGGGCTCGCCGGCGACAAGCACCACCAGGTACACCCACTCTCCTTGGTCCTCCCTTCCTGCTGTGCGTAAGAGCACCCAAACCCTAACTTACTGTTTGTGTTCGGATCTGATCCAACTCCACCCCCATCTCCAACCCATTATCTCCATTTTTATTTTGTAAAAAAAAAATCCCACCAGTAGAAACCCTTCAATTTCCCGACGTTTTTCCCCCTACAAATTCAGTCCATCCCTTTTTTGGGTCTAATTTAAATTCCTCTGTTTCGTTTAGTACAGGCAGTTTTTGATCTGAGGATGGGTAGGGACGATGAGCAGGTTGACTCTATGGAGATTGACGACCAGAAGCAGCAACAGCTAGAAGCCCCCGCTGCGGTGCCAGAAGGGTTCAACACTGACTATCTCCGTGTCTACTACGGTAAACTGATTCCCCTTTTTTTTTCGCGATCGTGTCTACTATGGTAAACTGATTCCCCTTATAATGCACGGAACGGACAAGTAAAATGAAACAGGATCCATACCATCTTGTCGGTCCATAACCATCTATTTTCTATCTTTATTCATCATTGATTCTACAGAGTTGTGATGTTGCATCACAGATTAGGGGATCTTTGTTGTTTCGATTAATTCTGTGATTGCTTTTGTTGTATGTGAATTGTGATGGAGACATCTAGCAGATGAGGAAGCAACTGGCTAGCATTTGCTTGCTGGAATAGTTTCCTTCCCCTCCCAATTGTTTGAGAACTTTAGTACATCTTGTTTTCATACTCTTTTTTTTTTTCAAGACCTTGCACATTTTGTTAATCATCTGCACCTGACTGAGGCTTTGCATTTAAGAACCCACTCGACTATGTAAGGGATACTACCGTGTCTTTGATTATTCCTGCTGCTTGCGCTAACAACCAGGGTTATGATTGCAGGAAAGCTCTTCCCATATGGTGATTTCTTCAAATGGCTTTGTTATGGAAATGGTTCGTGCTCACATCCTGGTTCTTTGATTAGGAGTTAGCCTTGCACTCATGCTGTGTCTTGATTGGCCAAATTTTGTTTTCTATAGATGGAGAGCACCCTGGATGTGATCAGTCATATGTTGGACGTCGAGAGTTTTCATTTACACTGGAGAATGACATCTACTTGCGCTTCCAATCCTTTGATAGTGCTACTGAATTGGAGAGTTCTATCAAGGAGAAGTGCCCATTCAAGATTGATATTGGACCTGTCTACAGCGTAGATGTATGATGCCGCATCGCTAAACACATAAATTTCTTTTTGAGTTTGATTCTAATTTTCTGCATTATACTCTTTTCGCAAGTTCTTAGCTACCTGATGAATGTTTGTTTTTCTGTAGCCTTCAAAGCGTCATGCTTATGCCCAATCTGGCAATAATGTCTTTGTACCAGTGGAGAGAGAACTAATTTTTGACATTGTAAGATAAGAAACTGGCATTATCTTTTTCATTCCATTTTCCTTTTACATTTGCGCTCTATATTCTTGTGCAATAGTTGCAAGCTGTCAACATTTTTATTGCTCCCAGGATATATCTGATTATGATGATGTTCGCTACTGCTGCTCTGGAGCTGATGTCTGCTTAGACTGCTGGCCCTTAATGACAATTGCTATCAAAATTTTGGATACTTCTCTTAGAGGTATGTCATTTGATTATGCAATACATCAACTACCCACTTTTTCAAATTTATCCACACGAACTACAGATGTGCAGTGCTTATTATAATTGAAATCATTGTTTGCAGATGATTTTGGTTTCAGTCACATACTATGGGTATACAGTGGCCGTCGTGGTGTCCATTGCTGGGTCTGTGATAGCAGAGCAAGAAAGTATGTTCGAATTTACTTTATCTGTTTCCTATGCTTGTTGATCCTAAAACACATATGTTCTCGTGTTAGGCTCAGCAATGAACAAAGGGCTGCAATTGCTGACTACTTTCGAGTCTACAAGGTGACACACTTCATCATGCATCACTTTTGGCGCTGTTTCTTTCCCTCCAGAAATCTATTTAACCCTATGAATCTATCTCAGGGTGGTGAAAATGCACTGAAGAAAGTATCGTTGGCTGGACCTGTCCTCCATCCCTTCCTTGCGTATGTATTAACTGTCACACCATTTTGTTTGATCTACCAACGAAAATTGGAAGAGCTAAATTGATTATGATGTAATTTATGCTCCTGCAGCCGGTCATACATGGATGTTCTCAAAACCTTCTTTGAAGATAGGTTGCTCCTTAGCCAACAACTCTTTTCATCAGAGGAGAGATGTCAGAAGATCCTTGATCTCATCCCTGATGAAAGTAAGAAAAGGCACCATGAGAAATGAACGTTACTCTCTGACATGCTCCCTCCATTTCAAATTATAAGACGTTTTGGCTTTTTTAGATACATTGCTTTTGCTATGTATGTAGACAAGTGTATATCTAAGTGCATAGCAAAAACTATGTATCTAGAAAAGCCAAAACATCTTATAATTTGGAATGGAGGGAGTAGATGATCTACCGGCCCTTGTTTAGCATGCCATAGATCTGTTCACCATCATTCTGAATTGGGTTTGATTTCTAGATGTTGCTAGTGAGGTCCATGACAAGTGGCAGGGAAATAGACGATCTTCTATTTCAAAGGAAGATGTCAATGCGACCAGATGGGAGCAATTGAAGACGACTTTACACTCAGGAAAACACAAGGTTCATGTTTGATCTCCTACCTACTTTTTTTTTCTGTGTTTTATCCCCTAGTTCCTATTTACTTTTGTTCGGACATTTGTCAGTTTATCGATCAATGTTTATTTCTTTTGGTTACACCAAATCATTTATAATATTCCAAGTTCTCAGTTACAATCATATCTGCTAATTCATCTGATTATGTTACATAATAGCGCTAATTGTTCTATGTTTCTGGCTCAGGGGCTTCGTAGATGTGTGGAAGAGATTGTCTTCTCGTACACATATCCTAGACTTGACATGGAGGTAAAAGAAAATTCATCAGTTGTCTGTGTTTGCACTGGTAATAATGTACTAATGTTCAAGGTTGTTCTCACTCCTAATCAACTTTATACCCATGCCAGGTAACAAAGCACATGAATCATTTACTAAAAGCTCCCTTTTGTATACATCCAAAGACAGGTAAAAGTCATAATGCATTCAATTCCTGTATTAGTTTGTAATGTGATAATAAGGTGGCAGGCTCTTATGCTCAAGACAGAGGGTTAGGCCTGTTTGGATCCTATGGTCTAAAGTTTAGTGGCTCAAATTTAGATCACTTTAGCCCTTGAGGCTCCGAACAGGTGGTCTAAAGTGTTGTCTAAAGTTTAGCTAACCTCACAAAAAAGCCATTAGTTTTTTAGACCACCATGGGATCCAAACAGGGCTTTATATTTACGCATGGCATGTCCTTTTGAAACCTCTGGATTCCAGAACAGATGCATTCACTCAAATACCTTGCCATTTTTCATTTAGTTTATTCTAACAACTGCAGGAATAATGTTTGTCACACAATGCACCCTATTGCTGACAATTGACTGTTGTTTATTTTTCTAGGTCGTGTTTGTGTTCCAATTGATCCCAGTAACTGTGATGATTTTGATCCTGCAGCTGTTCCGACTCTATCACAGGTATGGTCCATAGAGCCTAGCATGAGAAACACTAACATTTCATATCCTTCTCCCAAGCATCATGGTGCAATGCTGATTTGCTAAAACAAGTACACTTATACAGCTTTTAGGAGAGCTCAATGCTACTGGTTTTCAGGCAGATTCTGACAATAGTAAGTGATTATAACCATGCTCCTTTTGTGATTTATGTAAAAACTTATTATTCCGTAACTGCAAAAAAAATAAGGCATTCTAGTACCAACATGCAGCCTTGCCTAACAGGCTAATATGCCCTCTTTGACAATCCTATTGGGGGTTTCAGGTTTGGAAAGAACGTCCCTTGGGAAATCCATCAGTTTTTTCAGAACTTCCTTTCTGCACCCATTCCTGAAAGCATGCAAGGTATGGACTCTTTCCTATTTCATTTCTGTGGCAATGCTGGCATCCATATGCATATATGTGAATAATTGAAACAGTGCAAAATGTCTTCGGTAGCAGAAACTTAGGTACTATATGATTCTATATTTCTATTCATCCCCCAGCCCCCACCCAAAGAAAAAAAAAAGTTAGGACCATTTGATCTTGCTCTCGAGCATTCTCTTACTAGGAATTTAATGTCTCATGGTTCTGACATTTCCTGAGGCATAAGTCCGAATCTTTCTCTGGCATGTCATTTTGCAGGAGGAACTGGAAAGTGCATATAATGCAAAGCTTCAACAGTCCAAGAATTCCTTGAACTGGTAAAATCTAGGCATGTTTCTGCCTCTGTTATCAGCCCCCGTCCGGTCGTCCCTGAGCATTCCAACTGTGGCATGGACCTGGTGCTAGGTGGATTATCTATGTGACGCTGCCAACCTGTGTTGGATGCCTGGGATGCATGCTACCATGTCAGTTTGAAGTTGTATCTACGAATGTGACCTGTTCCGGTGCAGGAATTGCTATCGTTAGGTTTCAGTTCCTCCCAAGGGGAAATGAATGTAACACTTGCTGGCCGACGGTGGCAGGATAATCATGCTACCATGTCAGTTAAGTTGCATCTACGAGTGTGACCAGGGGTAAACATGTACTGGTGCTGGAATTGCTACCATTAGGTTTCTGTTATTCATTGGGAAATGAATGTGGCCGACTGTGGCAAGATAATCGTGCATCTTAGGATTCATGTGAACTTGGAACAACTCCCAAGTACATGCTCTGGGGTGTTTTCCCTTTTAGATTGCTGGGAAGCGGGCATCCGTCCGCCCGCTCTGTTGGTGGGCCACGATGCTAGCCCAACTATCATCTCCTATTTGCTCAGGATTTTCTTAAAAAAAGAAGAAGAGGAATTGGTCTTGCCTCGCGTCTCTCTTTTTTCCCTACCGCGTTGCACCCCGCGCACAGCGCGCCCCCATCGCCTCCTCGCTGCTTCGACCCAGCGTTGCGCCACCCTCCCCGCCCACGCTTTCTCCCTTGTGCCCCGGACTGCCGAGGACCGTTGGCTCCTTGAACTTGTGGTGGAAGCCAAGGACCACCGATTGCCCTTCTTTCGAGATCCGTCTGTCACCTCTTTGAACTCGATGTGGGCGCCATTTTCTCCGCTCTTCCGCTCGCCGACCTATCTCCGCTCCTCGCCCTAGGCCGCTACCTTTGGTGAATTTCACACGCCGACAAGCCTCTATTCTCCCAAACAGCAAGGAGGAGATGTTGAGCTGAAAGCGCATGTTGCAACGTATGATCAAGTATTTTAGATGTTTCATAGGTATGTTGCAAGTGTTTCATATAGATGTTGCAAAAGTGGTTGTACACGTATGTTGCCAACGTATGTTCCCAATGTTTCAACTGTTTTTCAGACGTATGTTGCAAGTGTGTTTATCTGGATATTGCAAGTGTTTTATTTGCATGTTGTTTATGTTTATGGTTTTTCTGGTGTTTTTAGAAGTGTTTTAGACGCATGTTTCAAGTATATCATCTATCTTCTTTTGTATGTTGCTAGTGTTGCATCTGAATGTCTTAAAAGTAGATTATGTGTTGCACATGCGATGTGCGTAGGAAGCGGGAAGGGGCACGAGTGATGCCTACGTGGGCGACGTCCGGGCGGATGATGTCCGGGCAGCACAGGCCCAGCGTGGACGTGCGAAATGGGGCACGGAAACAGACTGCCACGGGCGAATCCAGACGTACAGGCGCTAGCGGTACAGATTAGTATACAGTCAAATGGATGGAGTCATGCAAGTTCGTTGCTCAGCAGATACTGATTGGGCTGCTTGGTTCCCCGACCAGGTATTGCCTCACCTTGATTGCAGCGCTCGCACGCTCAATGAGAAGCTTGACCGGATGAGCAAGCCAATTTGGCTCTCCTTCACGAGCAAGAAAAACCTCACCAGTCTTCAAAGCACTCGCTCGGCGAGGCGTCACAGAGCCGAGAATGGAACCAAACAGCCACTCAAGCCACCTTTGCGTGCAACTCTCCCTCGGTAGCAAAAGCAGAACGCGACAATGCTAAGGCCAGTCTCACGTCTCAGGAGTTTCAGACTTTTAACGGGCTCGCCGCTGCTAATAGAGGGAATTTTACTGAAGTTGTCTTTACAGCATCATCATTCTACAGCCACAGCAAGCACAGCTGATCAGGCTCGTTGTTTTTAAGACTAGCATTGTCATAGATAAAATAAAACATCCTCTTAATGGAAAGTTTTATTCTATGGTTTCATAGACATTTAATTTCATCACTAGCGGAATCATGTCAAGAGTCACCTTTTCTCTTTCTTCCTAAAAACGTGGTCACATCATAAAAAAATGTCTATGAAACCTAAAATGGCCTAATCATGTCAAATGAAACTCCCACTAAGACTGGACTAATTTTTTAAAAAACGAAACTGGCCTAATATTTCCAGTCAAGAGGCAGGGAACAAAACCTAAGATGCTGAAAAAAGGATGGTCTAAGGCATCTTTTATTAACGAATGAGGTTCTGCTAATTACAGAGCTGCACAGATTAGCTACAAACTGTCACCACGAAAACCCTATGTACACGGTATTCACAATATTTACATGCTATAAACTGCTACTGTTTCCAAGAGAGCTCACCAGAACGGACACCACCTGTGAAACAAACAAGCAAAAAACAGTAACGTACAGTCAAAAAAAAAAAAGATGGCTGACCCAAAATTACAGAACGGGGGGGGGGGGGGGGGGGGGGCAGGCGGGCAGCCGCAAGAAAAGAAGAAGTGCGAAATAGATTCATACCCGACAAAGTTTTGGCACAAATTTTCGTGTGAAGTCGCTTGGAGTATGAGCTTCTGAACCTGAACCTTCACTGAAAGACAAGGTTGCGCATCTCGGGCATCTCCTGAAGCCAAGTGCTCACTGCCATGTTGGGTCGAGCTACCTGCTCCAGCCAAAGCTGACCCAGAAGAGAAGTCACGCCCTGTTAGCTTGTCACTCATCCGTGCCATCACAGCTACAGCACGCTCATTCAAAACCTCATTGACATCACCAAGTTGATTGACGGGCTGCATGGACAAAACATGAATGGTTACTCATCCAGGTACGTGGTAAGGTTTAGTGCAATCAGACCATGAGGATGGAGAAGAGCAGGCAACCTGTAGCAGTTCCCTCTCACGTGCTCCTCGCTGAGGTTGCATGAGTTCTCGATTAGCCGCTGCTTCTTCACTACTGACAACCGTGTGAGCATGAGCATTACCATAGTTTGACACTTGAGGAACCTCATTGAAATTGAACAGACGCCAATTGATTAACGGGTCATGTACAGATGCCTGGGGAGATCAAAAGCAAAATATTTTAGAAAGAAAGGCCTAATAAGCACAAGATCACCAAGCATGTAGGTAGGTGGTACAAGAAACACACAACGAAGAACTGAAGGGAAAAAGATGAAGTCATCTTCCTATTCTGTTTTCCAAATTATTCCCACTACAAAATCAGACCTTTGTGGAAACATTGGGAGCATCAACTCAAAATATGGTACACAGATATGACAAATTAGTTTGCTACTTAAAATTTCTGCTAAACAAGGATACGAGAATTTCTTTAGTGAGTGGCAACTTGCTTTACCTAATCAAGCTCTTTATTTCTAACTGAATCCAGCCTTAAGAAAAACTAACTCCTAAACATTATTTCTTTTTACTTTTCAGAATTTGTACTGGGAATAAAAAAATCTATCCGCGTCTGAAGTGAAGAAACTAAATATTTGTCCAAGATAGATGCTCTACTCTGGGCCATACGGAAAATAAGGCGATCATCTCACCTCCATCATGGCCATAACGCTGTCTCTGTTTGTGCGAAGGACTTGCATCACATTTTCACAAGTTTTTCGGAATGTACCCTCAATACCGCTAACTTCCATAGCTTTCACAAGCATTCTAGTCAAACGGAATGGTACCTATACCACATTGCAAACTGGTAAGATACTGTCAAATAAAAATGCAATGGCTAAGTCACAGTTAGGAGTACAAGCCATGAACACATTTCTAAATGTTGGGCGTGTCTCCAAGGCAAGAATATACTTTGACCACTAATTTCTCTTATAGTAGTCTATGAATATAAAATCTCAGGCATGGACCTCTGATTTCTCTTACAGTATATTGTCTGACTATAAAATCTTAATCATAAGAAACCACTTTCGAATCAAATGGTGCAAATTTTGTGTAACGCAATCTACACACTGGTATATTAATTTCTGCTCAAAGTTTATAAAGTTTGAATGTTGAAGCACCTACACACCTTATAAAAAGAAATCGAGGGAATAATTAAGGTATAATAATGCACACAGCAATATTACTTACTTTTTCAGGGAACTTTTCTCGATTCATTGAAGCCTCAAAGCAATCTCCAAAGTCAATGTGTAATATTTTTCCACTGAAGCAAAAAGAACAATCTTATTACAGAAGTAACTGCATAATACATACACTAATGGAAGACTAGTTCTGAACATGTACCTATAGCGATCTAACATAAGATTACTTGGATGCCGATCTCCTAAACCAAGCAAATACCCAACCTGAAAATTACCTTTTCAGCATTATAAAGTTATGTAGATTCCATTTGAAAAATCAGAATAAGAAAGTAACTCATACCATGCTCATAACAGCCAGGCTTCTAGCATAGTTTGTGCGGCGCTCAAGCCATACTTCCGAAGTTCGACTCTTCAGCCACAGAACCTGCCACAGTTTATTTATATAGAATGACGCTACAATGTTGTAAATATAAAGGGGATACTCATTGAGAGAAGATACAGCACAATACCTTCGCAAGGTCATTTCCCTCAGTATTTTGCAAAGCATGCTGAAACACTTCCACCTTTGCAATGAGGGGTAAGTGATCATAATCGGGTGCAAAAGCCAACATAAGTTTGTGCTCCTGATTCAAGAAAATCTGGAAAGGGAAACAAACAGTAATTGCTAAATAAAAGAAAGCAAAATACATATAGCTATGAAACAAGAGATTACAGCAGACAAACCTTCCTGGCATCTCTATATTCACGGATCAGAGCATGAAGTGTGTCACAGTTTGGAACCCATCCAATTAAACCACTGTTAGGCGACAAAGGTATAACAGCATATCTTTGGATTGATAAATCCTTCTCTGATGTTTTCCTTGAGTTCTCTAGAAGAGTATTCACCAGACCAAAAAGCTAAATGGAGAAGAAATAAAATTAGATATTGTACAAGAACAAAACTACACAAGAAAAAGGTAAGAAAGAGGTAATATTTATGCTATTTCCACTATCAAGAAAAAAGCATTGAAACTAGTAAATTCTTCTTAAATGAGAATAACTGAATGCCCAAGGGACTCCAGTTCCCTTACTGTGCTTTTCAGAATCACAGTTGGGGCAAGACAGTGCTATTTATGCATATACATTTTTAAACCACGACTAGCTGCCAGTGCAATTTTTCACCTAGTTTCAGAATGAGTATCACATTTATAAATTATAAGGCCCATTCGATGTTTTCTTAATGGACACTTGAACTGACTTTGTCAAAGATTTTGGATTTGTGGTGTCCCTCAGCCTATTTTGGTCTCAAGTAAAAAAGCCAGATCAATACTGCTGAGGCATAAGATAACTGCTCAAATGTAAAGCCTCAGCTGCACTAAGATTTATTTTCGTTTAGAAAAAAGGAGCTGGGCTATCACAATTTTATGGGAACACTACACAAAGATATGAGTGCTAATCAAGTCTATACTACTAACAAAAGGACCATTTAAATCAGTGTAAATACAGACCTGCATTACACGTTCATCTTGCCGCAAATCTTCATGGCCTTTAAGCAAGAATGCATAATCATTGCCATCACTTCCATGAATTGTCAGTTTTCTTGGTCTTTGTTTGGATGTTATAACAATCAATTGGGGAACAAAATACTCAATCGTCACAAGTGGTGAATCTGGAAGTAAAATGTCAATCTAAATATTAGAATTCTATGAAGCAGAATCAAAATCCAGGGTTCTATGAGCTCAAAGGTGTAAGAAACACTGCCTGAACAACAGAGCTATATTAAATATTCTAATCAGTAACTGGATAACCTGCAGCATAAGTTCCTGGCACAGCAAGTTCCAACTTTCGACATTTGAGTAGCTCAGGCGAAACAGACTGAAAGAAAGATTAAATACTTGATCAGGGAAGAGAAGGTAAAAGCACTGCTTTCTCATAATAAAAATAATAATATGCTTACGTGCAAATCGAGAGTTGTAAGACTTGGAAGCTGTTTGTCGATTCTTCTGAAAACATGGTAATACAAATCCCAGGCCTAAAGAATATAGTTGTCATCCTTAGATGCATTATCAACAGAAGACAATACGCAAGCTATCAAAATGGCAAGTTTTTATGTACCTTAGTTAGTTCAGCATCCTCTCCTGTAGCCCGATATTTCGAACAGCATTCATGAGCTTCCAGTAATTCATGTCCATAAGCCTGAACATGTTCTTAATAAACATTAGTTACAAAATGTGTTGTAGATTAAATCCATTTCAAAATATGAAATTAAGCCTTGCTACTTCAATGAGGTGCAGCATGACCTACTGTTACAAAATCAAAACAGATTGAGCAGCTAACATATACCAATTTTTTTTTTCATGAAGTAATACCCAAACGGTATGGTGGTTAGGGCAGGCAACTGGATAAGCAATGAAACATTTAAACTAGAGCATATAATTTTTCATGAAAACAATACCTGAATGAAGGCATTTTCTTTAATTGTCTCAGGCCCCCTCTCAAGCATTGCATGCAATGGCTCAAGTACAGTAAGCATTCCTTCAATATTGTGCTCACCAAAATACATCCTGCTAGCTTCCTCAAGAGCCTCATGCCACATTTCATGCCACAAAATTGCTACCCGTATCAGTTCCTTTGATACAAGTTGTGCCTGGTGGAACAAAGTAGAATTAGAATGATACACATCTATCCTTAGGAGATCCACAACTAATGATGCAGACCTGGTCAACAAGACCTCCACTGTGCTGGCGGATCTTATCGACGACCTCCTGCGCTGCACATTGTCTCAATATACTTATTGATTTGCAGGCAACCAAGAGAGGATACATCAAAGCCTGATTAAGATGGTTCAAAGAGGATAATTAGAAGGTAAAACAAGTCCCTGTTGGGTGTCGGCCAGTTAACAGACATACTGGTTATAACCGGTAGCCACAGTTTCATTGCTACGGGTAATATATAAATCTGTTTGAAAATAAGCTCCAGGGCACTGGAAAATTCGTTAAAACATGGGGAACAAAGAGAAAATGAAGAAAACAATTGTGATCAAGCAATAACAAAGAATAGAAAAAAAAAGCAAAGGAAAAAAGTGAAACATGAAAAGCTAATAACTTCATAGCCACGCACACCATGCAAATGAACAAAGAATGTTAAAATAATTTTTAATTTTGATCCAAAATGAGGATTTCTAGTTGTTTCTAGATTGCTAGATATGGAAGTTTATTTTGCACCTTTTTCCATAGTTAAACTGAAAATGATACTTCCGTACAGCACTATGGTTGATGTAGTGATGTACAACGATGGTAAATTACATGAATAGCCTGCGTATACAATACCAGAAGCACACAGTCACAGAAGAAGTAGCTAACATAATACATACCTGTGGATGCCCCTTTCCAATTCGAACTAGCAAAGATCGTATCAGTTCTCTAACTACTCTAGTGTTCGAATGAATCCTTGCAATTATCTGGGGCAGCACAACCAGCCACATCTCAATCTTGACAAGTGAAAAGCCTTTCTGCAACGCTGTTTGAACTTCTGAGGTAGCCCCATGGTTGAACCAAAGAGTTAACAGACGAAGGATATCCTACACAAACAATTAAACAAAACTCAACTTCAAAAGTCCAATAACATCTAACCAGAATTCAATCAATAAATAAAGCATTAGGGAATGTTATTTTTTCTGCAGTCGAATTACAGCAGGCAGGGTGTTTACAGGCCATGAAAGTTGCAACATCCTGTATCAGCCAACGCTAGAACTTCCAAGTTATCATCAGACTTAAAAAGTGTTCATGTTTGCAAAATTTGGACATCAACTGGAAAACAATGTAATGGAGGGGTAGCAATAATGTATGGGTCGCTGCATTTATCACTGAAAAAACACATAAAACTAGTTTCTACAATGCTTGAATTGTTCAACATAATGAGGCAGTAACTCGAGAACTGTTAGCAGCTAAACTCGAGAACTGTTAGCAGCTAAACAGCTAGCCCATGAAAACTGGATCTGGTGTGCTGAACTGGACCATCTGGTTTTAAGCTCCAACCGGTAGAAGCACAATTACTACTAGTTTTTTAACCTTCCAAACCGTAATTCTCTTTTCCAACCCTAATCTCTGTTCTCTTCGACTCGACAGCGACTTGAGGCGTTCTAGGTGTCCTTTACCGTTACTCTTTCTAAGCAATTGTTACTGAAATCTACCAAAAATCAACTAATGTTTTTCATGTGGCAAATCTTACTTCCATTGTATGCTTGGAGCCATGGACATATTAAACACTTCATAGAAAACAGTAAGATGGCGACAAAAAAAGAAGCAAACTATTACCTACAATAAATATATGCATGAAAAGGTGAATCCTACCATTAAAAGGGTGAGATAAAAGCATGTCAAGGCTGGTCAATTTTGAGTTCAAAAAAGAACCTTTGGTTAAAAGAAAGCTTGCAGAACAGAACTAAGAAAAGAGAAGATTCACCTGTAAGCTATCATCAACCCCTTTCGTAGTAGATGCAAAAGCAATAGAATAGAAATACCCAGTTACTGCTGCAACAACATATTTTCCAGCAATATCTGGTCGGCCTCGGAAAGTATAACGTGACATGACTTCTGTGTTGAACAAAGCCCATGTGTGCCAGGCCTTCCCCCAGTCCTTTGCACTTAGCGTGGCATTATTGTAAGAAATCAAAATTTCTGGAGAGAAAAAAGTACAAATATTGTTTCAAATAAAAGGTTAAAGTGCAAAGCGAGAAAACTGACATTGTTGGTACCTTGAATGGAATCATCATCTAATGCAGGTGATAGTGCCTTCTTCCAGCTACCAAGTGTCAAATAAACACGAGCAATGAGTGGCACTACAGCATTTGACATGGTGCCATGGTTTGTTGATGTTCCAGGGAAATTGCCCATGGTGGTAGCAAGCTGCACAGACAACTCCTATCCCCCAAAGAAAAAAGTATGATGTACATTGTACAACACTTAAATGTGCATTGCAATGTACCATCAAAGTACATGGACAAAAACAAACTTACTTGCAATCTAGAAAATGCATCCCTCCTTTTAAGCTCATCACCAACTGCATACTGGTATTTTAGATAAGCCAGGGCTACTTGTGGATGTGCATGATACAGTGTCAATTCAGGAGAAGATTCAGGATCAAACTGCAAGTGGCGTCAGAAATTTAATTTTGTTATAGAGAAGTTAGACACGCACATTCCAATTATCGATGACTGCTAAGGACCTAACATACCTGTAAAAGTTTGACTAATGTAGATCTAGCCTGACTAATACGACCATTCTTCCAGCAAAGTTTAGCAAATCTTATCCAGGTGTCTCTGTCTTCGTTAGGAGGAAGAACCAACTCCCTGACTGCAAGTAGGGCTTGCCACACCTGAAATATTTTCCGAAGTCAATGCAGACAGTAAATGCAGCACAGATCAGCACTCAATAGCAGAAACATAATATCAACCTCCACATTCCGTTTTGTTCCTTTAATGCGTTCATTCCACATATTGCGAATAAGTTCCCTCCGTCCGTCAGCAATGGGGCTTTCCACAGGAAGAGTGCAGTAATCAATCACCTAATTGACAAACCACTCATTTTTGTTAAAAAAGAGCAACTTTATTCAGAATGTACCCAAGAGAACAAGAAAAATACCTCTTCCAGTTCTGAAAGTTGTTGAACACGCACCATGTTATTATACGCGCGCTCATAACTCTCAAGTACCTGACAAGTATTGTCACATAAAGAGAATATACAATTACGATACAAATAATGAATTTCAAAAGTGAACTGCAATAACATCTTATTGCATCAGTAGAAATACACAGAACAGGTAAGCAAAATAATTAAATCTAGATACAGCAGATGCCAGCTAATTGTAGCTATAACTCATTACAGAAGTGTGAAGACAGATACTGCAACCGAACACAGTCTCCTACAATAAAAGGGGGCTATGCAGGCAAACCAAACAACACCTCATTGCATGCAGTTATACAGCCTAAGGCTATGCTGCATAGGGCGTAATGCAGGCTTATCATAGTGCAGGCAAGCAATCATGCCCTCTGTCCGCTTGGCTAAAAAAAAAGGGCAGACCCAGTGTCGGAGGCTCCCACATGAGTGGGGTCTGGGGAAGGGAAAAACCGAGGCAAGCCTTCCCCCCGCAAAATCTACGGAGAGGCTGCTTCGAACCCACGACCTGGTGACTCAGTGAGACAGCTCTCACCACTGCACCAGGCCCGCTCTCTGTCCGCTTGGCTCCCTGTACAAAATTTCAAATTGTTTTATTCCTAACTATGTATACTGGATCAAACCACCCTGTCTGGAAATGCTTCGTTTTCATAATCAAGGGTGTTTGGGAGTAGGCCAGTCGGAAAAAAATTGAAATGCTTCCTTTTGTTTCTCCCTGTACAAGTTGGTTTCTATGTTCAACTTTGTGGTGGAACGGATGGCATCATACCCCCATGTCAGAAAAATATTTTAAGATTTTTTCGTGATCAGTTTTCATGCATCTTTGTAACCATGGTTATGTCAATATTGGATACTTCAAAGCTATGAAAATAATCATGAAATTCTAATCGTTTTGTAACATAGGATGTCAGCAATCATGCTGTAAAATTTGAACTTAAAAAAGGGCAAAAGCGCAACTTGTACAAGGAGAAACAACAAAATTTCATTATAGGGAAAACTGGGCCAACTTAATAGTTTGGGGGAGTTAAATGGGTCCAAAAATTAACAGGGGGGTAAGTGGACAAACCAAATAGCTGGGGACCTGGGGTTAGTAAACAAACTTTTCCGGTTTCCCTAATTCTAAGGTACATTGCAGGTGAACATTAGGAATTGCACTATAATACATTCATACTGATTGCTTCAGATAGCATCATAAGATCATCCGATTGGGGTACAAGATGTAACGACAAATTTAATAAAATGCTGCACTATATAGTACCACAGATAGGTGATAGGTCTTACCAGTGCTGCAAGTTCTGTAGCTAAACACCGACGAGCTCGCTCAACAAATATCCGAGCTTCATCATACTGTCAAAGAAAACATAAATTTGTCAATGAAAGTAAAATCAAATAATGAAAACGATACAATCACACAAAGCAAGGGGCAATTACCTTTTTGGAACGAACTGAAAGAACTGCCCGGAAGAAAGCACCATTACTGCTTCCATCACCACTGGCTGTTGTGTTACCCAACATACGGAGCTTATTTTCATCCCCATCATCCAGGCGAGAAACATATTCTGCCATATGGTCCCACTCGCCCATATGCCAAGCAGCATTTGCAGCCTATGAAAATAAAAAGAAGTTCAAAGAAATTAGATTACCAATTACCATCTACAACCAAATGGGTAATCAGAGGTATCCACAACCATTGGAGCCATTTCCAGTCGAGCAGATGGTTCTGCACCAGTCCATTGCTCTCTGCACAATGCACTTAAATCTTCCCACCGAGCCAAAGCCGCTAGACACCTCATTCGACCTAAAATATGCATGAATTTTACTTAGTTACCATTATCTTTGAAGGAACCAAAAGACAGAAAACAGGATTTTGTGCTACCTAATGTAGCATCCAGGTTTTGTAAAGGACCAGGTGCTTGAGATGATTTTACGGTGTATGCTTTAAGGGCCTCATCCCAACGGTGCAATTTTTCATACCTGCATTACACAAAATTTAGGAAAGGTCATGAATTGGTAATGGTATTGGAAGCACCATGTTTCTGGAAGAAACTAAATAGAAGAGCAATAAATCTATACCATGATTCTTTCAACTGAACTTCCAAATTCTGCTGTGAGTAAGTCAATATGCCAATAGCTGCCTGAAGAAATAGTGGCAGGTGTCAACAAACTAAGATGATTTTTTTAACCTAGCACATGACATTCGAACCAACCTCATGCTGGTGTAGTTGATTGTTAATATGAATAAGGGATTCAACCACCGTAACAGGATTTGCACCCATCTTCTTGGTGCACACAGCTTCAAACTCCATTTCTTTATAATGGAGGGCTTTTGCAAATGCTCGACACTAACAGATAGTTTGAATGAGTATCATGTGATTGAAAAAAAAATGTCAAACCGCACAAACAGCAGAAGCAAAACTCACCTTCTCAGCAAGTGCACCAAGCAGCCTTGTATCAATAGGAAGTGGCTTCTCATCGTGTTCCATAAACTCTGCCTACTTACAAAATGGAAATATTAAATAAAAGAAATGAATGTCAAATCAACTATGTAAGTTAAACACAAGATCAACTTACTAAGTTCAGCAGTGTAGCAAGAATTTCAGGAGGAACGTTTTGAGATGAGAAGGCTGTCTTGAGACTTCTCACTAGTTGTTCCTGGGCAGATTCACTCATTTGGGCCCAGCAACTTGCAAAACCCGCAGCAAACAACTCACGGCCAACAGAAGGCTGGACAATTTGTGTCAGAAAATACTCATAAGATGAGTGACATATATCAAAAGAACTACTTCACCTGAAGCTGAGCTAGCCTTGCACAAGTGCGTAAAGCTGGAGATGGTGACTCTTTGAGAAGTGCAATACTGAAATGTCTCATCCATTCAGCCCAGTCTTCCCTAGTACTCCTCTGAGAAGCCTCACCGGCACTCCGCAACCGGACATCATCGACCTGGAGCAGTCAAAAGACTTAATTCTAAAAATACCAATAGAGATAGAGGCTACACGTAAAAGAGAGAAGCATTGCTACATGTCAGACATGATATGAAGAAAAATCAAAACAGAACACTGATGTATATCCAGAATAGCTTATATTCTTCATGGCATTCCAGAGATCTTTTTGCAACTATTTGTTTGCTGGGAGTGGGAAAAACAACTTCCTACTTATGCGCAACACATTTTTATTGATGGGATAAGTCTCATGTGTGGGCTGGTCTTTGTGGGGCTGTGCTGGTCACATGGTCCTTGTGGCTGCATGGTCTGTTTTTAGGACAGCATCTTAGACTAGAGGACAGCATCTTAGAGGACAGCATCTTAGCATCTAGGACAGCATCTTAGACTAGCATCTTAGACTAGCATCTTGGCATATGCTTGGTTGGCTAGCAGCCTATAAATATGTACCCCCAACCCCTCAGGTTGGCATGGCATTTGGAAATAAACCAGAAAATTGCCCCAACTCCTAGTGTCATCTTCTCTCGATGAGAGTAAGAATTCTGCTACTACCAAGAGTAAGAATTCAGCGACTAACATTTATCATCACAAATGAACATCAGGAATCCTGTGTGTGGTACAAGCTCTTTCAAATATTATAAGTCATCATATACTAAAAGGCTGTGCCAGAGAATATGGTTATGTCAAAGCCCAAGCAAGAGGTAGAACTATGTGCCTTTTCCTAATACCAAAATCACTGTGATACCATTTAGAATCCATTAAAACATTGTTATAAGCAGTATAGAAAAGTACCATTTTAGAGCTCGTCAAGGCATAATAAAAGACGTAGGGTACAAGAGATGAAATGTATAATGAGTAAAAAGCTAAGCAGGAAATGTATAATGAGTAAAAAGCTAAGCATATTACTTGATGACTTCTTGCTTGTCGCTGTGTTTCATCAGCTATCTCAGAAGGTGGACCATCAAAATCATCAAGGGGGTCACTAATGACATCAGGTGGATATTGTGTGTACTTTTGTACAGACAAGTTTCCAGTGATGAGTAGCTCTCGCCTCAGTAACCGATTTTCAATCTCATCCCATTTTCTGTACTGTAAGAAATGACAAGCATAATTAGACAAACATCCAAAATGGTACAAGCATGAAATCAAAATGGTATAAACATTGGTGTTTCTGCTCTCCTCTTTGTACTATATTCCTCTTCTTAATGAAATGATATCCAGCTCTCGTGTGTTCGAAAAAGGGAAAAGAAGAAGATAAGATACCCGTAAATGGTGCTTCACAAGAATTTTGCGTATTGATGGTATGAAGATAGTAAAGTCTTCTCCAAGGGCATGTGCGAGGCAGCAGAGCGCTTCTGCAGCATCTTTCCGCAGATCATCATTGTTGCTAGTCATAGGAAGATATAAAAGAAAGTTTAGCTAACAACAATTGTGTGTGTGGGTGGAGAGGGGGGTGTGGGGGGGGGGGGGGGGGGGGTGCAAAAAAAACACAGCAAATGAAGCATTGTCATAATGAAAAATAAGCTAATCATGCAAACTTCTTGCAGACAAGCCACAAAATTGTACTTGCTCCATTTATTTTTATAAGGCATATTACACTTTGAGGACATCTTTCAAAGTATGCTTTGACAATTACAATATGCTATCAATTACTACAAAACCAATTGTAAAACACATGTGGCATAAGAATCTGTTGGTGCATCTCTTGTGTGCTAAACATGAATACATTTTGAGAAATTGATTGATGGTCAAAGTTTACAATGTTTGACGTCTCCGAATAACAAGTAATTGACTGGGAGTCCTTTACTTTTGAGTAATTGATTGATGGTCGAAGTTTACCACTAATGCAAAATATACTGAGGACTTCTAGTGTTAGCTGAAAAACCAATATGGTACTGGACTAAATCTAACAGATAGTCGTTAACTCATTGTCAACACTCCGAGCAACAAGAATCAACGCACCATGATAAATAACTTTTTTTTTTTCAAAAGACAGACACCATATAGAAATTAAGAAAGGGCACTTATAGTAAAAAATCTTACCCATCTAAGACAAGCTTCAGATGATGCACTAAAGCCGAAACATGAGTACCAACCTGTTCAGGATACGTAAAATGCACACGATGCGCATTAGATACAAAAACCTAATGTTTGACCATTTTGGTTAAAATTACATAATTTGTTTGACAAAATATCAAGCCCAATAATAGCATCAACCAACCTGAACCTTAGGTATAAGATTAGTCAAAGTAACAATAGCACGCCGTCTGATATCAACCAGCTCCACTTTAAATAAACGAACAAGCACTGGAGCAACCAAGTGCATGTGCTCATCCAAATTTCCTAAATGTCACCATTCAATTCAACATAAGTTATAATCAAAATAACATCCATTGTGAACATGAAACTAAGTGAGAAATGGGGACACACCACCAAAAACTTCAAGTGTGTGTAATATGTCAGGAACATAGTAATAATCATTGCAACGTTCAGCGTCACCTAAGACTTGGATACAACTCGGTAGAATGTGAAGTAAATACATTCTGAACTCATCATTTAAAGCTAAGCATAGTTGCTCAACAAGGTGAAGAACCTGAAGAGAAAACAAATAGTTAAACTATAAAACCATGGTATGAAATACAAGGATCAGAGAAGGTAAACCTTCAGCAGGTAATATAAGAGTGTAAAGACAATTACAGATATGCCAAAAGGTTACGATGATGATTATCCATGCACAAGAAACCTTAAAAGAAAGAAGCAAGAGCACGATGGGCCCAGTTCTTCTCAATGTTCAGAATTAACAATCACTCTAGAAAGAAAAAGGCAACATAAAGTGAATATGCGAACTGATACAGGGTTCCAGCCTAATAATCATCCTATTTCCTCACTAGTGACCCAGTAATGGTTTCCAGTGGTTACCAGCAAGGTCAGGATATGATGATACTGATCACCATTTGAGGCTTACTGAATACTCACTCATACAAGGCATACTTTGGTTAGGCCTGACCACCAGAGGACTAAGGAGCTTACAGAATCAAGAGGATAGAAGAGATATTAAAGAGAGAAAAAGATCACTAGAACATAAACTAAGAATGTGAAAATAAAAGGAGATATGAAGAAGCTCATGGGTCATTTTCAAGCTTTTCTTAGGGTCCAGTATTAGAGAAGGTATGCCACGCAAATTGTAGATGTATTGCATTGAGCCCCATGGGTTGATTATATATAGTGCATAGGACTAATACCCTACGTTAGCAGGCAATGCGGTACAATTCATATCTACACATATGCAGCGCTGGGTAGCTTGGGCTGTTAGAAAAAAATCCAGGATATATATAAAAAGAAATAATGTGAAAATTAACTATCTACCCACCATGGCAGAGAGGAACATGTTAAGATAACTACGTTCTTCCACAAGATACCAATGTCAATTGTTAAGATGAGATACTGTGCACTATGATGGAATCTTTTTTTTTCTCGAACACGCAGGAGAACTGCGTATCATTGTATTAATAGAAGAAAAAAGAGTCATACATAGACCCAAACCCCACACACTACAAAAAGCCATACACTATGATGGAATCTATAAAAGGCCATAGTTTGGCAGACATGCTTATGCTAGCTTAGATGATGGCATGGTCCAAATAGATTTGCCCACTGTATCAACAAAATGCTTGAAGACAATAGAACAAAAGACAGCACGAAAGTCAAACACAATTACCGGTGAACCCTGTGGGCCCTGTATGGTCCGATTTGGTGCAGCCAAGCTGAATGAGGAAGTCCACAGCTCAGAGATGAGGGAAAGTATGTCTTGTAAATATTTCCGGATGTGCTGAAAATAAGTAACTTTAATAAAAATACGCCAGACATTAACTGCAACAGAAAGAATCTAACAATAATTTGCATCAATAAAAAAAGACAGACTACCTGCCGGACAATAGATATCAATGTTCCAAGCTTCCAGGTTATGAACTCTTTTAAACCACCATCTTCGCACATGCGAACAGCACGGAATAGCTCAGGGAGAACCTTTAGAAGCAAAAGACAAAATTTCAGAAATTTATGTGCACTTATCCTATCTCTTCCCAGGAAACACAAGCATGCCCAGTTGTATTACATCCAACCAATTATAATTGAAAGCTTAAAACTACAAAGATTTAAATCATCAATTCAGCCACCACAATTTCTTGAAAATAATGTCTGGACATACTAGGCACAACCATTTGAAATTCCATGCTGAGTTGTCAAAAATAGAAAGATGGAAACACCAAAGCCTGAACATTTTACAATGCAAAGCCAATAATAAGAAACTGTATCACAAATGCTTAAGTGAATTCTAGCATGGTGTCAAAAATTCAGCATTCTTAAGAGAAGCAGTCTAACTTTTATTTCATGTGGCATATTAAAACTTCTAGTAACAAATCATACAGAAGAGATGTATTGATAGTCCAAGGTTTGAAGATGCTTCTCCACATTATTCTTCCTGTGACATTTATTATTGGACAGTGGAAAATGAAATATCGTGGAAACACCAATACTTTTAGAATCACATACAATCATGAATTAGTCCCAGGGATCAAAATACAAAGACTTCAAGAATGCAACAAGCGCTTGTTAGCCAGATCAGTTATGATACCAGGCTTGAAGGTCATCGATGTCTACATTAGTTAAATTTAGCATAACTGAAGCTGAAACATGTGGCTTGCTGTCAATTAGACTACATGGAGCATAATGAAATTTTAGATCCTACTGCGGTCAACACAAGACATATAGGCACTAAATAAATGAAATAAACAAATCTATAGAACAGCATAGGAATGACAGTAGAGCAAAGCAAATCGGGAGGCTCTCACCTTTGGTAAGTATGGAACACAGCCAAGGCCCATTGACTAGATGCCAATTTATCATAGAGAAAAAATAATAAATAAAGTGATTAAATTGTTGAAGAACAAAAGGTTGTTGAGGAAAATAGCTATTTAAAATAGAAAATTAGAAGTATTACCTTAAAAATAAAGATAAGAGAGCCAACCACCATTTGGTGATAACTTGAAAGAGAAGGATCTCGAAGAATTCGCATGAGGGAACTAATTGCAACCTAGCAAAATGGGAATAAGCTGAAATAGGGTAACACCTGAATCTCAGATGTCTAATGAAGGAACATGAAACCATACTGTTGAATAATAGTCCTCGGATGCCGAAAAAGATGGCCAGAAGTCAGTCGGTAACTCTTCCATGGAAACAATATGCTGTGCAGTCTCGATTGTTGGCCGTAGGACCTCTCTATGTTGACCAGGTAGATTATGCTGATTTCGCTTGTGTGCATGAGGGTCCAATGCACCCATAATCCCTAAAACCTGAGAAAAAACATATTGCCTTATTACTTGGCCACGAGTGTTATACAATCTTTTTAAAACTTCAAGCAGAAATTGAAACAAATACCTTCAGCACTTCTAGTCTAGTTGACCATTCCAATTCACCATTCAGCAACTTCAAGAGTAAGCCAAGCAATGGCGGGTACTCGTTATAGGGGGCAATAACATAGCTGGTGAATCACCCATACAAAAGAACATAAATCATGTTCAAGATGCAGTAATACACTTAATATAAAATGGAAATAACTACAGAGGATTATCACACAGCTGTGTTCAATGTTCTTAAGAGTCGAACCATATGCTGGGTAGGAAAACATGTAATTTAGGGAAAATGCAGCAGACTCAAAGAGAGAACATCTACAAATGGCAGAAGCAAAGCACTAGAAGCAGTTCCTTGTCGTAGGAGACCACAGCAACATTAAAGAGACAAACAAGATGACTGCAAAGTACTAGGAAAACATTCAGTGCAGGACATCAAAATAAAGTTGGTGGCAAAAAAACATGACTTTGTAAAAAACCTCTAGGAGAGTCAAGACTTATTGAGGTCATAACTATAGTTTTAGACCTCAGAATTCTGTACTTCCTCCAGTCACAAATATTAACGTTTTGAACTATGCAAAAGTCTCCAAAGCCTAGCTTTGACACTATTTTCTCTTAGAACATGTCCATAAAATCTGACAAACTTACGGAATTATGAAAGTACTTTCCAAAACAAATCCATAAAGATAATTTTCGTGTTTCAAACCATTTTTTTAATGATATTGCAGTTAAAGTTTCACTAAAGTCTTGTTCAAACAGGAAGAATCTGTGACTGGAGGGCATATGTAAAACATGAACAATTATAAGCTCAAAGTGGCAAGAAACTTCACAGACAAACAGGCAAAAATGCTAGTTGCAAAAATCTCGCAACACAATACAGAAACCTATGTTGGAATGTGAAATACATAATCAAGGAGGACACAAAAAAGGGAACAAAGAAGAATATACCCTGTGCTTTGGATAATTTGTCCCAGAGTTGACACAGCCACTTCCCTTTTACTAACAGCACCTCCATCTAAAAGAGCATCCACAACTACAGGCATCAGCTCAGGAAGATATCGCCTCATAGCAAAGCCACCCTATAACGCAGAACATATTATTAAAAGCTGTGCGATTATGAGGACACAAACACCACAAATGGAGGAACAGATGAAGACCAACCACTTTGGCCAGTTCTCCAACAGTGGCAAGCACTCCCGCAGCAAGAGCATTATTAGCATTTGGTCCCGTTCCTTCACACAATCTAGTCACAAGCGCCTAAAACAAAACCAATGTAAGAAGTCAAATTTACAAGATAAACACAAGTACTGATTTCACTTCTTGCTAACCTTGTGAACTGGAGCAATGTAAGGAAGAATGAGCCGTGCACAGCTCCTAATTAAACAACCCAATAATCTAGCACTTTCCTCTCTACACTTGCTATCCATACTGCAAATGACAAACTTTCATGAGCAAAATGCTGGAGCAACATGATGTAACTTTGGAAACCACATTTATTATCAAAAACATCAAACATGTGTGGTTTAAACCTCTGGTCAAGATATGTGAGCAACTGTATAAGATAGCGACGAAGGGCAGGCAGTACATATGCAGGATTCTTTTCAGACAATCGGCCAGCAACAGAAATCGCCAATTCTCTGACATCATATTCCTAAGAATTCAAACAGTAAAATAGATCATTTGTCAACATTTTAAAGGGTCATTGAACATTAAAAATGTACTTATAAGCAAGAAAACAGAATAGGAAACAATATTACAACAGTGCATGTCAATCGTCAAATTTATATAAGTGTACTTCTTAATGAAATAACGCGCAGCCCTCCGTTGTTTGAGGAAAAAAAGTTTGACCGACCTAGTGTATGGGTTCACGTCATGGTTTCAAAGGCGACTAGGCATCCAGGCGGCGCCTAGGAGACAAGGCGCCACTGTTCCCCAAGGCAAGCTTGGCACGCCTGGACACCTAGGCGACTCCTTTGAAACAGGGGTTCACCTATGGACATTGGAACCCATATCTTGTATATAAGCCTCATTGCTTATGGAATAAAGTATATTGTGTCAAATTAAAATCTACTGTAGTACCAGATTTCTCATGGAAGCCATGCAAAATTGGGACTTTGCTGCTTGTTTAGAATTTAAGACACTGCGAATAAAAGCATCTGCATGCAATTGAAAGTAACTCCATATTATAGAATGAACCATATTGAGAACCTTTCTCTGCTCTATTATTTCACAAGTCCTCTTCTTGTGAGAAAGTCATAAATTTACTACTTCCTTGTGGTGGGAGTTAGAATTTCAAACCCACTATTAGCCACCAAAACATCAAAAGGAAATAAACCATACTAAAGGGCGTACCCAGTGCAGAGAGCTCCCGCTCTGTGCGGGGTCTGGGGAAGGGTGTCAGTGGCAAGCCTTACCCTCGCCTGTGCAATGCGAGGAGACCGCGACTCGAACCCGGGACCTTCCGGTCACAGGCGGTAAGACTCTACCGCTTGCACCAGACCCGCCCTTCAGGAAATAAACCATACTATTCCCCTAAATGATGGAACACACATGATTGGTCAGGAAAACAACTTAGTGTATTAGGAGTATACTAAAGGGGTCCAATCTCTGCCATTTAGTTTGTACAACAGTCAAATTAAACACCCCACCATATTTACTTTTATAAACAAAAAAAAAGGGTGAATAGATGTTGCGTTGAAGCTGTGGTAACAGATCTAGCAGGCACCACATAAGATAAGCTGGTAACAGATGTAACAGGCCCAGTTAATGAGATAAACCTGCAGTTCAGTGTACCTCATCATTTAAGGCAACAAAAATTGAAGTCAAGATGTCAGCTTGGGCCAAGAAATCATCAAAAGCTGGATTTCGATACAAAGCCTTGAAGACCGAACTTCTAACACCAACATCAGCATCAGCAACTGCAGCCACAAGAAGTTTCTCCACTATCTGTGGATGAAGGTAAGAACGGGAACAGATATAATTATTATTATTATCATCAGAGCACCTATGGCAAAAGAACATAAAGTGACACACAATAACCAAGTCTCAGATTTTGAAGATTCTCATCTCAAGTACGACTAGTTCAAAACAGGGATTAGATGCACACCAGACCAACAAAATAACACTGATCACAACTCAGTTGTAAAGTACTATATGCATAGCCATTTCCCATTTATGTTTGGTTAAAGGATCCTAGTAGACGTCCAGATTTCAATAAATAGCTCTGAGTCTATCATGTTCTGCCTCCCCTCTCCTCTTTGCTCACATAATCCTCTTCCATACACTTCAACATATTCAGTTCTAATGTTCCATATGAGAAATTTAACTCGGTTAAAATAACTCCATTCAAGCACAACTAAGATATTAAAGAAAGCATGCTGACATGCTTAAAATAATCACATATATTCAGAGAATTGGTAATAACTTCATGAGGGCACACAATGTGGTAAAAGGTTTGTTATTTCCATTTAATTCAAATAACTATTATAGTTAGCCTCCCATGATAAACGTAAGAAGATTAAACCAAGTTTATAATATATTGTGTCTCATATTCCGTGTAAGCTATGCACTTCAAACCAAAGCATGTGTTAATTGACATAGCTGGATATTCCAATGTCTCTAATATGCAGCTTAAACCACAGAGATTAGTTAGTGTAAGGAATGCCAAATTAGCACATTTACTAGAAGTTGCATCAATGGTACTGTTAAAAACTTAAAACTCCATCCATGTTTTTTTCTCAAATGACAGTCAATCCATGTTGTACAGCATAATAATGTACATCTAAGCCACGTCAAAACATGGCTGCCAAAGGGCTACTATGGGTGTGTTTGGTTTCCTGCCAGGCTAGCCCAAGCCTGTCCCTAGCAAGCCAAGGTGGACTTGTTTGGTTGCATACACTATCTAAGCCTGGCTAGCAGCTAGTGTGTTTGGTTGGCTGGTTTGGCTTTGATAGAGTCACATCTTCTTTGTGCAGGTAACTTCACCACCTTTGAGACAATTTGTCGAACACATGGTGAGCGCCACTTAGCAGCGGAGATGGAAGGCGCGGCCGATTCCGGCCGGCAGCAAGGATGGGCGGTGCGGCTTCGCAGAGCCCACACGCACCAGACGAAGGGGCTCTGCTCACCCGGTGGTGGCCGGAGGCACCCAGGCCGCGCGCACGTGCGACCCTGTCGCGGCAGACCGGCGACGGCGGCTTGCTACTGGAGGCTACGGCGATGGAAGCAGACCGGCTTCAACGCTCTACGGAGACGCGGGGAGGTGGAGGAGGGTGGCCGCAGCGCTGAGGAGGGGAGGTGGAGGAGGGTGGCGAGCGGCAGCGAAGCTCCTGCTTCGTCAGCGTCCATGGCGTGGCACGCTCTGGAGCGATAGCCTAGAGCGGAGGAGAGAGGAGAGGGAGCGTGAGGCGATTGAGGAGGGCGATGGGGAGGGGGACCCTGCCCCAAGCGCCCGCATGGCGGCGTGTTCCCGTCATCTTCACCGGTGGACAGGGAGGGAAGGGGAGGCGGTGACGGGAAGCTGAGCGATGGCTAGCACAAACCTGGCTCCCAGAAAACGACCCCCCGCTGCGTTCTTTCAGAGCCTGGCTAACAGGCCTGTTTGGCTTATCGGGGCCTGGCTAGAAGGCATGTCCGGGCAACCAAACATGTCCAACTTGGCCCCATGGAGCCTGGCCAGGGTGGAGGCAGGGAACCAAACAGGCCCTATATGACCCTTCACAATGACTAGAAGCTCAACTCGCAGTTTTTTTTAAAAAGGGCCATGTTGAAGCTAAGTATTACTATTATTTACTTCTGCATAAAAGTACAAACTGTTCCAATGCTGTCCCGTTATTTTCTAGTAACAGTTTATAGTAACATAAAGTTCATAAGTTCCTATGAAACAATATTGCATGACGGATTCTATACATGATTAACTTCACCTCACATAAAAGGTTTGCAAGCACAAGTCCTCACATAAAAGGTTTGCAAGCACACAATTGCAACAACAACAACAAAGCCTTTAAGTCCCAAACAAGTTGGGGTAGGCTAGAGTTAAAACCCAGCAGAAGCAATCAAGGTTCAGGCACGTGAATAGCTATTTTCCAAGCACTCCTATCTAAGGCTAAGTCTTTGGGTACATTCCATCCTTTCAAGTCTACTTTTATTACCTCTACCCAAGTCAACTTCGGTCTTCCTCTGCCTCTCTTCACGTTACTATCTTGGCTTAGGATTCCACTACGCACCGGTGCCTCTGGAGGTCTCCGTTGGACATGTCCAAACCATCTCAACCGGTGCTGGGCAAGCTTTTCTTCAATTGGTGCTACCCCTAATCTATCACGTATATCATCGTTCCGAACTCGATCCCTTCTTGTATGACCGCAAATCCAACGCAACATACGCATTTCCGCGACACTTATCTGTTGAACATGTCGTCTTTTCGTAGGCCAACATTCTGCACCATACAACATAGCAGGTCTAATCGCCGTCCTATAAAACTTGCCTTTTAACTTCTGTGGTACCCTTTTGTCACATAGGACACTAGATGCTTGGCGCCACTTCATCCACCCTGCTTTGATTCTATGGCTAGCATCTTCATCAATATCCCCGTCTCTCTGTAGCATTGATCCTAAATATCGATAGGTATCCTTCCTAGGCACTACCTGACCTTCTAAACTAATATCTTCCTCCTCGCGAGTAGTAGTGCCGAAGTCACATCTCATATACTCAGTTTTAGTTCTATTGAGTCTAAAACCTTTGGACTCCAAAGTCTCCCGCCATAACTCCAGTTTCCGATTCACTCCTGTCCGGCTTTCATCAACTAGCACTACATCGTCCGCAAAAAGCATACACCAAGGGATGTCCCCTGGTATGTCCCTTGTGACCTCATCCATCACTAAGGCAAACAGATAAGGGCTCAAAGCTGACCCTTGATGTAGTCCTATCCTAATCGGGAAGTCATCCGTGTCTCCATCACTTGTTCGAACACTAGTCACAACATTGTTGTACATGTCCTTAATGAGCCGACGTACTTCGTTTGGACTTTATGTTTGTCCAAAGCCCACCACATAACATTCATTGGTATTTTATCATAAGCCTTCTCCAAGTCAATAAAAACCATGTGTAGGTCCTTCTTCTCCCTATACCGCTCCATAACCATGTGCAAGCACAATAGAATTAGCCAAAAAAAAACAGAGAGAAGTGTATGCAGTAACGCAGTACACAGTGATACTGAAGCAGCATAGAGAATATTTCAATAAACTAACATCAAATAATTAAAAACCCAAACAAGGTATGCTTCACCATATGTTACCATCAAAAATGAGATTGACCTGCAGTTAGCTATACCCAAATGAATTTTTACCTAACACTACCACTTATGCATTTAATTTAATTGTCCTTATCAAAATGAGAAATATTGTAAACACATAAGGCAAAGTAGCAATGCTTAAATACATGTTAAACTATAAATTTTCATACGAACCTCCTCCACAAGCCGGCGGCGCTTAGCTCCTCCGATACGATTTGACCTAATTGAACCGAACTGTGAAGTTGAGGAAGCAGAAAGGGAGTGCGCAACTAATTTGCAACAACACAACGAGGCAGCTTTTCTGGTACTGCTATCTTCATCTTCCAAATAAAGTATGACACTCTCTCTAGCGAATTCCAGAAGTTCATGGCCCTGAAACAAATGCATATTTAAGTTTGAAAGACACTACCATAAGTCAGCTTACTAGAGCATTTCAAACCTTAAAGTTGAAGTTTGCTAGAGTCCACAGTGCAAGTTGCACAAGAACAGGACTATTAGAGTCCACAAACTGTTGCAAACTGTTTGACCTGCTTGCTCGACCAACAGAAGCACCTGGCCTTATTGATGACTTTGGTAATGCTTGAGATATACAATCCAATAAACGCTCCTGTATTGTGGGTAGTAAAGACGGGATGCTGTACGGAAATTTTTTTTGTCACATAGCATCCCTATAGTAGAGAATAAAACGAAAGGAACTAATTAACTAAAGCAAGAAAATCTTACCTTGTGCTTATAGACTCGAGTGCATCTACAAGTTTATCAGAAAGACCAGCACAAACCATAGCATCTAGCAGTCCGCTACGAATATGAGGTTCCATTGCAGGACCCATAGCTTTTGCAAAGCTTCCTACACAAGAAATTGCCTCAAGAGATGGCCTTCCTCTGCGAGGAGCAATCTGCACATACAAGCTCTAATAAGCACAACAAATTTCAAGTAAACACCTGAGTAGCATAGGGCTGCCAAAGCATACCGCATCTTGCAAATGTGGAGTAATTGCTGGTAAATAAGGCACAAGTTCAACACCCAGAGCCCCAGCCATTTCTCCAAGTGCAACAAAACCGCTAGCGCGCTCGTCTGGTGTACGTAGAACAAACAAGATATGATCCATGCAAATCTGGAAAGGATAACAATACTCATCATGGAACAGCACAATTTTAACATTCCTATCTTCTACTATGACACTATGTTAAATGGGGAAAGGAAAACAACAGGACATGAAGTGCGGTACTAAGAATAACCTTCAGGTAATTAGTCACAAATCTGTCACGCAGGAAGTGGGCAATTCGAGGAAGAAGTGATGTTATACTACGTCGAACAAGCTGATCTCGATGCTTTAAATAATCGAGGACAATATCAGCCACTTCTCTGTACCGAGACATCATAAACTCCCCCGTATTCCTATAATATTTCATGCAAAATTAGACGATCAGATATTGGACATTGTTGTCAGAACTAAATGATGTTGTCTTACTTCTTTCATGATACACGATGTATCGCTGTTCACAAATTACATAATTAGACATGCATCTCATAATTGAAGAAATGCAATAAGTGTGAAGAGGATCAAATAAGGATGAATTATTCTCAGAGTGATTACTAATATCATGGCATCTTTTTTTCTAAGAATAAGAAAGGCATCCAACCAAACAGTAAATTACCTCAGCAATTCTCCAACAGCCAATAATGAGCCATGAATACTATGAACAGAAGCATTCCTGCCAAGTCCAACTTGTGCGGCTTCACACATGCGGTAATACCTGATAGAATCCAAAAATTAAAACGTAAGCCAGAGAAACCGCCATAATTGTATAGCAGAAGTGAATTGATGAAGAGTTGTGGAAATTGATGTGCTTTGGACACAACAAAAAAAGGCCCTGAAAGCAGAGTTATCCATAACAGTTAGTCCCAAAAAAAAGAACTAGCCACGAAGAACCCCATACATTAAACTTTTAAAGACCACAACAACAACAACATAGCCTTTCAGTCCCAAGCAAGTTGGGGTAGGCTAGAGTTGAAACCCACCAAGAGCCCCAAGTCACGGTTCAGGCACTTCAATAGCTGCTTTCCAAGTACTCCTATTCAAACATAGATCTCTACGTATATCCCAAGCTTTTAAATCTCTTTTTATTGCCTCCCCCCATGTCAATTTCGGTCTTCCTCTACCTCTCCTCATATTATTAGCTTGGCTTAGGACCCCACAATGCACTGGTGCCTCTGGAGGTCTCCTTTGGACATGGCCAAACCACCTCAACCGATGTTGGACAAGCTTTTCTTCAATTGGTGCTACCTCTAGGCGATCACGTATATCATCGTTCCGAACTCGGTCCATTCTTGTGTGACCGCAAATCCATCGCAACATACGCATTTCTGCAACACTCAGTTGTTAAATATGTCGAATCTTTGTAGGCCAACATTCTGCTCCATACAACATAGCCGGTCTAATCGCCGTTCATACAACATACTCAGTTGTTAAACTTTTAAAGACCAAAAAATTAAATGTCAACATGCTCTTAAATCTTGACCAATTAATTTATGAATTTAGACCAGTAGATTGGAAATGCTGGTTCAACCGTTCAAGAGACTGAGGCTTGCAAAAGCTTTAGGTAGAAAGGGTGGCTGGTACGGATCATATATGAGCTTGCATGTAACAAGTTACTAAAAACTTGCATCTATTTCATATCTAGTCAGTCTGCAACTTTTTCTAGTGAACCATTTTCTTACGAAATGGAACTTTTGTAATCGAAGTACAAATCTGTTGGGAAGCAAGCCATCAAAGTCATTGTCTGGTGAGGATGACTTTTTTGGCGCACCAGAGCTAGCTGCACAAGCATGGCTACATACCACACAACAGCTGCAACACAACATTGGTATCATTTATGGCAGCACTTTCCATAACAAAGTACAAACAAATTTCTATTACAAGTGGCTCAAGTGGCTTTGGAAGCTACAAGGTCAAAAACACTAACAACTCACCCTAAATAAAGCTCAAAGCAATTCTCAACATTCGATGAAGTATACTAGTATATATCTTTTTTTTTATTCTTTCCTCTTCTTCTAACAGTTATGGTTTTCAGTTATTTACCACGATCGACTCTTGATAGATTACCAAATACACATTCCAATTGACAAAAACTTACTCTATGTGCCAACTTTGGGTTCATTTATACACATTGTACACAACTTAATTCCAAATTGACAACCAGTTCCCTTAACAAGAAAACCAGAGCGCTACTTCATCAGTGGTTAAATAATACATGCAAAAATGAGTGACTACAGAACTATTCAAATTAAATCTCCAAACCATTTAAAGTGAGTTAACACACATTCTGGTTTAATGACAAATAGATACCAAATTTGCAAAAGAATGTGAACATAAAAATTAGGCTTACCATTGTACACGCCAACGAGTCTCCCGTTTTTCAATAACATGGAGACAAGCACGCAAGGCTTCAACTGCTTTTTCACGAACAGCCTGTTTAGGGTCTCTCAGTGCTACCCATATAGCATCTACGAACTCAGTAACATGAACATTGAAAACTGTTGATGCATTTTCAGCCATCTCCTAAAGTATGGAAAATGTAGATTTGTAGAAATTAGAGAGTAGCACATATGGGAATAATGCTGACATTAATTCAGATACACCAACATAAATCACAAATGCATATATCGTTTTCACAAATCACAAATCTGGGAGTATATATAATACTCCATGATTCTAGTGGCAGTATGTGATCACCCATGACTCATTACAGGGCAGATGCTAGTGGTGGATTTGGTAGAGAGAGAGAAAAAGATTGTATGCTGTGCTAGTATATATATCCAATTCAGCCATGCATCAACGAATGAACAAATGATGCACTACTTTACACACAAAGCCACCCATGTTTAGTAATATATGAAGAAATAGTAAGCAAGACAAAAATTTGTGACTGCATTCACGATGGAAGGCTTATTTGCATGTAAAAGATTGCAAAAGGTTGATCAGTTCAACTTACTTTGAGAATGAGTACAGCTGCAAACCGGCGATATTCCACTCGATCACCAGTAAGCCACCCCAAAGCTGTTTTAATCTTTTAAAAAGAAAGGATGTTGGCAAAAAAATGAAAACATAATTGTCAAGCAAATCTGAGCCAGTATCACTCACCTGTCGCTCCACTTCATCTGCAGTCATTGCTCCCCCCGCTTTTGCTAAATGACCCAGCACTGCACTCGCTGGAACTAGGATTTCAGGGTCGCGCTTCACTTCAAATACATTTCTCAAGAAGCTGGCGAACTTAGAAACTTTGGAAGCACCTTCTCCAAAGGGCATATCAATTAAAGCATCAATAGCACGAAGAGCCAGTAAATTTTCAGCGACATCGTTGCTCTGCAGTAAACTAGATATCTGCTCATATAGCTGATCCATAAACCTTAAAAAAGCTTCACCACTAAGATCTCGGGCTTCCTCCTCAACATGTTTACGGAGCGCAGCAGCAATAACATCCTAGTGCCAACCAAAAAGCACAATTATATATAGCTACAGAATACATAAAACAAAGAAGAGAATATAGTGTACAGATCAGCATGAAGTATTTGTTGACGCCTTGATGGAATAAAAGAATCATGCCAAATACCAAATAGTTCAGAGGTTTAACAGTCCAGAAAGCTTAAACCTGGAAATAAACCCTTCCAGTAACAAGGCCATCGAAGGAGCGTTACAATCAACATACAACGCATATATATACCACCAAAATGGAAGGACGTTACCAATGAACGTAAACCCCACGCGTGCCCCCACCGTTACTAGTTACTACCGTGACATAGAGATAGAAACAGAAGGAGGAGCAACAGCAAGTAATCCAACCAGTATCCAGTATGAAAATCAGAACAGAAACCCACGCCCATCCATCCAACACCAGCCAGAACTAGCTTCGTGGCCTACTGAGCAACAAAGAACTAGTGCAATGCGCACACTCAATTATCCAAGCAAATTAGCATAACATCCCCAACAAACCCACAACAGAGCAAAACCCTAGCCCCAAACCTAGTCGTTGAGTCAAGCTCTAGTCGAAACGCAAAAGTAGAGGACTCTGAGGAATCTGGGGAGGAGGAAAGCGAGGCACGCACCGCTCCAGACGAGATGTAAACCGCGATGTTAAATGCGTGGTCCTTAGCAATCAAATCTGCGTACAAGATGGAATCTCGATAATTTTCAGCGAAACCAAGGGATTCCGTGAGCGCATCCGGGGGAGGAAGCTGGGTGTACCTTTAGGCTTCTTCCCGATCTCCGGGAAGTGCGGCGAGGGCTTCATGGCGGTGTTGGCGGCTCCACAGCCGGCGCGCCGGATAGCGGCGGAGGCGGGGGGACCGACAAGGGTTTAACTTCGCGAACGCGCACGGCAGGAATGGACGAGTTCGCTCTCTCAAATCGGCCGAACGCGCTTGTCCACCGAGACGCCGTCTTGCTCCGTCTCTCTGTCTCACTCACGCGGACGCTCCACGCGAGCAGGCAGGCCGAGGAGGGCGGCGGCGCGAGGAGGGAAGGACGCGCGGCTCAGCGACGGCTCGGCTGTGTGGCGGCCCAGCTGGGCGGCGGCGCGAGGAGGGCGACGGCTGCGGCTGGGCGGCGGCGCGGTTTTGCCGCGCTGGCGGAGAACGGTGAACGGGAGAAGAACGAAGAAGAGAGGAAAAGGAGCCTTCGCAAAAAACAAAAAAAAACAGAGAGAGAGATTCGTGTCGTTATAATTTTAGATGTTGGGATAAACGACATTACTGTTCACCTATTTTAAAGCATGATATTATAATTCTTCGTTTCCCATAAAAATGTCACTGAATACGTATGGATACAGCCCGAGCCAAGCTGCAGGCGTATACGAAGACGTATACTTTATCTCCCCTGTCACTGACACGCGGGTCCCATATGTCATCTTCTTCTTCCTCTCCTCGTCTCTCTCCGGCTCTCTCTCTATATCCCGACGCGGCCACGGCGGGCGCTGCAGGCGGCGCCGGCTGCGGGCGAGCCGACGAGCCGCTATCGTGACCCCGCGCGCCGCAGGCGAGCAGCCAACGACGGGAGCGCCACAGTCGTGATCCCGGCCCCGCGCTCGTCGTCCTCGAACTCCGCCGCCACGCCCGAGGCCTCCAGCATTGACGCCGCCACGTTGAAGGCACGCGCGTCGGCGAGGACTCGGATGCTGCGAGGTCGAACCCGGTGGGGACGATGAGGCCGCTCACCGCCAGCACGCTCAGGTTGTACGGCACCGCGGTGATGGCGGCGAGGACGGTGGCGTTCGAGCCCGGGAACGGCGCCGGCGAGCGGACAACGACGAGGGAGGCGGCCGCGGTGGTGACGTTGATGGTGCCTAGGTCCGTGGGGGCGCGGGCGGTGGTATGGAATAGCGTGGTCACGAGCTTCCCGGAGGCGGGAAGGCGGCGGAGGTCGGTGTAGGGGTATTAACCCCTATACCCTTACGGCTAAGCTTGGGCTGGCCCGGATCGATGGGTTCGGTCCACCCGAAAGACGACGTGCGGCCCAGTTAACCTGATCGGAGTCCCGCACAAGGAATCAAGACGAATTTGGTGACCAAGCAGGATCCTGGTCGGTTAGAATAGTAATCCTTATCCGGTCACATATGGCAATTGTAACTGACTAGGATGAGTTTCTAGATCTGTAACCATGCCCCCCGGACTATATAAGGCGGGCAGGGGACCCCTCTAAAAAACATCTCTCATTGACATACAGCAATACAAATCAGACGCAGGACGTAGGTATTACGCCTTCTTGGCGGCCGAACCTGGATAAAACCTCGTGTCTGTCTTGCGTCACCGTCTTGTTTGGGGCTTGCGCATCTGTCTGCTGATAATCTACTACCTTGGGCATACCCCTAGGTAGACTGCCGACCATATTTCGTCGACAGTGACGCGCCAGGTAGGGGGTGTGCGTACTGCTCTCCAGGCAAACAAGATGGTCATCATCTCCGGCTCCATAGCTACGCCCAACGGCCTCACGTTCACCGTCGGCCAGATCACCTGGACCACCGGCGCCGACGACTCCATCGCCATGACCACGGAGGAGGCATGGATCCAACTTGCGCCGATGACTACTTCACCTGCATCGGCTACGGCTCTGACCACGGTGAACACGGCTTCGACCACGGTGAACACGGCTCCGACCACGACGAATACGGCTCCGACCACGATGGATCTGGCTCCGACCACGGTACATCTGGCTCCGACCACGCCTACAGCCACGCCGACAACCCGTCATCTGCTTTCCCACTACAGAGGAAAGCAGATCGACAACACCGACCTGCTCGACTCCATCGATCGGGTCGGCATCAAACTCGCTGAAACCCTAGCTCTGGTAAGTACGATTCAAAGCCAACCTAATGAGCAGGTAACAGCTCCCCACAACAGATCTATCCGACCAGCTCGGACCAGTCGTCCTGCGCGACTTGGAACAGATCTCGTGGTCGTATCTACTCCTGAGGGGCGCTTCGCTCGTCGCCAGCCAGCCTTCGCGACGAGTCTCCGACTCTGCGAGTACGAAGTCCCGACGGAGAACCACCAGGTCCAGCCCTACGGCCTGCAAAACGCTGCCTCCAGCTACGCGTACAATCTACGACGCCGCTCGGATCTGTGTCCTATACACCGATCTCAGCCGAAGCCATGCAACATCGTCAACATGGTCCGGATTGAAGATTATCAAGACGGATCCGTCCACACGGTCCGAGAGGGCGACTCCAGCTCCTCCTCCGGCATCGCATCCAACGCATCTGTCCACACCGAGCTTCAGCGTCACGAAGATGAAGGCGTCAAATACGATCTGGATCTACCAGACCACGCCCCGGGTTTCCCCCAATTTCCGTCTTTCCCGCCAAGACGAGGGGATTTGATCCATGTTGTCAGCAATGACGAGCCGCCAGTAGTCGGCGAAACAGAACAAGAAAAGACTGCACGCGAAGCACGCAATATTGACCGGTTTAATCGCCGGCAAATCGAAGCTGAAGCAGACCAGGAGGCACGACGCATAAGGGTCCAACCACGTGACCTCAACAATGCTTTCGACAGGGTGGGGGACAAACAAGTCTTCAAGACCCCAAGCGCCAATGTAGGCGACAATGCAGCGGCTGCCCAACACTCCCGAGACCCAAGCAGTCCGTGATGATATACAAGCTTATCTGACGGCTGCTATGGCTCAGACCGCAGAGATGAATCAAGCCCGGGCTCCATCCGTTTCAGTTGAATCAAGCCACAGCCGCCAATACTCAAGTCGCTCACAGCCGCTCAACCGACGTGGCTCGCACAACAACGACCCGTCGGACAACCGTCAAGGCGGAAACGGTGGTCATGATGGCGGTCGGGACGAAAACCACCACCGGGAGGATAACCGCCATGACGTTCGAGGTGACGATCGCCGTGATAACCACGGTCGCAGGGCTAATCCAGATGGCAATCGAGATCGCCGCGATGGCAATAACGATCTCCGCCATTACCTCGGTGGATGTGATCTGCGTGCTCGTATCAACCAGAGAGCCAACGATCATGCATCCCATGAAAGCTATCGCCGTATGGAGTATGACACCGCCCACGGTCCGCCGGGTCTGAAGCAGTTCACTCCACACCTTCGCCAAGTCATATGGCCCAAGAATTTCAAGCTCGAGAAACTTCAGAAGTACGACGGCAAGGAAAACCCCGAATTATGGGTCATGCTCTACGAAACTGCGTGCCGATCAGCCATGGCTGACGAGCACGTCATGTCTAACTACTTCCCAGTCGTTGTTGGTCATGCAGGTCACCAATGGCTGGTTAGCTTGCCGCCGAACTATTTTGACTCTTGGCAGGAGCTCAAGCAGGCCTTCATCGACAATTTCATCGCTACTTGTGAACAACCCGGCAACAAGTACGATCTGCAACGGATCCGAGATCGGAAAGATGAACCACTGCGTGAGTACGTTCGGCTTTTCTCGGAGATGCGCATCAAGGTCCCATCAATCTCCGACAACAAAGCAATCGAGGCTTTCATCACCGGCCTCCGCTTCCCTGACGCCCTAAGAGACAAGCTCCTCCGGAAGAGACCTGAATCAGTCACAGCGCTTTTGGCCACCGCTAAGAAATACGCGGACGCTGACGACGCTAAAAAGATAATCGTTGAAGAAGCAGCAAGGGTTCCACGCTCCGACCACCCTCCACACCGCGATGATTACCGCGGCAATCGTGGTCGGAACGACAATTTTGACCGCCGCAACCAGCGCAACGACTCCCGCGACCACCGTGAACAACGTAATCAGCGGCGCAACCACCGTGACGATTACAGGAGCAAGCGTGCTCGGGAAGACGACGGCGAGGTCAATACCGTGAAAAAGGGTGGCGGACGTCGTAACTACGAGGACGACTACGCCAAAGCATTGAAGGGGCCCTGCCAGCTCCATCCTAAGTCGAACCACACCATGGAGAATTGCCGCGTCCTCAAGACTATCTACACGCGTCAATAGGCTCCGGATACGTCCGACAAGCCTAACGACGCGGGGGAACAGCGCAACGAGGACAACGACGACGACGATGCAGACCCTCGTCATAAATACGTCAAGCCGACTAATCGCGTGCACACCATCATCGGCGGCAAGGTGTCCATTGAGACCAAACGAGAACGCAAGCTGCTCGCCCGCGCTTGCTTGAACGTCGCAAACACCGACAACCTTCTCACCGATCCGCGGCTTTCTCCATGGTCTCACCGTGAAATCTACTTCAGCAGGAAGGACCAATGGGCCGCCATACCTGAGCCAGGGCGTTTTCCCCTGGTCCTCGATCCTTGTATCAACAAGGTTCAGTTCGACAGGGTACTGATCGATGGCGGTAGCTCCATTGATATACTGTTCAAGAACAGCCTGCCCGCTCTGAAAATAGCCCAGGCGGACCTAAAGCCGTACGAGGCACAGTTCTGGGGTGTTCTCCCCGGATAGAGCTCCACACCTCTCGGGCAGATCATGCTACCTGTGCAATTTGGGACTCCGGACCACTTCCGCACCGACTACATCAACTTCGTGGTCGCTGACTTCGACGACACCTACCATGCTATTCTTGGTCGACCGTCGCTCACCAAGTTCATGGCCATACCTCATTACAGGTATCTGGTGCTCAAGATGCCTACTGAGAAAGGAGTTTTAACCCTCAGGGGCAACATATACGCAGCTTATACCTGCGAGGACGACAACTTCAAAATAGCAGAGGCCCACGACCTCTCTATTCGCATGGCCAAGACCATGCTCGACGCTAAGAAGACCTCGGCCGACCACCTAGAGATCCCAGAGCTCAAGGCTCCGCGCAAGAACATCAGGTCCAAGGAGCACAAGACGATCCAGCTGGTCGATGGCGATCCTAGCAAAACGGCCCTCATCGGGGCCAACCTGGATCCTAAATAGGAAGACGCGCTCGTCAGGTTCTTGAGGAGCAACGTGGATGTGTTTGCATGGAAACCTTTCGACATGCCTGGTGTACCTCGGAACTTGATTGAGCACTCCTTAAATGTCAACAACAAGGCCAAACCAATCAAGCAGAAGCTACGACGGTTCGCTCGCGACAAAAAGGAGGCGATTAGGGTAGAAGTTACATGGCTTTTGGCAGCCGGATTTATCAAAGAAGTGTATCATCCGGAATGGTTAGCCAACCCGGTTCTTATACGCAAAAAGAATAATGAATGGAGAATGTGCGTTGATTACACTGATCTCAACAAACACTGCCCTAAGGACCCCTTCGGCTTACCTCGCATAGACGAGGTCGTAGATTCAACCGCCGGTTGCGAGCTGCTTTCCTTTCTCGATTGCTACTCTGGTTATCACCAGATCACTCTCAAAAAGGATGACCAGATCAAGACATCTTTCATCACGCCTTTTGGCGCCTACTGCTACATGACTATGTCATTCGGGCTCAAAAACGCCGGGGCTACCTACCAACGAGCTATACAGGCCTGCCTCAACGACGAGATAAAAGACGGCCTCGTCGAGGCTTATGTGGACGATGTAGTTGTCAAAACCAAGGAAGCACGTACCCTTGTTGACAACCTGGAGCGCACCTTTGCAGCCCTCAATACGTTCCAATGGAAATTAAACCCAAAGAAGTGTATCTTTGGCATTCCTTCTGGCATACTGCTCAGCAACGTCGTCAGTTACGACGGCATACGCCCTAACCCGGAGAAAGTCAAAGCTGTCTTAGACATGAAGCCCCCAAAAAAGGTAAAAGATGTCCAGAAGCTTACCGGATGCATGGTCGCTCTAAGCCGTTTCATATCAAGATTAGGAGAAAAAGGGCTACCGTTCTTCAAACTGCTCAAAGCATCCGAGAAGTTTGAGTGGTCGGAGGAAGCAGACGCTGCTTTCACGCAGCTAAAAGAATACCTCACATCACCCCCGGTACTTACTGCTCCCAGAGAAGACGAAACTCTCCTACTTTACATTGCGGCAACCGATCGGGTGGTTTCCACTACAATGGTGGTCGAGCGCGACGAGCCGGGCCACGCCTACAAGGTATAGCGGCCAATTTATTTCATTAGTGAGGTACTCAACGAATCCAAGACCAGATACCCACAGATTCAGAAACTGATCTACGCCATACTGATAACATCCCGAAAGTTGAGACATTACTTCGACGGATATCGTGTGGTGGTCATGACTGAGTATCCTTTGGGGGACATCATTCGCAATAAGGATGCGAACGGACGCATCGTCAAATGGGCAATGGAGCTATGCCCCTTTTCCTTGGAATTTGCAAGCCGTACTACAATCAAGTCTCAGGCACTCGTCGATTTCATCGTCGAGTGGACAGACTTAAGCACGCCTGCCTCTCCGGGATCCGACGAATATTGGACGATGTACTTCGATGGTTCTCTCAACATTGACGGTGCGGGAGCAGGAGTTCTTTTCGTGTCACCATCCAAGGAGCAGCTCCGGTACGTCCTCAGGATTTATTTCCCAGCATCTAATAACGCCGCCGAGTATGAAACATGCCTGCATGGTCTACGCATTGCGGTTGAGCTTGGTGTTAAACGTCTCTATGTCTACGGAGACTCGGCTCTGGTCATCAACCAACTCAACAAGGACTGGGACACGACCAGTGAAAAGATGGACGCATACTGCAAATCGATAAGAAAGCTGGAAGGCAGGTTCTATGGCATCGAGTACATACACGTGGTCCGGGACAAGAACCAGGCAGTGGATGCGTTGTCAAAGTTAGGATCATCCCGAGCCAAAATCCCACATGGCGTATTCGTCCAAGACCTGCTCACGCCTTCCATTGAAGACGAAGATTCAACGGTCGACAAAGCTCCAGACCAGCAATTAGTGGCTATGGTTCCGGCAACAAGCACAACCGAGCCACTTCCGACCACTCATGAGCCAGACTGGAGGACACCTTTCATCAAGTACTTAACAGATGGTAGCGGTTATATTGATCGAACAGAAAACGAACGACTGATGCGTCGCAGTAAGCAGTATCTGCTCATCGATGGCAAGTTATGGCGCAAAAACGCAAAGGAGGAAATCTTGATGAAGTGTATAACCCAGGAGGAAGGTGAGCATCTCCTGGACCAAATCCACTCTGGCTCCTGTGGCAACCACGCGGCCTCAAGAACACTGGTCGGTAAGGCTTTCCGAGCAGGGTTCTATTGGCCGTCAGTAGTAGCCGACGCAGAGAAGCTAGTCCACCGCTGTGAGGGTTGTCAGTTCTTCGCCAAGAGAATCCATGTACCAGCACATGAGATCCAGACGATTCCAGCCTCTTGGACCTTCGCGTGCTGGGGACTGGACATGATCGGGCCTTTCAAACCGACTCCTGGGAAGTTTACATACGTCTTCGTGCTAATTGACAAATTCTCTAAGTGGATAGAATACATGCCTCTGGTACAGGCATCCTTAGAGAAGGCTGTCACGTTCCTCGACCAGGTCATCCACCGTTTCAGCATACCTAATAGCATCATTACTGATCTGGGTACTCAGTTCACCAGGAACGCCTTTTGGGACTTCTGCGATGAAAGGAGCATAGTAGTAAAATACGTCTCGGTGGCGCACCCTAGGGCTAATGGACAAGTCGAGCGGGCAAATGGCATGATCTTGGACGCACTAAAGAAGAGGATATACAGAGAAAATGATAAAGCTCCCGGAAGATGGCTCAAGGAGTTACCAGCCGTGGTTTGGGGCCTCCGAACTCAGCCCAGTCGTAACACCGGCGTCTCACCATACTTTATGGTTTACGGCGCTGAGGCAGTCCTCCCACCAGATATAGCTTTCAGATCAGCACGGGTAGAGAACTTCGACGAGGGCAAGGTCAATGAAGTACGGGAGCTAGAAGTCAACAGCGCAGAGGAGAAAAGGCTCGATTCTTGTGTACGCACGGCCAAATACCTTGCTGTTTTGCGAAGGTACTACAACAAGAACGTTAAAGAGCGTTTCTTCATGGTTGGGGACTTAGTCCTGAAGTGGAAGACGAACCAGGCTGGTGTCCACAAACTCGCAACCCCATGGGAGGGACCCTTCATGATCAAGGAAGTCACACGTCCAATGTCTTACAGGTTAGCTCACCTGGACGGCACGGACGTACCAAACTCGTGGCACATCGACAAGCTTAGACGTTTCTATGCTTAACTACTGAGATATGTACTCTACTTGTATTTTCGATTTACTTTAATAAAGCAATTATGATTTCTCCGACCACTCTAATGTGTCACTCCGAATTTTATGGTTATTCTAACTTAGCCAGTACAAGCCGACCACCACTCCTTCTACGGTTTTCGGAGCAGGCCCTGTCTCCGGTTCCTCCCAACACGTGCACGGGATCCTCTCTCTACGTTGCGGGTGATCGGCAGGTCCCCCCTGGTTTGACTTGTCTGCGTCCACGTGTGCACAGGTCATAGTACCTCACACTCCGACCACATGCCAAACTAGGGCCGCACAAACTCTTCGGGATGATGTGTCGAGCAAAACGGTACAACTAAACAGAACGTTAACATGTTCCCACTTAGTTACACCAACAAAAAATTTCAAGCTTAAATATGTTTTGTATAAAGCAAACAAGCTTATAATGATATACAGTTACGTTATTACAAGCTTGCCTGAAGAGGCTCCAGTTTACAATAACACAACTATGTCCTCCTTCTACAGCTCTAAGCCTATTACATTGGCTGGTCGGGGCGCATGGCATTTACTGCTCGCCGCCTCTGATACCCTACTCGAGTCTCGGGGACTCTTGAGCTAGTCGAGCTGAAGGGGATGGCCCCGCCGGTGCCTGGCTGGTCGAGACCACAGGCTTCGTTGGTTGGCTTGCAGCTGATGGCATTTCCAGCTAGCTTGTCGATGGCATACCCTGTACAGGTGCTGTCCTACCTCCACACAGGTTAATATCGCCAATTATCTTTGATGACAATTCCAGCTGGGCCGTCCGAAGCTCTTCTGCCTTGTCTGGGTCTATCTCCTTCGGGTACCCAGCCTCCAAGCGTTTGAGATCGATCAGGGGGTAGTGAGCACGCACCATGCTTAGCACATGGGCACCCGTGTACTCACCCGCCTCCTTCACGAACTCTTGAAACCATCCCCATGCTTGTTTGCATCTCTCGACCAGTCCGAGCTAGGGTGTCCTTAGCTCTTCCTCTATGAGCGCCGGGTCGATAAGGTCGAGGACGGGCACAATGCCAGTTGCCATTTCTTGGCACCGCTTGTTCCACGTATCTCGCTCCTCGGTGGCCTTGAGGCATCGTGCTTTCCAGTCGTCGCGCTCCTTGATCACGGCCTCTAGGTGCCTCTTGGCATTAACTTTCAAAACTGAACGCAGTACAAAACATCAAATGTGATGACACGACAAGGCAAGGTGGGCGACAGAATGAGAAAGGTGATCTGGAATGCTTACTTTTCAGGTCATCCTTCATTTTGGTAGTGTGGTCTTGGAGTTCAGACTGGCTGGGTGCCAGTTTCTCGTTGTCCTCCTTCAGGCGACCATATTCTGTGGTTACACGGCTATTTTCCCCCTAGAGGCGGGTCACTTCAGCTTCTAAACCTGCATTACAGCTGTTACTGCCAAGAACACAATAACACAAGTCCTACACTTGCTATGATACGGTGAAAACTTACTTGTTTTCTCCCGCTCTTTGTTATTGAGCTGGCCGACCAGGTTTTGGTTCTGTGCTTCTTGGTCTGTCCTCTCCTGGTCGGCGGCTTCAAGTTGGCGCCATAAGCGTTCCACTTCAGCCGCCAGCTCCTTATTGGTCGCCGTGATTCCTTCAATCTAGTCGAAGCACCTTTTTCGGTATTTTGCAGTTTTCATCAAGTCCTGCATACAGACAAGCTACGTCAGACAGTTCGACTACACAACAGGGTCAAGGACTCAGGCAAAATATACCTGGACTTCTGTCACCAGACGCTTGGCCGCCCGTTCGACTCTTAAGGTCTCTTCGACCTCTGGGATTTCTTCGTGCATGACCCATTCGTCGTTCCGATAGCGCGACACATATACATGTTGTCGCCTATCTTGGGGACGGCCCAGGACCTCTTCCACTTCTTCCTCTTTAGCCTCCTGTTCGGGAGGCGGCACTGGTCTGGAGTTTGCAGACTCCACAACCACCAGGGCTTTTCCACGAGCCGTCGCGTCAGCAAGAACGCTCTGGGCCACTTCTGGCTGCTGCTCCTCGGCTAGATCTAGCTCCCTTGGCGCCATGGTATCCGCCTCAGCAGGGTTCGTGCTCAGAGCACTTGTACTCTGCTCGGTTGTCTTCTTGACCAGCTGCTCGGGGACTGGTGTCTGGTCGTCCGCCTACTGAGGCCCAGGCGGAGTTCCTACTATGGGCTCCTCCATGGCTGGCTGCTGGGCAGTTTGTCCCGCCGTTGTTGGCAAAGACGTGCCGCACCCAGCTAGCTGGTCGAGGCTCTCGGTGGATGCCGATCTAATGCATCAGAGACAAATTCAGAAGATCATAGTATCCAATGCAAAATGCAAGCTTACATCAAAAATATAGATACTTACAGCTTCAACTTGCGGAATGATGTGGCGAAGGAATGTCTCCTCGACCGCCCCTGCTCCGCTTGCTCGGCAGTTTCCGACGGGACTCTTTCCACCTCCGGTACAGGCGTCGGGGTATGATGCTTGACGTTTCCTTCGTCTGTCCTCTGTGTTGCAGTAGTCGGTGATGTGACCACTGCTGGCCCAGAGGAGCCACCCTGCTCCGTCGGTCCCATTTGCCTTCTCCTCTTTCGAGGGACGAGCCGGAAGATGTCCGCATCCTCTGCTTCGTCGTCCGATAGGGGGAAGATGGCTTGGCGTCGTTTGTTGGCAGCCGGACGTTTGCCAGCGGCTCTGGTAGATGCGTCCTCTACAGTCTCGAGTATCGCCCAGTGAACATCGTCGGTCCTAGCGCTGGTCTGGGCGGCTGGGCCAGTAGCTTGCGGCCATTCTACACCGGGGGGAGGCGACACGAACACTACTGCCCGGTCATGACCATTACACTGAGACACAAAACGGGGACAAACAGTTATTTTCTTGCTACAACATGACTCTACAGTTAAAAGGAGGCATCATTTACCTTTGTGGGAGGTCGAGCCAGCTTGAAGGCGTGCTCGATGGCGTTCAGCCCGACATAATTGGGATCAGCCAGGTTGAACAGCTCTCCAATCCTGGCCTTGATTTCCATCTTGTCGAGTGGCTCCTTCCTGGTCCTTGTTGGATCAGTGCCTCCTTGGTACTCGAAGCCAGGTTTAATCCTCTTCTGGCAGGGCTGGATTCTTTGGCTGATGAAATTGCCGACCACGCTTGGGCCATCAAGCCTTCCCCATGGGATCATCCCGAGCAGTTCGGCGATCTGCTCCAAGTTCTCGGGCTTTTCCGACCAGCTATTCTTCTTCTCTAGAATCAGCCCCACGTCGCACAGGGTGATGGTGTTCGGCTCTTCACGGATGTAGAACCACTTCTTGTACCACTCGTCCAGTGAGGTGTTCCAGGGGCAGTGCAAGTATTGAGCCTTCATGCCGTCACGCAGGTTCAGGTAGACGCCTCCGGCTATCTTCGAGCCACCACTCCCTTTCTTCCGAAGACAGAACAGGTGGCGAAAGAGGTCGAAATGGGGCTAGAAGCCACCATAAGCCTCGCAGAGATGGATGAAGGTGGAGACAAGAAGAATCGAGTTGGGATGTAGATTGCAAATCCCAATCTCGTAATACAAGCAGAGACCCTGAAGGAAAGGGTGCACTGGAATCCCAAAACCCCATTTGAAGAAGTCTTCGAAAACCACAATCTCACCTGGTTGTGGATCGGGGAAGCTTTCTCCTTCCGGCGCACGCCATCCAGCGAGTGCCTTGTTGTGGAGCACCCCCATGGCGACGAGGTCTTCGATGGTTTGCTCGTTGCTCCGCGACTTCCACCACTCCTTCGCCATGATTCCACCTTTCTTCTGGGCGTCTCTCCTCGCCATTAGTTGTCCTTTCTAGGGGGGTGGATGCGGTGGCGAGGGGATTTGGCGATGATTATCGGAGGAATAGGGTTTGGCAAGAGGAAGACAAAGGTGGCGGCGGCGAATGACAATGGGGAACGGTGACAGTAACTTGCCAGATCTACATTATAAATAACAAAGAGTTCCGTCGTTTCGTCCGCCCGAGTTTCTTGGGAGACGTGCGCACGCGCAGCGGACGGTTGTTCACACCACCTCGTGATCTATGCCAATAAACGCGCCCCTTCGTTTACAGTGTACGCGCCTCTTCGTTGATAAAGTCAGAGGGCCCACACTGACGCACCTCTATACAGGTGCCAAGCGACAGTTTGCCAGAAAGAGTAAGAGGGCAGAATGCCGTGCTATACCTGTTTGCTTTTTTGACCAGACATGTCAATTTGGACTTGACAGAGTACGGCGACAAATAAATACACCAAATAATAGTACAAGCGGCGCACGCGATAATGGATTGCCCAGACCACTACTGTGCTCGGGGATTGCCTAGACCACTACTGTGCTCAGGGATTGCCTAGACCACTACTGTGTTCGGGGACTGACCAGACCACTCCCTTGCTCGGGGAATACTCTGACCACGGTGACTTTTCCAACCATTACCGTACTCAGTAAATGCTATGACCACTGCTGTGCTCGGGGACTCTCCCGACCACTATTCGGAGTTTGCTCTCCTCGACTACATGTGATTGGTACTCACATACAGTTGAGAGACATTTCTTTAGACCTTGCTACAAGGCTCATACTTCGCCTTCCAGCAAGCTCGGGGACTATGTCGGTACGATGCACCTGCCGGTGCATCTTGTTTTGCCTATGCGACAATTGGATTTTTAACGTCAGCAAAAATTATTTTTAGACCCTGGCACCACGTGCCTGCATCACCTACTACCAGGCTCGGGGACTAAGTGGGCACACTTCACCTTGCGGTGAATGTGTTTGTCTACTCGACCCCTGTGCTTTGAATAATTGTAAGGATTAATAATATGCTCGGGGACTGCCCCGACCACTGCTTGAATAATGGTTCTCCTTGGCTACATGTGATTTGTACTCACATACAGTTAAGAGACATTTCTTTAGACCTTGCTACAAGGCTCATATTTCACCTTCCAGCAAGCTCGGGGACTACGTCGGTACGATGCACCTGCCGGTGCATCTCGTTTTGCCTATGCGGCAATTTGGTTTTCAACTAAACTAGGAATTCTTTTTAGACCCTGGCACCACGTGCCTACGTCACCTACTACCAGGCTCGGGGACTAAGTGGGCATACTTCACCTTGCGGTGAATGTGTTTGTTTTTCGACCCCTACGCTTCTGATGTTCAAGGACGCTATGCTTCAAGACCACTTACATTTCTTTTCAGAAATACAAGTGGGCACACTTCTCAGGACAAGAAATCTATTTCTTTTTTCTTAAGAGCACCATACATTCTTCGGACAACCTACTTCTCCGGTGATGACGGTGGTCGGAGGCATCAAGGGCTCAAGCCTCACTTATCGGAGAAGGTTAAAATGGCGTGTCGCAGCATAATACATGATGCTCGGGGACTAGCTGTGGGGGTATTAACCCCTATACCCTTACGGCTAAGCTTGGGCTGGCCCGGATCGATGGGTTCGGTCCACCCGAAAGATGACGTGCGGCCCAGTTAACCTGATCGGAGTCCCGCACAAGGAATCAAGACGGATTTGGTGACCAAGCAGGATCCTGGTCGGTTAGAATAGGAATCCTTATCCGGCCACATATGGCAATTGTAACTGACTAGGATGAGTTTCTAGATCTGTAACCCTGCCCCCCGGACTATATAAGGCGGGCAGGGGACCCCTCTAAAAACATCTCTCATTGATATACAGCAATACAAATCAGACGCAGGACGTAGGTATTACGCCTTCTTGGCGGCCGAACCTGGATAAAACCTTGTGTCTGTCTTGCGTCACCGTCTTGTTTGGGGCTTGCGCATCTGTCTGCCGATAATCTACTACCTTGGGCATACCCCTAGGTAGACTGTCGACCATATTTCGTCGACAGTCGGCGGGGGCTAGGTACTCGAGGAGGACGTGGTAGCGGAGGATGTCGGCGAGGTCGGTGCCCGACGCGGCCGCGAACGCCGACGACGACTGCGGGAGGTTGCCGTTCGGCACGGCAGCAGCGTCAGCGACGACCGCCCCACGAGCTCTGCCAGCACGGGGCTGGACACCATCAGCCGCGTGAAAGTCGTTGAGGTCCGAGAACGCCGACAACACGCCCGTCATGTTGTCCGCGACGGCCGCCAGCGCCGGCGGCCGCGTGCTGCTGCTGCTTGTCGTAGCCGTGTTGGGATGGAGAGAGAGGAGGAGAGGAGGAAGAAGATGATATGTGGGGCCCACGTGTCAGTGACAGGGGTGATGAAGTATACGTCTTCGTATACGTCTGCAGCTGGGTCCAAGCTGTGTCTATATGTATTCAGTGGCATTTTTGTGGAAAACGAAGAATTGTAATTGCATGCTTCAAAATAGACGAATAGTAATGGCGTTTCTCCAAACATCGAAAATTATAATGGCATAAATCCAAATAACCAAAATAATAATAATAATAATAATAATAATAATAATAATAATAATAATAATAATAATAATAATAATAATAATAATAATAGAGAGGGAAAAGAGCGGTTTGTATGACACGTGGGCCTCACAAGCGGGTTAAATCTGCTATCTCATCCACTGCTCCAAAGAATGTCTAGCCCCCTTCGCTAACATGGCTTATCAGCCATGATACAATGTTTTTTCTCACAACAAATTAATCAATAGTATTTTTTCGTCTAGCTTTTCAGCGAAGCGAACAGAACTCGTTGAAAAAAACTAAAATTAATTTAGCTTGACTATAACCAATCGTATCTATAGGATAACTTTTGTTTTTGAAAATAAAGAAACTTTATACTACTTCAATTCTCAATATAAGCCCGACTGAATACATTGAGATAAAAAGTTAGAGATATCATGCAACCCGTACATTCAGAATTTGAAAAGCAAAGCAAACTTGGCTGTACGATGCGCAGCCATGTTTGCTTCTCTTCTTACCTGAACCAAAACGAAATGTATGCATTAATGATTAAGATCTAGGATTTAATTTAGCACTGGAATAATAGCACACCTACTAGTCAGTATCCCGCACGTTGCCACGGGAATGTGTTTGCAGTTACGATTGAATAAGAAGTAAGAAAAATCAAGGTGAGGAAGATGGATGCATTTAATGTTCGCTTAAGCTTATTCAACACTACTTTTCAGCCGTAGAACAGTATTTTTTTCTCACAATATTTTAGCATAAGTATCAACATAACCTAAATTTTAGCATAAACAAACATAGTTTTATGTGGGTAAAGCCTTTCTGCACCACGAAGGATGACAAAAAATTCTGAAAATAGTATCCATAATCACAGGGGACAGAACAACATCGATTGATGTTAGAAATTTAAGTACATCCAAGAAAATGTACAATAAACCCATGCCACTTTAGATTGAGTTGCCTGAATTGCAGAATATTTGAACGTCTTAAATTTCATTTCAGCCACTACCAGAAACTGAAGATTTTGAGGGGGATAGTTTTTCGTGAGAGTGGCAAACACACTCTCATGAAAACGAGGGTGATGTAAATTCCGCCACGAAAACTTGTTTTTCATGAGAGTGCTCCACACACCGTCGTGAAAAATCAGCTGTTTTCGTGAGAGTATTTAAATACCCCATGAAAATGACTATCCCGCCACGAAATTGTCTATTTTTATGAGAGTGGTCATTTTCATGAGAGTCAAATTCCACCGCCACGAAATATGGGTTACTTGTTTTCAGTAGAAAAATAATTGCTTAAATACTAGAAATTGAAGAACATGAACAAAAATTTTCTTCTTTTAATCTGCAACAAAATTTTGTAACTAGTCTTTCTCTCTCGTGCTAACTCCAAATGTGGTGATTCTTTTTCCTATATGTTTCTAAAATCATGCTCTATCAATTTATTATGTTCTTATAGTTATTATTTTTTGTCATCTTTTCATGTGACTTTGTTCTATGAATTCAAAATTTGAATTTCAAAAAATGGCAACTTCAAAAAATATTTTGAAGCAGTAAATGATTTCAGCTGAAAAAGTCATGAACATAAAATTGTACAACTCATTAAGATCTACAACTTTTATTTTTATTATTTATTCATCCGAAAAAGTGATAGTAACATTGTTCATAAATTTACAAAAATTTCAACTTTTATGTTCATGACTTTTTCAGCTGAAATCATTTACTCTTTTAAAATGTTGTTTTAAGTTGACATTTTTTGAAATTTAAATTTTGAATTAATAAAACAAAGTCACATGAAAAAATGACCAAAACAAAAGTTGTAGATCTCGTTGATTTCTACAACTTTGTTCCTGACAACTTTTTCATTTGAAATCATTTACTTTCTCATAATATTATTTGAAGTTTTCATATTTTGTAATTCAAATTTTAAATTGTTCAAACAAAGTTGGACGGAGAAATGACCAAAACAAAAGTTGTAGACCTTGATGATTTCTAAAACTTTGTAGTTGACGATTTTTTTATTTGAATTTGTTTATAGTTTAAAAATTATATCTTATTCAATTTAGAGTTTATATGATTTTTGGAAGAAAAAAAGAGTGTAATTCAGCCCATTCAATGGTTTTTGGGCTAGCACTATGTGGACCAATGTATTCTAGCCGTTAGATGAACCCCTGATGAATCAGAGTCATTGGATCAAAAGCACAAGTATATAAGCACCTCTTCATCCCTCCCAAACCCTAACCTCCTACTATCTCGGACACACTCGCTTGACGCACGCCCACCATTGCTCGGCCACACGGACATCTCTCTCCCTCGTTTCCATCTTCCTCTCAGCTGCCCGGACATCTCTCTTCCTCTCGATCTCTCTAGCGCGGGGCATGGTCCCTCTTATGGCAGGCGAGGGCGTGACCTCTCCGGTGACTGCGTGGTGGCATAGAGCCCGCTGCCCCCTCCGTCGGCGGTAGAGGGCCCCGAGCCTGGGTCGACATCGGGCGTGACCTCTCCGGCAGCGACGTGGGTTCTAGAGCCTAGATCGATGCGGACGCGTCCCCTCTGGCGGCGCCTCTGGTCCCTCGAGCCCCTCTGGCGGCGGTGTGGGACCTCGGTGCTTCTTCGGCGGTGACGCAACCAGATCCGCCATCGGCGAACTCGATGGCCAGGGAGCTCCTCGGTCAGCGAAAGTAGGTGACCATGCCGGTTCCATCTGAAATAAATTGTGCGTGTATCATTTTTAGTAAAATGGTGATATTTTCTGAAGCTATTGGTATACTTTCCTGATGTTGAAATAGCTGTGGGCCGAGACACTATTTTTATGATCCAAATGATTTCAGTGAATTGGGCTGCTCTAATACATGTATCTGCATATTACTTTAACTGTTAATAACACTATGATTAATGCGCGCATGGATGTCTTTGCCTGCTTCATTGGGCTGCTGGTGCTTGTGCTTGAAAGAAAGGAAGCTTCTTGCTCCTCCGTTGATGGTAGTTAACAACCATTATAAACCATCAATAAAATATGCATAAGGGCACAATTGAGATTGCCAACAAAGGTCTAGGGGTTTAAACTAATAAATTCCATAAGTTTTGGTGAATCTATGATTTCTACAGGGTTTATTCAGAAAATCATCAAGGTGGACCTAGATGTCAGAGTTAGTCGCGCTTATCCACACCGAAACGGACATAAGAAGACTCGAGAGGACTCCACACCAAGGTGGAGCCCGAGGGGCTACCACCGTCCCCACCTGTAGGCCACCCGGCCCCTAGGCCCACTTGTTAGCCTCTGTGTTGCAATGTCGGTTCTCCACCGCCTCCTAGGTTGTATCTACACCATTTCTTAAGTCGGTTTGATTCAAGGTCTCACGTTGGACGCTTTGGCCTATATATATCAGCCCATGCCCCCCTAAAGGCATCAAGTCATTTAAGAAGACAGAAACCCTAATCATCTTGAGAGCTCCATCATATTCTAGGGCATAGCTAGTTAGGCTAGGTCTAGAAGGAGGCAAGCAGGCTTCGCTTGGATTCCTGATCGTGTCAAGAGCATGGTTCGGTATAATCTTTGTACCCCTCTCTCTTTTGTATCTCTATTATTTTTATATGCTTGCTACAATTGTTATGACAATATTATTATTTGTCTCATTCATGTTCTTCGTTATAATGTTCATCGTCTACGTTGATTATATACCTAGTATAGTTGGATTATCATCATATTCATGCATATGTTCATATAGCGCTCACCCTAAGGATCCATGGGTGGGTGATCGACATTGTGTAAGCGTGGTGCTTATACGTTGTTTACCTACAGATACACCCTATATTCCGGGTCATGTGGTAGATCACGGATGTGACACTCCCATTGAGTCATTTAAAGTCCACTCCCCGATGTAGGTAGCACATAGGATCTGGTTACGAGGGGGACAAGCTCTGTTCTTAATCTCCCTTAGTAATTTCCTTATGTGTAGATATGAAGATGATCTCAGCAATGACTATTAGGTATAATTGCACTAATCAATATATGCTTTGACTTATAATTAAGAATGACTTAGGAATTGTTCCTCTAATATTCTACCTGACCATGCTAATGCCATAGAAAGGAGTACTCTGAGTGATTTATCATTATCATTGATCAATACTTATCCTATGTATATCTTATTCTATGACTTACCCCTGTTATGAGTAGAATATTGGTTATGGTTTACTTCTCCATCAATAGTATAAGTTATCAATACTTGTCCATGCTAGACCTTTCCTGTGGTAAAATATAAATAACGATACCCAAAATACTCTCGGATAAAGTGCTACAATGGTATAATTATTTGTTCGCTTGTAGATTCATTTTTATTCATATCTATATATTCATCCTAGTCACATAAATTAATAAATAACTATTTAGTATTATTCTAGTAGTAATGCTAGGTAGTACCAACAAACATTTCTTGCATCATCACTGGGGATGACAACCTAGTAAAGTAATGTTAGAAGATATAGGTTTATAATAGGTGGCTATTAAAACAAGTGACAAGTTAATAAATATCAACAATCATTTCTGACGCCGTTGCCGGGGACTAGATTTAAAACTCTGTTCTTAGTAGTGATGCTAAGAAATGTCAACAAGCATTTCTGGCGCCGTTGTCAGGGAAGGTAGCTAGGCAAAGGAACTATTGATAAACTTATACTTATTGATGTGATCGAGATAAACCATATACCCCTGCTCAAGCAGGATTACCCTTGTTTTATCTACTTTTATATCTTATGCAGGGTAATGTATGACCAGTTTTGACCTTCCGACAAACTACATTGATGATCCAGAAGCACTACTTAAGAGGACTAAGGCTAAACTCAAAAAAGTTTCAGCTTTAGAGTCAGAAGACAACCATATAAGGCGAAGCTTAACACCAAAATTTGAAGCCATGGCTGACAGGACTCTTCACGAATTCTCTGCTCCAACCACTGCCAACATCCGGACTGGACCCACAGTCAATGTGGGCGACAATGGATTCGAGCTCAAGCCGGCCCTCATCAACATGGTGCAAGCAAGCTAATTTTGTGGAAAGACACATGAAGATGCTAGTGCTCATCTCCAACACTTTCTGGACATCTGCAGCACTTTCACCATCAAGGGAGTAACCAAGGATGCCATACTACTTTGTATCTTCCCATTTTCACTTTTAGGGAAGGCGAAGCAGTGGTTCTATGCCAATAAAGATGGAACACTATATGGGATAATTGCTCCACTGTCTTCCTAGCAAAGTTCTTTCCCACGGGCAAAACCAATGCTCCGTGTGGGAGAATTTCAAGTTTCCAGCAGTAATATGATGAATTTGTCCCTGAGGCATGGGAATGCTTTCAAGACTATATATCAGAATGTTCTCATCATGGGATGGGAAATTGGCTGCTCATGCAGACGTTCTACCACGGGTTGACTAACAGTGCCCATGAGACCATGGATGCTGCTGCTAGAGGTGCGTTCTTGTCACTTACACTTCCAGCTACGACCACTCTTATGGAGAAGATGGCCTCCAACCAAGACTGGAATGAAGAACGTGTTCAGACCCGCAAGAGAGGTGGAGGTATGCATCAACTCAAGGAGGTAGACATGTTGTCTCCCAAGATGGACCTACTAATGAAGAAGCTCGAAGACCGAGCTAATGAAAAGCAAGAAGTCATGCACATTCATGATTCACGCATGACATGTGAAGTATATGGCAACACTGGGCATTCAGAGAACATCTGTCCTGAAACCCAAGAGGATGTGAACTTTGTCAACAACTACTATCGTCCTCAACAGAATCAAGGATGGAATCAGCAACAGAGGCCAAACTACTAAGGTAACCCTCAATATAATAATTATAATAACTTCAATCAACCACCTTTAAAAGAATTAATTGCTGGCCAATCTAGACTTATGGAAGATTTATCTAAGAAGGTAGCTACCAATGATAAAATTCTAGAAAATATAAGTAACAGAATGGATAGCTTTGCTTGTACCATTAAGAACCAGCATAGCTTTAATAAAATGATAGAATCACAAATAGCTCAGCTGGCGGCCGCTGTTCCTTCGTCCAACAAAGGTAAGATTCTGGGGCAGTTGAAAGGTTTAGAAACTATAAATCTTGTCGATATTCACAATGCAGCTTTCTACTACACGCAACCATCAGAGGGAAGGTGGATATATTACACCCTACCCGACAAGAAAGGTGATCTAGGGAGACCTGTCATCCCTATCGCCATTGGACCTTATATCTTCCAGAAAGCTGTCTGTGACTTCGAACCAAGTGTCAACATCATGCCTAAGGTAATTTATGAGAAAAAATTTAGGAGATCCTTTGTTGTACACAAATATGTGTTTGTAGTTTACAGATCAGTCACTCTGCTACCCCAAGGGAGTTCTTGAAGATGCCATCATCCGAGTGGGACAATCATATGTTCCCATCGACTTTGTGGTTTTCAAACCAGGTGGAGATGAAAGGGCACCTGAAAGGGGACCGTGACGTCTAAGAGGGGTGGTGAATTAGGCAACTTAAAACTCTAACTCTAAACTATGACATCTTTTTCTACCCTTAGCAAAACCTATGCAAATAGATAAACCATCTAAATGTGCAACTATGGTTTTGCTAGTGTGTTGCTATCTCTACCACAAAAGGAGTTATGCAAACAATGTAAATGCGGAAGCTAAAGAGTAAGGTAGAGATATGCAAACTCCGGTCGAAGACTTCGGTATTTTTACCGAGGTATCGAGAAGCACGCAAGCTTCCCCCTAGTCCTTGTTGGAGCCCCTCGCAAAGGCCAAGCTCCCGGTCGAGTAACTCCATGGATAGCCCCGAGCCTTCCCCACACGCAAGTGGGTCTTCAATGTGCCTTTCGACTAGCCTCTCCTGGACCGCTCCCTGCCTCAAGCTTCTAGCCGTACCGCCGCAGGCCATGTTCCCTTCGGTACACGGTGGCGGCCACACCACAAACACGTTTGGTGTGATCTCATAAGACTACAAGCCCCTTCGATGTACAACAATGGTGCATGCAAGCACTGAGTGGTAATAGGTATGCAAACCTCACTAAACACTAGGCCTAAACCTAGAGCAAGCACATAGGCAGTGGTCTAATCAACCTAAGCACTTCACAAAGCGCCTACGCTAATCACTTAATGAATCACTAAGCACTATGCAAGTAGAGATCACTAAAATTGTGTATCAACACCCTTGGTATGTTTCCTTAGCTCCACTCTTCTCAAATGGTCGGTTAGGAGGTCTATTTATAAGCCCCACCGAGAAAGTAGCCATTGGGGGTGAAACCTAGCTTTCTGCTACTGACCGGACGCTGCTGTCGTCTTGATCGAACATGTCGGGTCGTCCCGACCGTTGGAGTGCGTGTGTTGATCGGACGCACTGCCGAGTCCGGTCATTGTTGATCGGACGCGTTCGGTCGCGCTATCGCCGCTCTAGAACCTCTCTGGACTCGATCGAACGCTGCAGTTCCTATGTCCGGTCGATCACCCGCCAGCATTCGGTTAGTGCTGAGCTATTATCGCGATAGTGAACAGTGTCATCATCACGTCTGGTCACTTGAAGTCCTCAGCGTCCGGTCACTGCTGCTAACACTGCTATTGCCGGGCATCTTGATCGGACGTGTCTGGTCGCTATAAGGGTCGCGTCCGATCACCTCTGTGAAGCTCGTTTCTTCACGATCTTGCGTCCGGCTTAGTTCCTATCTTCGTGCTTAGACTTTGCTTGATATCTTGGGTCTTCTCTTGTGCTTCTAGGGTCTTGCTTAAGGTGTTGATCATCGGATCATCATGTCGCCTTCGTCTAAGTCACATCTTGCACCCTATTGAACTACAAAACAATCACCTGCAAATTCATTAGTCCAATTTGGTTGTGTTGGTCATCAAACAACCAAAATCCAAAGTAAATGAACCTAGGGTCTATTTTTCTTACAATCTTCCCCTTTTTGGTGATTGATGACAACACGACCAAAACAAATAATTTTTTTGGAATTTAAAAACTATTTACTTGCTAGGATACAATGCAAAGGGCAAGGTTATATGATGTTAAAATATACCACATGTAAACATCTTTGGAAACTTATCTTGCTCTTGCAAATGTCCCCATGTGGCATTATGGATTTAAGGCTCCCCTAACTCCATAATCCACTATCCTCCCTTTCTCGGACCATTACCACTTGTCAATTATTATGATCGGGCTTGATTTTGGTCCTACAAATTCTCCCCCTTTGAAATCAAACACCGAAAAGGAAGACATTAGTAGCACAAGGGAGGGTCAAACTTTGTGATCCATTGTATGTGGAGTGGAATAGGTCACAAAATTTGACTCTCACATTACATAGACTAAGCTCCCCCTAAATATATAGATACATATGATGGAGAATTAAGTTTATGCATAATTGGCAAATTAATGCTCAAAGGAGTTTAATCTATATAATGCATGGAGAAAGCATATAAATACCAAAGTGAAATCAACATGATGATATTGGTTTAGAAATACCACATGTGGAAACCAATTTGATTTATGCCACTTGCAATATATGGTGGATATTTGAAGTATGATGATTAACTCCGGGGACTCCATTTTCCTTGCAATGAGACTACTACACACATGATAAACTTGAAAAGGTGTTAGTCTCAAAGCATCCAACTTGTAGAGTAACCTCCCCCTAAATTTGTGCACACAAGCATGTAATACTTGTAGGAGACATCACATTGATTTTAGAATAAAAAATAATACCACTTGAAAGATGACACAACATGAATGTGAGAATCATTTTTGAAGGTGATATTCGGGAGAAATTATCTACAATTTGGACTTTGGCACATATTAGATGAACAATTGTAAAACAAGCTATGTGCCGTGCTCCTAAACAATTTAAACCATGTAGGTTTGCTCCAAGGGTTAAGAATAAAACCGAGCAAGCCTACCATAAGATATACCTAGTGTATGCAAGACAAAAGATTAAACTTGCAAATGCAAACCTAGGCATAAAGAGGAACTAGATGCTCATTGAAATTGTAAGAAATTAAATCTAGTTACCTAACATGGGAAGGGGAATTTGGGACTATAGTATTCACTAGCTCACTTGGCAATTTCCTTGTCCATAATGATGCACCCCATGAAATGCACCCATATTTTGCCAAGTCTCCAAATTCCCCGAAGTCCAAACGGACTCCTCACTTCCCTTTCGAAATCCAAACCTTCTTGGTGCTCTTCATATTTGAAATGATTTCCTTTGGCACACAAAAGCGTTTGATCCCATTGTTGGCTTGCTTGTTCACCTTGATGGCCTCAACCTTGTCATTTTTCTTCTTCTTTAACAAGTATGGTGTGGAGGCCTTCTTGTCCACCTTGTTGGTGTAGGTATTAGAGAGCTTGCTTGTTTGCTTTTTCTCTTTCTTCTTTGCTCCTCCCCATTCTCCACCTTGCACTCATAGGACTTGTGACCTTCCTTATGGCACACATAGCAAACCACGGTTTGTCCTTCATCAAGCTTCTTCACTCCCTTGATGGTGTTATCTTGATGAAGTTGGGCTTGCTCTGTCTTGCCTTTCACTTGAGTCAAGTCCTTGGTGAGGCAAGCCACTTCTTGCTTGAGTTGCTCATTCTCCATTGCGACCTCTTGTGTGCATGTATCTACAACAACGTTTTCAACACAAACTTGGTTGCACAAGGGTGAGTCTAAACATAAATCATTGCAAGAAGTAAAAGCATCCTTTTTAGGCATGTTAAAAATTGAACCTTTCTTTTTAGGTGCCTCGGTCGAGGTTGTACCGATGGCTTCGAGATTAGTAACTTTATTAGTTAGCTCATCATAATGTTTGCACATGGTTTCCATTTTAGCAAGCAAACTTTTATAAGCATCTTGTGAGCTAGCTGACTTTTCTTTTAATTTTTCATTTTTCTTTACAAGTTGCTCATCATTGATTGTGCATGCATTTGTTATTGCACTAGCCTCAGGTTGCTCAATTTTAGTAGATATCTCCGTATTAAGATTGGCAAAAGTTTCATATTGTTCAAGCAAAGTAACATAAGCTTGTTGTGAGCTATCTAGTTTTTCTTTTAATTTTTCAAGCTTCTTTTGTTGACTAGTGCAAATTTTAGCAAAGTTAAGATTTTCTTGCACAATTTCATCATAAAAAGGTAGCTCATCATCACTATCACTATCATTGTCACTATCACTTGGGATAGACTTTTTGTTACCTCATGCCATAAGGCACACACATGAGGTTCTCGATGATGAGTGCTTGTGACCTCGCCTCTTATGATGGTCTTCATCTTCACTTGAAGGATCATCCCATGACCTTATTGATGTGAGGGCTTTGTTCTTGCACGCCTTCTTCTTTGTCTTGGGTGTGGGCTTATTTGGACAAACTTCCACAAAGTGCCTCAACTCGCCGCATCCATAGCATCCTTTCTTTCTTTGCTCATTTATTTGATTGGTGAAGATGAAATCTTGAATTTGGATGGGCACACCCTTGACATTGAGTTTTTGGATCATCTTCTCCACCTTATTGATAAGCTTGATAGATTCTTCATCAAGGTCGGTGTCGATGCGGGACCCACAGGATACACCGCAAGGAAGAGAGAAGATCTAGTTTGATTAGGATTCTTTCCATGTAATCCTAGTAGTAGTATTATTCTGTAATCCTACTAGGACTCTATATTGTAAACTGACTAGAACTCTGGCCTCCTGACTATATAAAGGAGGGCAGGGCTCCTTAGATGTGGAGGTCGAAGGGAGAGGAGGGCGGGGTTCCTAAAGAGACGACACTTGACAATCAATCCAACGCAAAGGCTAACGACGACTAGACGTAGGGCTATTACTTGATCACGGTCGAGGGCCTGAACCAGGATAAATCGACTATCTCTTGCATTTACCGTTGAGTTCTACATACGCTGAAGCCTGAACAAACTGCCCTGGGTACCCCCGTGGCAGGCTATCAGTGGTGAAACATCGATAGCTGGTGCGCCAGGTAGGGGCTTTCGGCGAATTTGCATCCGAGAGCTCGACGGACCTCATCAACATAATCTTCTCGATGGGATCAACCTTCATCTTTGGTTCATGGATCTACGATCTCCTCGAAGATTCGGATCACCATGAAGACCTCTCTATTTCGGCAACTATGGTAGATCAAATCGCCGGGAAACTCGCGCGGCTTGTGATGTCTGATCCGACTCAGATTTCATGACCAACCGTTTTCCACGTTGGTCCGAGTTATTTTCCGTTAGGACTTCACAATGCGACCATTCAGAGTTCTCTCGAGAATAGTCCAAGTTCTTTTCCGGTGGAGCTCCAGAACGTGGCATCAACCTATCAAGAATTCAACTCGAAAAGCATTCAGAGTTCTTTCGAGAATAGTCCGAGTTCTTTTCTGACAGGGCTCCGGAACGCGACCTCGGCCTATCAAGAATACAACTTGAAGTACATTTAGAGTTCCCTTAAGAAGTTGGGTCATGGTATGGCTACGTCAAGCTGTCCGAGCCAGGGGCAGGCTAGTTGTCCGGCTGCATCCTGAGCCAGAAGCAAGCCAGTTGTCTGACTACTCATCATAGTTTTCGACTACTTTGGCTACGGTGACCAACTACTCGACAGCTCATGTCCAAGTACTCACAAGCTGATGCTCGGGGGCTACAACCACTGGGGTCTCCTGAGCGCAAAATGTCAGGATCGCGTGCTGATTCTACCACGCGGCCGTCAATCAAGCTAAGTCATGGTTTAATATTTTTTCAAATATTCTTTAATCATCATATATCTCTGGATATTATCCATATGCCTCCATGGCTCTACTACAGTTGATTTACCTGGGTTACTGAGGCCTTAATCCATGAAGCCTACTCACCGGAAAGGTGCGAGAGGTGTTTAAACATAACAGGCTACCTACCTAGGGAAATTACATGACCTAGTAAGAGCAAGACACGAAAAAATTTAATATGCATTTTCTAATGTCTTCTCTTAATAGTTGTTAATTTACCTGGGTTGCTGAGGCCTTAATCCATAAAGCCTACTCGCCGGAAAAGTGCGAGAGGTGTTTAAACGTAATAGGCTACTGAAGGGTCGAGATGGCGGACTAGAGGGGGGGTGAATAGTCTTTTCTAAAATTAATCGCGTCGGCTAACCGAAACCAGTGTTCGCCTACACGGCCGTGTAGACCGATTACTCGGCGTGTAATCGCTACTCGGTAGCCGAACGTGCAGTTTAGGCCATAAACGGTAGGTTACACGGGATCGCCATGTAAACGGTAAAAAACGACCGTGTAATCGGTCTACACGGCCGTGTAGGTGAACACTGGGTAATATTTTGAAAATAAATTATTTTCAAAATATTACAAATGTTTATTTTGGGATGGATGGAGTATTTTATTAGGCACTTAGGCTATTAGGTCTAGCACTTAGGTTCTTAATTCTATATTATTGGACTAACCGTTGTTGTGTAATTCTATATTATGATATTATCTATGTTATAGGAATATATACACAGGTTATTATAGTTATTTTTACAAATAAAGTAAAAACAAGTAATCCGTGTAAAACCATGTACACGTCGTGTACACGGTCTAAACGCTACACGAGACCTTGCCGACTGTCTACCGTTTACCGTATAGGAAAACATTGACCGAAACTAGTGCGGAATTATAACTATCGGTCTAGCCAAGACTACACCCCTCTATCTATGTTCTCTAGCACCTTCTAAAGATACTAATCAAGCAACAAAGGTGCCGGGCTAGCTAGAGCTCACCTAACCAATTCTAGGAGCAAGGTCACACAAACCTATACCTCTAGTACTTTAAGCAACAAGGGAGCTCATACACATGCTAGTAAGCAAAAGCACAAAGCCAACTAAGCTCACTAGCAATGCTCAATAACAAGGCAACCAATGCCAAATTAGAGAGCGCAAATACTTAGCTACACAAACTAAGCAATGTGACTAACAAGGTTACACAAACCAAATTAGCCACGCACGGGAGCTACTTCTATGCTACACAAGCAAGAAGGTAACTAGTAAGCTACACAAGCTAACTAATTACAAGAGCAACAACACAAGCTTAATGTATATGAAAATAATCGCAAGCTTGTGTAATGGGGATGCAAACCAAACGGGAAGAACAAGGTTGACACTATGATTTTTCTCCTGAGGTTCACGTGTTTGCCAACACGCTAGTTCCCATTGTGTCGACCGCTCACTTGGTGGTTCGGTGGCTAATTGGCATCACCTGCCAAGCCTGCACGTCGAGCGCCGCAAGAACCTACCCCGAAGGTGAGGGTAGCTCAATGACACGCTTTACTAAAGTTGCTCATCGTGGCCCTCGCGGGGCGAGCACAATGCCCCTCACAAAGCACTTCTCCAGAGCGCCGCACAAGCTTCTTGCGGGCTTCCACGGAGACCACCACCAAGCCATCTAGGAGGTGGCAACCTCCAAGAGTAACAAGCACCACCGGCTTGCAACTCGATCACCTAGTGCCACTCGATGCAACCTCATGATGCAATCGCATTAGAATCGCTCACTCACACAATCGGATGATCACTATCAAGTATGTGTGAGATGGAGGGCTCCCAAGCACTCTCAAGCATGGACACAAAGTCCCCTGAGGTGCTCAGCACCAGCCATTGCCGAAGGCCACTTCTATTTATAGCCCCAAGGGATAAACTAGCCGTTACCCTTTCACTGGGCAACTGTCGGGTCGACCGGACGCTCCGATCGTGTTGACCGGACGCTGGACCTCAGCGTCTGGTCGCCCGATGACAGCCACATGTCACCTGCGTTCAACGGCATTCTTCCGATCTCAATGGTCATCTTCTGACCGGACGCAGCAGCTTCAATTGACCGGATGCTGGACCCTTAGCGTCCGGTCGTTTACAGTAAGGTACCGACCTTGACTGGACGCGTCTGGTCACACGTGATCAGACGCAGCCTAGCGTCCGGTCATACTCTAGCTCCTGCGTCACCATGTGTTAGCCTGACCGGACACACCCAGCCAGCGTCCGGTCACTTCTAGTGCCAGCGTCCGATGCACTCAGTGAGACCCTGTATTTTCTGTGTAGGGCGCCGGTGGAGTTTCTTCACCAAGTTGATCCACATCAACTCCAACTCCATCTCCTTTGTAAATGTGCCAACACTACCAAGTGTACACCACCATGTGTATGTGTGTTAGCTTTTCACAATCATTTCCCAAAGGATGTTAGCCACTCAACTTGCCACGCCACTCGATCCTAGCGACGATGCAAAGTTAGATCACTCGAGTGGCACTAGATGACCGATATGCAAACAAGTTTGCTCCTCTTGATAGTACGGCCATCTATCCTAAACTCGGTCATAAACTTCTCTACACACCTATGACCGGTGAAATGAAATGCCCTAGGTTATACCTTTGCCTTGCGCATTCCATTCCATCTCCTCCAATGTCGATGCAACACATGCACCAACACGATCAACAAGTCTTGCTCAAGCTTCACCGCCACGCGGTCCATCGCTCCAAAGCCTTCGACTTGCCCTTCACGCTTGCAACCGGTCCATCAAGCCAAGTCTTGTTTTGATCTTCTCCACCTTGATCACATGACTCAATGTCATGTCTCATGTGCATTTAAGCTCCTTCATCATCACATGTGTGAGCTTTGCAACATCTCCAAGCCATTTTCACCTTCATGGCACATGTTGCTCACACACATGTACCTATGGACTAATCACCTGTGTATCTCACATAAACACAATTAGTCCACCTAAGTTGTCACTCAATTACCAAAACCAAACAAAGACCTTTCAATCTCCCCCTTTTTGGTAATTGATGACAACTCTACAAAGATATGGAAATTAAGCTCTTTTGGATTCATGTTGCTTGCCCAAGCAATTTTACCATGTGAAAATGATTTTGGACAAGTACCATAAACCTGAAATGGTAGTATTAGCTCCCCCTACATATGTGCTAGAATGTTTGATTTGAAGCTCGCACATATGCATAGATAAAAATGTGGGAGAGTAATTACTACAAAATGATGCTAAGGTGTATAGAATGAACCTTTGAAGCGTGTACCAATCGGAGTTGCACCTTTAAGTTCATCCTTAGCACCATGGTTAGCTAGATATCACTTGGAAATAAAAGCACTAGATACCTTGTGAGATCAACATTAAAAGCAAGCTACTAGCATTGCTTGCAAAGCATACTAAGTGTCTAGCTATTATCCTATGCATGGTAGTTATCAAATCATCATTCAAGTTTTACAACTAGCATACACCACATAAGCATGCATATTGAATTTGAAAGCTTATGCAATGCAAGCAAGCATATGAATATGCACATATCAAATGCAATCAATCAAAGTTCATGAGCTTGCTCCCCCTACTTGTGTGCTTCTCTTGTCCAAGAATTTTGATCCATCTCTTTTCTTCAATGTTGCTCCCTCTTTGTCCATGTCCATGTCCAACCTCTATTTCTTTTATATCTCATCTCTTCCCTTATACAATCTTAATCTCTCCCCCATTCAATCAAGCTTTCATATCTTTGTACAATCTCTCCCCCTTTGTCATCAATTTCCATAAAAGGTGTGCTTCTCATTGATGCAAAGGTATGCATTTTGGGGTAGATGGTTGAGGCTTGAATCTTGTATTTTTGATGGACATCACTTGTTTGTTGGAATGACACCACTTGTAACTTATACCACTTGTATCTTGTGTAGGGCTTCTTGAGATACCACATGTAGGATCTTTGATCTTGATACCAATTTGTGTGACATCTCCCCCTATGTGATAGCATGGGTCATCCATTTGATACACTTGAACTCTTGTAGTTGAGGGATGCATTCTTCATTTGATGATCACTTAAAGTTGAGGATCACTTGTGGAACCATCGTCTACTATGTATAGATACCACTTGTAGGAAGTGAATACCATTTGAAAGAATCTTCTAGTATGGAACCACTTGTTTGATTTATCAATAAAGACCATTTCTTGAACATTTGCTATCTTCATGAGTACCACTTATAGGATATCACTTGTGAGTTGATCTAGACATTATTTGTAGATTCTTGATAAAATACTTGAGTCTAGATACCATTTGAAACATACAAACTAGATATCCAGGACGTCCGACTACTCGGCTGCGGTGATCGACTACTCGGTTGGGTTGATCAACTACTCGACAGCTAAGGTTGATCTTGTTGCGGTGATTTGGAAATTCTAAGGTGGGGGTGATATGGGGTCTCCGGTGAGGGGACTGCCCACCCGAAGCCTTTTGATGGATTATCTAGGTTGCCTTACTCGGATCGGATCATGGTCGAGCGAGAAGATTTTGCGTCAGCAAGATGAGCACGAATATGAGGATGCACGTGCATATTTATATGTACTTTCATTACTCAAGCGAAACAAAGGAAGAGGCATGACATACAGCAGCATGCAAGAAGACATCAAGCACGCAAGCTAATTATGGAAAGTACTCGGTGGCGCAACTATGTTGACTTGCAATGGTATATGGATAGCCTACTGTAGTTCGCAGGTTACTTGGATACACCCTTGAGAATGTCTACAAGATCCTACATATCCTCAGAAGAGGTTTTCAGTTCTTTGAACAACTCAGATTCAAGACCCTCCAACTCTTTGTTCCAAATAGCAAGAGGCTCGGGGGCTACACTCAGTGAGTGTACTTTTTCTTCAAAAAAGCGCACATCACTCAGAAGAATTCTCCAAGACAGGAGTTTTCAAAAAACATAAGATTCAAGACCCTCCAACTTTTTGTTCCAAATAGCAAGAGGCTCGGGGGCTACACTCAGTGAGTGCACTTTTTTCTTCGAAAAAGCGCACGTCACCAAGAAGACTTCTTCAAGACAGACCACTTCAAGGCCTCAAGACAAAAAGAACCCGGACCGAGCTATATTCGAGTTCTTTTTGAAAAAGAACCCGGGTATATGCTCGGGAGCCCTTCGACGAAGAATCAGAGCAATTTCAAGACAAGACCCTCCAGCTCCTTGTTCCAAATAGCAAGAGGCTCGAGGGCTACACCCAGATGGGAGTACTTTTTCTTCAAAAACAATTGGTGCTCTCAATATCAATTTCACCCCACGGAAGGCAATTAAATCTCAAGCCCTTGCCGATTTTGTTGCTGAGTGGACAGAAATTCAACAACCTATGTCAAATACCATCCTTGACCATTAGAAGATGTACTTTGATGGATCACTCAAGCTAGGCAGAGCTGGTGCATGCATTCTCTTCATCTCTCCAGACGGAAAACAACTCAAGTATGTCCTTCAGATACTATGGCAAGCTACAAACAATGAAGCAGAATACGAAGCCCTTATCCACGGGCTCCGAGTGGCAATTACCCTTGAAATCAAGCGATTACTCGTATATGGCGATTCGGTAGTAGTCATCAACCAAGTCAACAAAGATTGGGACTACACCAAAGAAAACATGGGCACTTACTATGCTGAAATACGAAAACTTGAAAAACATTTTCAAGGATTAGAAATTCCACATGTCCTGCGCGATTCTAATATTGCAGCAGACATCCTCGCCAAGCTCAGATCGGACAGGGCAAAGGTCCCACCCGGCATATTCATAGAGGAGTTATCAGCTCCCTCTATCAAACAACCCAGTGAGATAACCCCTGAACTCCCAGCTAAAGGCACCCAGATTTTGGTAATCACCACCTCATGGACCCAGGTTTTTATCGATTATATCAAAGAGAACAAGTTGCTAGCAGATAAAGCGGAGGCTACCCGAGTTGTTCGCAGAAGCAAGAACTACGTCCTAGCAGGGGACAAGCTGTACAGAAGAGCCGCATCATCAGGAGTACTCCTAAAATGTGTCTCGTTTGAAAAAGGCAAAGAGATCTTATATGAAATACACTCAGGTTGCTGTGGAAATCATGCCGCTTCAAGAACACTAGTCGGCAAAGCATTTCGCACCGGATTCTACTGCCCAACTGCTCTGAAAGACATAGAAGAACTCGTCAGAAAATGCAAAGGTTGTCAAATGTTCGCAAGACAAGCTCATGTACTAGCTCACAATCTCATCTGCATCCCTCCCGCTTGGCCTTGCTCCTGCTGGGGGCTGGATCAAGTAGGACCTCTCAAGAAAGCAAAGGGCGGTTTCGAGTACATCTTTGTAGCAATTGACAAGTTCACCAAGTGGATTGAATACAAACCACTCACAAAATACAGCGCAGCCAAAGCAGTCAAGTTCATCCAAGACATTATGCACCGCTTCGGCATGCCCAATCGAATCATCACAGATTTGGGTTCCCCCTTCACAGCTACAGAATTCCAAAGTTGGGCACAGGATTGCGGCTTCGGCATAGATTACGCATCAGTCGCACATCTAGAAGCCAACGAACAGGTAGAAAGGGCTAACAGACTCATACTAGCCGGATTAAAACCAAGATTGTATGAAGAACTAGTGGACTATGGATCCAAATGGATTGAAGAATTACCCAAAGTAGTATGGGGGCTATGAACTCAAATAAGCAGAGCCACCGAATACTCACCTTTCTTCCTAGTTTACGGATCAGAAGCCGTACTATCTGCCGACTTGATCTGGACGTCACCAAGGATAGAACAATATAACGAAGGAGAAGCAGAACACACCCAAAGATTAGAACTCGACGGTACAGAAGAAGTCAGAGTAAACACTACCCTTCAATCAGCCAGACACCTCCAAGGTTTAAGACGCCACTACAACAAGAATACCCAGCCTCGATCACTCCAAATCGGAGACCTAGTACCAAGAAGAATACAAAAAACTGACGGACGCCATAAACTACTCAGTCCATGGGAAGGTCCTTTTATTATCACAAGAGTCACCAGACCAGGCACATACAAGTTGATAACTGAAGATGGAAAAGAAGTCAACAATACATGGCACATCAGCCAACTAAGAAGATTCTATGCATGAAAACAACTCAAGGAAGAATATATATACAAGCCACAAGAGATCAACGTTCATTATCAATAAAGATGGTGTTCCTCGACAACATATGTCTTATTATGGCTTTCCCAAAGTTGTTTTCACTAAGCATATCAACGTCCATGATCAATAAAGATGGTGTTCCTCGACAACATATGTCTTATTATGGCTTTCCCCCAGTTGTTTTCACTGAGCATACCGGCCGAGAGCAAAAGAGCTGAAAAGATGCTTGAGCCCGCCGATGAGGGTAGCTAATAAGCTAACACCCGAACCAAAAAGCAAAATGGCTGAAATTATGCCTGAGCATACTGGCCGAGAGCAAAAGAGCTAAAAAGATGCTTGAGCCCGCCGATGAGGGTAGCTAATAAGCTAACACCCGAACCAAAAAGCAAAATGGCTGAAATTATGCCTAAGCATACCGGCCAAGAGCAAAAGAGCTAAAAAGATGCTTGAGCCCGCCGATGAGGGTAGCTAATAAGCTAACACCCGAACCAAAAAGCAAAATGGCTGAAATTATGCCTGAGCATACCGACCGAGAGCAAAAGAGCTAAAAAGATGCTTGAGCCCGCCGATGAGGGTAGCTAATAAGCTAACACCCGAACCAAAAAGCAAAATGGCTGAAATTATGCCTGAGCATACTGGCTAAGAGCAAAAGAGCTGAAAAGATACTTAAGCCCGCCGATGAGGGTAGCTAATAAGCTAACACCCGAACCAAAAAGCAAAATGGCTGAAATTATGCCTGAGCATACCGACCGAGAGCAAAAAAGCTGAAAAGATGCTTGAGCCCACCGATGAGGGTAGCTAATAAGCTAATACCTGAACCAAAAAGCAAAATGGCTGAAATTATGCCTGAGCATACCGACCATGAACAAAAAAGCCAAAAAGATGCTTGAGCCTGCCGATGAGGGTAGCTGATAAGCCAACACCTGAACCGATCCTAAGATGTTTTTACAACTGGGGAAAGAGCCAGATGCTGGCCACATCTCGAGTTAAGCAAAAAGGCTAAAAAGAAAAAGCTAAAGATACTTGAGATCGCTGGTCCTAAGTCTCTTCAGTACTAACAAGAACAAAAAGGTTGTCAGGACAAAGATCTACTTAACCCGAGTTGTTTACACGGCAGCCGGACAAGCACTCAACAAATCAAGAAAGTTTGTCAAGACAACAATCTACATATACTGAGTTGTTTACATGGCACAGACGAAAGCCTGACAAGCACTTGATAAAATCAAGAAGATTTGACAAGACAACGATCTACATATACCGAGTTGATTACACGGCGCAGATAAAAGCCATACAAACGCTCGACCTATCAAGGAGCGATCCTACAACAGATGAAACAACATGACCACCATACAACTACATCTGACAACAGTAGACTACCAGAGAATATGCCAAGATCTAGTTCTTTTTGAATAAAAGAACCCAGATATATGCTCGGGGGCTGCAACATGAGAGGTTTTCAGTTCTTTGAACAACTCAGATTCAAGACCCTCCAACTCTTTGTTCCAAATAGCAAGAGGCTCGGGGGCTACACTCAGTGAGTGCACTTTTTCTTCAAAAAAGCGCACATCACTCAGAAGAATTCTTCAAGACAGGAGTTTTCAAAAAACATAAGATTCAAGACCCTCCAACTTTTTGTTCCAAATAGCAAGAGGCTCAGGGGCTACACTCAGTGAGTGCACTTTTTTCTTCAAAAAAGCGCATGTCACCAAGAAGACTTCTTTAAGACAGACCACTTCAAGGCCTCAAGACAAAAAGAACCCGGACCGAGCTATATCTGAGTTCTTTTTGATAAAGAACCCAGGTATATGCTCGGGAGCCCTTCGACAAAGAATCAGAGCAATTTCAAGACAAGACCCTCCAGCTCCTTGTTCCAAATAGCAAGAGGCTTGGGGGCTACACCCATATGAGAGTACTTTTTCTTCCAAAAAAGGTACACACCACCCAAAGATCTCACGAAGTGCTACATGGTTTCGCTCAAGAAAGCACTCAGACGACGCTTGTTCCTACTCGGTAAGACCTGAAGGAACAAGACGAGGCTTCCAGAGCTCAACCATGAAGTGCTCGGGGGCTTGTCGATGCGGGACCCATAGGATACCCCTCAAGGAAGAGAGAAGATCTAGTCTAACTAGGATTCTTTCTATGTAATCTTAGTAGTAGTATTATTCTATAATCCTACTAGGAACTCTCATTGTAAACCGACTAGGACTCTGGCCTCCTGACTATATAAAGGAGGGCGGGGTTCCTAAAGAGACAACACTTGACAATCAATCCAACGCAAAGGCTAACGTCGACTTGACGTAGGGCTATTACTCGATCACGGTCGAGGGCCCGAACCAGGATAAATCGACTGTCTCTTGCGTTTACCATCGAGTTCTGCATACGCTGAAGCCCGAACAAACTGCCCCGGGTACCCCCATGGCAGGCTATCGGTGGTGAAACATCGACAGTCGGAGGTGGAGGAGGAAGATTGATCATTATCACTTGATTCTTCATCATCATCATCCTCATCCTCATCTTCTTCTTCATCTTCACTTGAGGAGCTTGAGATTGAGCTTGTCTCAACTTGCTTGCCCTTCATCTTCTTTTTCTCACTACATGCGAGAGCTTTGCCTTTGCTTGATGAAGAGGGTTCTAATTGACCCATCTTGCGTGACATTTCAAATGCCACTATCTTGCCAATGACTATGGCTGGAGTCATGGTGCTCAAGTCCTTCATGTTGTGAAGGATGGAGATGATGCTTACATATTTCTTTTGTGGTAGCATGGAGATGATCTTCCTCATGATGCCTGCATCATCTAGCTTTGTTAATCCTATTGAATGGAGCTCATTGATAATTAGATTCAAACAGGAATACATATTACGAACAAGCTCATCATCATTCATTTTAAAGGAATCATAATTTTGTTTAGCTAGACAATGTTTTTGCTCATGGACATTAGTTGTGCCATCATGGAGCTCTTGGAGTTTTAACCAAATTTTATGTGTCGTATTTAAAGTGAACACTTGGTTAAACACATCCATGCTAAAAGATTCAAACACACAATTTTTAGCTCTAGCATTGAAATGAATTTTGTTTTTCTTCACTCTTTGTGAGTTTATCGGAATTCTTAATGGGTTTCATCCCATCACGAGTGACTCTACCAACACCCAAATCTACCACCTCAAGGTGACAAGCCATTCTAGCTTTATAGTAAGGGAAGTTAGTGCCATCAAAGTGCGGAGGCCTAGAGGTATCCATCCCAACCACTCTAAATAGCGTTGGCTCAATGGTGGTGAAGCCAAATGTCCAAATTGAGCCAACTGGCTCTGATACCAATTGAAAGGAGACCGTGATGCCTAAGTGGGGGGGGGGGCAGGGTGAATTAGGCAACTTAAAACTCTAACTCTAAACTATGGCCTCTTTTTCTACCCTTAGCAAAACCTATGCAAATAGATAAACTATCTAAATGTGCAACTACGGTTTTGCTAGTGTGTTTCTATCTCTACCGCAAAAGGAGTTATGCAAATAATGTAAATACGGAAGCTAAAGAGTAAGGTAGAGATATGCAAACTCCCATCGATGACTTTGGTATTTTCACCGAGGTATCAAGAAGCACACAAGCTTCCCCCTAGTCCTCGTTGGAGCCCCTCGCAAGGAATCCCTCGTAAGGGCCAAGCTCCTGGTTGGGTAACTCTATGGATAGCCCCGGGCCTTCCCCATGCCCAAGTGGGTGTTCGGTGTGCCTTTCGCTCTCCCAGACCGTTCCCCACCGTCTTCACTATCAAGCTTCCGGCCGAACTGCCACGGGCCTTGTTCCCTTCAGTACATGATGGCGGCTACACCACAAACATGGTTGGTGTGATCTCACAAGACTACAAGCTCCTCTGATATACAACAATGGTGCGCGCAAGCACCAAGTGGTAAGAGGTATGCAAACCTCACCAAACACTAGGTCTAACCCTAGAGCAAGCGCATAAGCGGTAGTCTAATCAACCTAAGCACTTCGCAATGCACCTACGCTAATCATTTAATGAATCACTAAGCACTATCCAAGTGGAGATCACTAAAATTGTGTATCAACACCCTTGGTTTGTTTCCTTAGCACCACTCTTCTCAAATGGCCAGTTGGGGGGGGGGTCTATTTATAAGCCCCACCAAGAAAGTAGCCATTGGGGGCGAAACCTAGGTTTCTGCTACTGACCGGACACTGCTGTCGTCCTGACCGGAGGCGTTCGGTCGTCCCAACCGTTAGAGCGCGCGCGTTGATCGGATGCACTACCGAGTCCTGCCACTATTGATCGAATGCGTCCAGTCGCGCTGTCGCTGCTCTAGAACCTCTCTAGACTCGATCAGACACTGCAGTTCCTGTGTTCGGTCAATCACCCGCCAGTGTCCGGTCAGTGCTGAGCTATTGTCGCGACAGTAAACAGTGTCATCATCGTAGCCGGTCACTTGAAGTCCTCAGCGTCCGATCGCTGCTGCTGACGCTGCTATTGCCGGGCATCTTGATCGAATGCGTCCGGTCGCTATAAGGGCCGCATCCGGTCACCTCTGTGAAGCTCGTTTCTTCATGATCTTACATCTAGCTTGGTTCCTATCTTTGTGCTTAGACTTTGCTTGATATCTTGGGTCTTTTCCTGTGCTTCTAGGGTCTTGCTTATGGTGTTGATCATGGGATCATCATGTTGCCTTCGTCCAAGTCATGTCTTGCACCCTATTGAACTACAAAATAATTACTTGCAAATTCATTAGTCCAATTTGGTTGTGTTGGTCATCAAACACCAAAATCCAAAGTAAATGGGCCTAGGGTCCATTTTCCTTACAACCAAGAAGAAGAACAACCGAAAAAGGAGGAAGAACAAGACCAATCAGCCACAAGAAGAAATGGTCAACATGATCAACACACTCCGATCTGAGTATGACCACCTCCTCGCTTCACCATTCCTTGCTAAGAAGGATGATCCTAGCGTACCGACGATCGAGTGTATCATTGGAAAAAGAATCTTCCACAAGACCTTTTGTAACATTGGATCGGGCATCAATATAATGTCTAAGGTAATGTATGAATATTTATTCGATAATAAACCTTTGTTCCCTACATATATGCAGTTACAGATGGTGGACCAATTAATCCGATTCTTTGAGGGAATAGCGAGGGACGTTATGGTAAGAATACAAGATCACTATGCCCCTGCCGATTTCATGGTCCTGGACATGGGAGAAGAAGAAGAGGATACACCCATCATCCTTGGAAGACCGTTCCTCAACACCACCAACGCGATCATCTACGTTGGATCTGGACAAGTCCACTTCCAATTCCCTAGAGAAAAGGTACACTGTTATTTCAATAGTTATACTACTTATGAACAGCCAAAGAAGAGCCGCTCTAGGAGGAGACGTCTATCATCCTAATGTCAAAGGAACCAACCCCGATGGAATAAATGGGAAGATGAAGAACCTGAAGCGCATGTGAAAGATGAACCTACTCCGTCTAAGACAAGTCCATAGTCCAGATAGGTGTGGAAAGAAAAGGTGACATCATCATCAGAATCACCATCATAAGGAGTGTAGTCATCTGAGTCTCCACCACTGAGACCAGATGATGCACCCAAGGAATGAAGGATTTCTCTCCAGTCAAGTCCTATCCGGAGGACTTAAAAATCTGAACCCTCACCGTGAGGTAACAACGGTAGTTATCCATATTTACTTTCTAGCATTGCATAAATTATTTTTCACTTTGGCATATTTACTATTCTGTATTAGCCTTGCACTAATAAAAGAAAAATAAAAAGTTTTATTAATGCATATAAAATCTTAAAGCCCCATGTGAATAAATCTACGGTGTGTAAACACCTACGGAAGTATTCACTGTGGTGGCATAAAAATAAAAATACCATATATACATATTTCTTGCATGCATATAAAAATGGAAAATCCAAAAAATAATATTAAATGGACATCATTCTCAAATTCTACCAAAAGAAAATCTATCTAAACCCACAAGGACAACAAATCTTTGAATGGCTGACTGCTAACCCCTTATCCTAATCTGTGCCACGAGTTTTGGTGTTCTTGTTGGAGTATTTTGCAGGATGACACATAAGATCAAGAGCAAGTTTACCCTGCTGTCTTCATCCACCCAAAGTACATCTTCCTGAACCGCTGCTGTACTCGCTACACATAAGAAACCCAACTTCTGGATGAATGAGAAGGACATCAACTGGCAAACCCGCGCAGAGAAGGATCACTCAACATTCAACAATCGACCATAGCAACATCTAGCTTGGGGGAGGAGCATCTCCTGTGTATCTAGCTAAGTATTTCTTTCCTTTAGTTTTACTATTTTTGAGTTTGCTTTATGCTAGATATAATAAAATAAAAAGATGTATAACAAACTAAATAAAATAAAAATTTATCTTAGCTAGTTATATATATTAATAAGGTGTGATCTTAAATTTTGTAAACAAAGTAATAAAGTATGCGTCTGGTTTTCTGTTTTTGAGAGTTGAATAAATAAAATGGACTCTAAGGATAATCTCTTGCTATGGAAATGATGAATAGTTGCTTTGTTGTAATTCTTTTTAAGTACCTAGTTTTTAGCTTTGAATTCTCCCGAGTTTTGGATACGACTGTTTTGATATAAGGATTTACTTTGAACTTGAAACTCGTGGATAACATATGCTTGATCTAAGTCTAGGTAATTGACGGATATGATATAAGAAGGTCTGAGCTGCTGTTTATCTTGTTCCTAGTGATACTAGAGTTCTGGAGATTTATCTTTTAAAAAAAACATAAAAAATCTACATGATGAGTTTCTTGTATGACAAAGCTTGAATTCCTACTAGAACCATATATGATATTTAGATTAGGGAAACTTCCATTCTTATATGCTGCTTGCATTACATTGAGTTTAGTCAAGCTTTGTTGACCCTTATGAGAGGTTTGTTATGCTCTTAAAATCAAGATCACGTAGACACCACCCACATATACACTACTCCTACACTAGGGGTAGGCACAACAACATGTCATTCCATCTAGATCCACCCAAAAATGTTTTACTCTTATACTGGGAGTGAACACAAAAAATATACCCTATAGGATATCCACCAAATAAATGCTCTAAATTCTTGTTGCTATCTCTCAAAAGCTTTGTTGCATAAAAGAGACATGGGGCTATAAAAAAGTTATTCATGAAAAGAAAAAAAAAGAAAAAAAGAAAAAAGTGTTGAAAAAATATGGCAAGTGTCCGACATATATAAAACAATGGGTACTCTGATGCTCGCCTGAAAAAAGAAGAAGAGATGAATAAGATAGCCCATGTTTTCTTGCAAAGTTGTTTCCAAGTTTCAAAAGAGGATATATTTTCAAGGAGCAAAGTAGAATTAGGTTAACCACCATATATATCCACACACATGCACATCTTGATTTGATTATATGACTTAACTCTCTTTGAATCCGAGGTTTGACTTTACAATATATGTATTGTAAATATGCTCTTTCATGCTTTTTCCACTCCTATGAGCTCCACATAAGCCTTAGTTGTAGGAAGAGAAAGACATAACATTATTATTGTCTTGGTGAGGATCCACAAATACCATATATATTGAGAGACTTGAGAGTATCATACAATGAAAGCTCTGAGTTTTATTTTGAAAACCTATAAAAACTCCGGAATAATGGTTGAGCAAAGAACTTGAGACATAGTGCTTGACTTGATTGTTCTGTCTTTCAATTACTCAAGACTCAAGTGAAGGCTAAGGAGCCCCATAGTTGAAGGTAATATGGGTAAGTTTGAAAGTCAGATCGGTTTATTTTAATCCGGAGGAGAATTCTTGTTTGAACGCATGTGTACTTTGGAGGAGTGAAAGCATTGACACAACTCATGATCTATTTTGTTGAGTTTAGCTTTGCTAAGGTACTAGCAAATGTTAAGCTTGGGGAGCTTATTGACAGTAGTTAACAACCATTATAAACCATCAATAAAACATGCATAAGGGGACAATTGAGATCACCAACAATGGCCTAAGGATTTAAACTAATAAATTTCACAAGTTTTGGTGAATCTGCAGGGTTTATTCAGAAAACCGTCAAGATGGACCTAGATGTGCGCTTATCCACAGCGAAACGGACATAAGAAGACTCTAGAAGACTCGAGAGGACTCCACACTGAGGCGGAGCCTGAGGGGTTGCCAGGTGGGGCCGTGCCGCCCGGCCCCTAGGGCCACCTATCAGCCTCTGCATTGCAATGTCGGTTCTCCACCGCCTTCTAGGTTGCATCTACACCGTTTCTTAAGTTGGCTTGATCCAAGGGCTCACGTTGGACGCTCTGGCCTATATATATCAGCCCCTGACCCCCTAAAGGCATCAAGTCATTTGAGAAGACAGAAACCCTAATCATCCTCAGAGCTCCATCATATTCTAGGGCATAGCTAGTTAGGCTAGGTCTAGATGGAGGCAAGCAGGCTTCGCTTGGATTCCCGATCGTGTCAAGAGCGTGGTTCGGTATAATCTTTGTACCCCCTCTCTCTTTTGTATCTCCATTATTTTTATATGCTTGTTACAATTGTTATGACAATATTAGTATTCGTCTTATTCATGTTTTTTGTTATAATGTTCATCGTCGACTTTGATTATATACCTAATATAGTTGGATTATCATCATATTCATGCATATGTTCGTATAGCGCTCACCCTAAGGATCCATGAGTGGGTGGTCAACATTGTGTAAGCGTGGTGCTTATACGTTGTTTACCTGCGGATACACCCTATATTCCGGATCATGTGGTAGATCGCGGATGTGACACTCCCGTTGAGTCCTTTATAGTCCACTCCCCGATGTAGATAGCACGTAGGATCTAGTTACAAAGGGGGACAAGCTTTGTTCTTAATCTCCCTTAGTAATTCCCTTATGTGTAGATATGAAGATGATCTCATCAATGACTATTAGGTATAATTGCACTAATCAATGTATGCTTTGACTTATAATTAAGAATGACTTATGAATTGTTCCTCTAATATTCTACCTGACCATGCTAATGCCATAGAAAGGAGTACTCAGAGTGATTTATCATTATCATTGATCAATACTTATCATATATATATCTTATCCTATGACTTACCCCTGTTATGAGTAGAATATTGGTTATGATTTACTTCTCCATCAATAGTATAAGTTATCAATACTTGTCCATGCTAGACCTTCCCTATGGTAAAATATAAATAACGATACCTGAAATACTCTCGGGTAAAGTGCTACAATGGTATAATTATCTGTGCGCTTGCAGATTCCTTTTTATTCATATCTATATATTCCTCCTAGTCATATAAATTAATAAAGAACTATTTAGTATTATTCTAGTAGTAATGCTAGGCAGTACCAACAAACATTTCTAGCATCATCACTAGGAATGACAACCTAGTAAAGTAATGTTAGGAGATATATGTTTATAATAGGTGGCTATTAAAACAAGTGACAAGTTAATAAATACCAATAAGCATTTCTGGCGTCGTTGTCGGGGACTAGATTTAAAACTCTGTTCTAAGTAGCGATGCTAAGAAATGTCAACATGCTCCTTAGCAAAACATGTCGGCGTTTGAAGAAAAAAAGTGTTGAGAGAAAGTGAAGCGAAGCTCTGTAGTTCTTGAATGATCTGGGTAAGATATCATGTTTTATTCCTGAATTATGGATTGTCTTCCTGCATCAAATCTGCAATATGTGATGAGCATGCAATCTGTAGTTGTTTTTTTGAGGGTTGTCCAATATTCAGACTTCAGCCCTTGTAAAAAAAAAGTTCAGACTTAGGCACTTTAAAATGTCTTCCAAATCAGCAAGTTGTTGCTTAACTACCAGAATTGCAAATTTAATATTCTTGAATCAAAATGTAATCTGAATCTACAGCCATCCATTGTCTACAGCTATCCAGTGCAAATTTAATATTCTGGAATCAAAATGGGCTGATATGTTTAGTAGTTGTTCCTACTCGGTAGGAAGAAACCATACTGCTCAGTATGACAAAGGCTTGCCCATGTATACATATATCTGTCCATTTCATATTACAAGTTATACAAATGTATTTTTGTGATCATTCTCGTGCCTTGGTTTGTTAATTCTCAGCAACTGTTATAGGTTGAAGGCCCTGGGAAAATTGCCCGGAATGAATTTGCAGCTGCCATCATGAACTGGAAATTACATGTAGGTTTATGTGAAGTAGTTGTTTATCCAAGGCATCGTTCTCAACTTCAGTGGATGCCTAGTGCTTGTGACTTTGTGTAGGTGTATGTTTGTACATGACATTATCCTTTTTTAAATATAATGTTACAGTTGGGAATTACTCATGGTATGCCAGCCCGATGATTAGCTTTGCGCTAAAAAATGGAGATCTAACTAAACTTGTTTGTTGAAGCTAAGCATATACTTCCTGCAGTTCTGTTGCATTGTGTTTTCAGAAAAAAGGTCTTTCATTATTATGCTTGCAGAAATGCAGAACTTGAGAAAAGTTCTGATATCTGTCGTTTCTTGAGGCTAGTAGCCTTTTGGTTTTGTTATGGGGGCAGACATTCTGGTATACCAGCCTGATGATTATGATGTTTGCATCTCCTACCACTAAAAAAACAAAGCATGGACACTTTTTGCTGCGATCTTTCTCCGCGCCCGGCGATTCGCTCGCTCTGCGCGAAGTGTGGACCCGACGGTGGCTATACTCACCTCCCTGGAGTGATCCTGCCTCCTCTCCATCACACGCGCCTCTCCTCTCTCGGCGCTCGCCCACGCCACCGTGCCCGCGCGCTCGCCCACGCCGCCGCCGCGCCAGCACGCCTCTCCCCGTGCTTGCCCACGCTGCCATGCCCTGTTTGCCGCGTGCCGCACCAGTCGCCATCACCGCGGGGTGCCACGAGCTGCGCCGGTCTCCAAACTCCATCACATCGCGCTCCCGCAACAGCTCATCCAAGCGACGCACACCCAGGCCGAGGCGGCTACTCCCTCCCCTCGCCGACTACTTTGAGACGTCGCGATTCAGTGATCAGGTGGCCCAACACCTCGATCCGGTGGTCCGGTGCTCTGATCCGGCAGACATGCGTCCTAGGTGAGGCGAAAGCCAAACAGCAGAACCAAGCAAACAATAGAACCAGGGTATAGGTTGTCTCTCCCCCCTCCCCTCTGTTTGATTTCACCATACTGATTTGGTTCTTATCTACGGTTCCAGCTGTAATGGTTGTTGCTGCTGGAGTGCTGCTCCCATCCTCTTGCCGCAGTGGTAAGTGAGTGACGAGGTTTGGAGACAAATTCAGGCTTGGGATGGTTCTTTTTGTTGCCGACAATCCCAATTTGCTTGGACAATGATCTCTATGCAAGGAGGGCCTTTTCCTGTTGTGAGATTGTCATTCGATTAATTTGTTTTTCACAATTAAATTAGTTTCACTCAAGGGATCAGAAAAGGCGGAGGCATCTCTACCAGCTACTACACACAAAAAATTTCTACAGAAGGAACATGATATGCACAGTGAGTTTCTTGATTTGGTCCATAACATTTAGGTCCTGCCATACCAGAGAATGGTCTCGTGTTTTAGGTGATTTGGATTATGAGGACTTTCTATAAATGTGGCTTGGCATGGGTAACTAGAATCTGAATGCATCCAGGATGACGAGCCGTGTGCTGCCTACTTTACTTGAGTTATTCAGATTCTGTTCAATTGAGTGAAGAGCTGGTTGCATCATCTATTTATCAGCACAATTTAGTGTGACCACCTTATAGTACACTTTAATAGACCGGTTGACTTTCATTAGTAACTTTTGATGCCCGGATATCCCTGCAATTGTGTTCTTAGTTTCTTTCTGACCTTAGGTTGTTGCAAATTACTTAGTTCTGAAAATTTAGTTGATAATTGTTCTGCAGAGATGGTTGGAGAAGTGGCCAAAGAAAGCAACTTTTCTAAGGCTTGCTGGCGAAGGAGATTGGAATCATCAATTTCAGGTTGTTGCTTTACTCAGGGTTTCTCCATTTCTATATATAGGTTTTAACTATTCTTCTATGGCTATGAATGTCAAGTATTGCCTATACAATAGCTGGTTCCTTGGCTGGAACCATATATGAAACTTTCCTTGCAATATACAAGTTTGTACTTACGTCATGTCTTTTCTTCTTTTGATGCTATATTTTTTAACTGTTCTTTATAAGCACTGGTTTAAGAAGAAAATGGAGGGGATCATCTGCCAAGGCGACATTAGATTCTTCTGTCTCCAGAAGCTCTGATGAAATGAATGATGCAAACAGTGATGGATGTCATCTTTGTTGCTTGGATGGCAATTTGTTATGCTGTGATGGTTGTCCAACTGCATTTCATTTGAAATGTGTGGGGTTGGTGGAGGATCTTTTGCCTGAAGGTGATTAGAATTGTCCTGAGTGTTTAGTACAGAAGAATGATGGATCTAGGAATATTGCAAATCCTATCAGACGAGCTGAGATTCAAGGAATCGATCCACATGGCCGACTATACTTTGGCACTTGCGGCTATCTTTTGGTGTAAGTTGTTTTGGACCCCTTCCTCTGGTGTTACATGTATATCTTTCTGAAAGATTTTTTGGGCTCTGGTGTGCTTTTTAAATGTCCCTCTGCTATATGACCTCCTATATTTTTCAAAAACTATGTGTAATGATATATGTCCCTCTCTTCTCTTCTCTCTATCTCTATACAACTGAAAAGAAGTGTCCATGTCTACCTAGCAGGATGAAGGGGCCTGCTGATCCCTGTCCCCCCTCCATTTTTTTTCTAAAAGAAAACCCTCAAGATGTTCGCCATTGGTAAGAATCAATCTCCACCGTGGCCTCTTGGATGCATCCTTTCCTGCCACAAGTTCTATTCATTCTCTGTTGTTTGAAATGGGCCGGACAATTTTTCTAATTAACAGAAGTAGTATCCATGTACATGCAAAGTCTACTTGAAACAGCCATGCAGATATAGGAAGCCAAAGCACCGTCAGTGAAAGTGTCTGCTTATTGGTAGAAAATCTACTGAATTCTATAAAGTGTCGCTTTTCAACATTTTAGTGTCCATGTTTTTAGTGTCTACTACTAGATTAGAAGGTAGTGTCTTATGACCATATACCTAATGTTTTTCTCGAAAATGGAGTCGTCAATTGCTAAATCTGTCAAATGAAATAGCTAGCAACTGCATTAGGATGGTTTCATTTCTACCTGCCCTGTCCAACACAAGAAATATATATATATATATATATATATATATATATATATATATATATATATAAGCCAATAGTTTGATATTGTTTTATTTTCTATGATTTGGCAATGTAGAGATCATAAGCAGCATAGATAAAAAACAGCTTGAGCTCGTGCTAGATTTTTCAGCGATGATGATGATGATATCCTGATTTTCAGTAGTACAGAGGAGCACATAACCTTATTAGTTAGTGCCTGCAATGTTGTAGTATTATTCTGCTACTTTTTAGGATTAGTTTGTTGAGTACAAAGTGTATGAATCTCTGATCGTTATGCTATTGCGTGCTATAGTTCTCCTTTTTGATAGCTCATATGTTATACTGACTATGAAGTGCTTTTTGCTTGGTGGGAGAAAAGATTTGCAACCAACTATCGCAGTGGATGAGGATGGGACCCTTATCAATTACGCTGTGCAGCTTTTTGCTTTAGAACAGTAAAGGCAAGTTATGCTCTCTGGATCCTTGAAGTTCTGAATTAGTTATTACACTACCTGGAATAGAACATGTATCGTAGTATCCTATAGTTTACACTACCTGAAATAGAACATGCATCTTAGTACATTGAAGAAATCAATTTTGAACAGAGGCAAGGTATGGTTTGGTTTCTTATTTGAGAATACAATTGACATGTCTTGCTCTATCTGATATATTTGCTTTATAGGTTGTGCTCTCAACCACAACTATATCAACATATGGTGGTTGATCCCTAATCGTGCATCGTGACTTAACCCTAATCATGCAGTCGTGCCCACATCCAGCGGCTTCACCTCGATCGGTGCAATATGGTGGTTGATCCATTCAACTTCAAGTCGGTCGCCTCTCCCATGCCCCAGCGATGTGCTGCCGTCTCATGAGATTCACGCTTTAATAAGTTGGTGTTTTACAACATATGCTATCCGGTAAATATTTTTCCCGTTGCAATGCACGGACATTTACATAGGTTTACTCATGTGTTTTATCATTTTGATTGACACGGACGGGATTGTAGATGGGTTGAATTCCATGAAGTGAGAATAGAACACATATCTTCCATATGGGATGTGAGTGCCATGGTTTTTTGGAAAGGCAACGTATGACATCACCATGGTGATACATATTTGCGTGTAATTTTGAAGGATGAGCAGGTGCATTTTGAGCTCATCTTTTTGGTCCATGTCTAATTTTTTTTTCTACAGACCATTGTTATCTATCTGTTGGATCTAATATTCTTATAGGGAACCAAAATGGAAGCGGTTGCGTACGACGACCAAACCATGAGGTTCGACCGTTTGCTTCGTGTAGGAGAATGTTATGACTTCATGAGAGTTGGCTTCTCGCCTACTCATGTTGGTCCTTTGGGCTACATCTTCCATTTATGTGCCGACTACTTTGTGGTTCTATCTCCATAAAGTATGGCTAATGCACCATAGAGAGAGCTATGGATTTGTCAGTGTCCTCGTACCTTTATGGAATTCGAGGATGTATACGCTCAAGTTGGGTACTTTTTTGCAGGTATACCTCATACGCCTATATTTAAAAATACATAGTTAACTGTTCATGCTCCTATTCTATCAATAACTATTGTTTGCGTTTGTAGATGTCATTGGTATAGTTGTGCATGTGTCTAATATTCGAGGAAGGGATGACGTGCGGATGCGACCGTACAGATATGTGGTGCTAACGAATGAAAGATACTTAGATTGAAAATTTTGTCATTGCTCCATGCTATCAATTTTTTATTGTTTGATGCTAATTAATTTTATAACTCGTAGGTACCACTGCATCATAATAACCGTCAAGTATACACACATATGCCGTCACTTATCGGAATGGCAGCGAGCGGCATCAGAGTTGCGCATTTTAGCTGGTCTCCATGTACAAATGAATAGAAAGAGAGATATTGTATCACTGATGTCCTCATATGTATTAACTAAATAAAGTATCAGTTATTACATTTTTTTTTGCTCGTGCATGATAGGTGGAGTGACCACTACTGACGATTTCAGCAAATTGGTATTCAATCCTATTTGTAATCAGGCGCATGATTTTCAAAGCGAAGTTCTTTTGGGATAATTCATTGATTTAATTTATTAACTACAAACTGACACAATTTTTTTTATTTGTTTATAGGCCTACGCAATCGTCTGCTTGTTGATGAAGTCAGACGTCGTCGAGTTCTAAATTTGCTAAGGACATCGTGTCGCGTCTCATAGATTTAGAGAACTAAATAATATTGAAATTATTTACACGCTTGTGACATGCACTTTGAATAGATGATGAACATGAATTTAGTTTAATATTAGTTTAATATAACAGTCATTTTGTGTATTTTCATTGGTCAAACAGGTTTAAAATATATGGATTAAGCAATGTTTATCTGACATATTTGATTACTTCATTTAGTTTATAATATCAGAGACTTCTTGCTGATATAAAACATTATTTTAGCCGTATCACGAAAATGTCTATATAGTAGAGTTTATGAGCCTACGGTGCCGTGCTCTTAGTGATTTTTAATTTCATAAACTTTACTTTTTAGATTAAACTTACAGTATTGTTATCTTATCGTGCGATCCGTGCATTTTTAATACAAAAATTTAGTTGTCCCGTAGCAACGCACGAGCACGCTACTAGTTAAGAATGGAAATCCAAATGTATTTCTCCCATTGAAGCCTGCTTGCCACTCTGGTTGATGGCCTGCTGCTACTGCATAGTACTAGTACTACTGTGTTCTTGGGGCTCATCTGTCCGTCTGTGTCCTGCTTGGCCACAACCAAGCTGGCTAAGTGAGTTCTGGGAAATCCTTGTGTAGACACAAGGCTTGTAAAGGCTTGGCAGATAGAAGAATGCCCCTGATCAGATATTTCCTTTTATTTTGATTTCTGCCTAGAAGCTTGTCTTTCACTATGTGTTTTGTTGTCTTGTCCTAACTGCAATGTGATTGACCTCACTTTTTGTGGTTCCATATTCCCTGTGAAATACCTAGCTAACATGAATTGTCTCCTCTGCAGTGTGTGGTTGGATGCACACTGGGGACTGCGGGCTGCACAGGAGAAGACAACGTCAAGATATGAAATGCTTCTATACTACTATAGCATGGCTGTCAACACCAGTAGTACTCTTTCCAATATATATTGGACTCAAGTAGCTTCGAGTTGTTTTTTTCCAGTATTTTTCATACAAATAGCAGTCTGCAACATCATGTGTAACTTCATTCATTTTGTGGTCACGCAGGAATATAAGTTTGGCTCCAACAAGGCTAGCGCTTTGAACACATCCAAACGGGATACAACAGAGATTTGAGAAGCAGTGAAGATGACAGCATAAATCGCAGCCATGAAGAGGATGAAAACATAAGTATCAATATGTGCTATATATATGTATGTGCTAGAACTTATTATGTTGAATGGCTAGGACTATGAGCCAGTACTGTCTTTTATTGTAATGGTTGGACACTTGATGAAGTTGGAATATATTGGGATTGGAATCAGATGCTGACATTTGGACCATATGTGTGCAATTGGAATTTGGATTGAGATGAAAACTGTTGGGTAACTTTCATGGTGGTTTATACTCTCACGAAGTAACTTGTTTTCGTGGTGTTCTCTCACGAAATACTATATTCTCTGTGTGTTTGTGATACTCTCACGAAATCAATTTTATGAGGGTGACTCACGAAATACCAAACTCTCACGAAATCCATTTCATGACGGTGACTCTCATGAAATGCCAAACTCTCACGAAATCAGTTCATGATGGTGACCTCTCACGAAATAGCACAAAAAACCGCCACGAAAACACCGATGCAAACCTGGTGGCAACATTATTTTCATGAGGGTGGCTGTCACGGACTCCCGCCACGAAAAGAATCTGTGACGGTGAACTCTCATGAAAATGAGATTTTCATGTCTATTAACGTGAGAGTTGATGCGTGACGGTATACCCTCACGCATTATTTTCGTGAGAGTAAAACCATATTTCGTGACATGTTTTGCACTCTCACGAAATCTCCAGTTTCTGGTAGTGAGCTATGTCCCTTGTTGTGCGGTTCCTATAAGTAGAGATCATGATTAGTTCTACAATTGGGGCCCTTACCTTTTCATGTCAATTGTCAAACAAAAAATGCTGCTCATTACCTGAAGCATCATCTGCCAAGTATGGAAAAATAAGCTGAAGCATGAACATTTGCATGACGAAGCACCTAAAAGAAGGTGACCTGCATCCTCTCCTATTTTGGAACGCAGCCACGTGGAGACTGTAGCAACATCTGAAACAGGTGATTCGTAGGCATTGGGTGGTGCAACTGTAGACTGTAGACAGGTGATGCAGAAAAGCTCACCATGAGTAATGACACAGAGTTTTGCTGGAGTCAAAGGAGCTAAAATTTTAAACATTATACACTAATTTGCATTCTCGATCCTCGAAAGCAGAATATGTTCAAGGTTGCAAAACAAAGGACAACATCTCTTAAATCGATTTCAGGGGCAATTTGACGAAATGGTCCAACTGTACTAAATCATTGTGCGAAGGTTTCCTTGGCGACGTGAGGCAAAGATTATGTCCACAATTGTTGCTTTGGTACGGAAAAATGTAACAGTCATGCAAAGCTTTGGAAGCAAAGCAATCTGGAAGCACATATATACGCAGAGAAGGTTGTGTGATTAACCATGGTAACCTGGAATTATAAATAGTTTTTTTTTATTGTTGCTAATTAGTAATCTCGTAGCCAAAGTGGATAATACAGATGAACAACCAAAACCATCAAAACTACATGTAATACAGATATAGAATCTACATGATCTTACCTCACTTTTGTGCCCGCCTTGCTTTTGTTGTAATGTTGTGCTGCAATGTCAGGAGTGACAGTTATCACGTAGGGGACAGCAGTGCAGGTTCCTTTTGTGCTTTGTTCTCGTAGCCGGTGTTGCAGATGCTGAGTGGGTGTCACAAAAAGCACACATTTGTGGTAGGCAAAATATGAGGGGAAAAAAATAAATTGTTGGTATAGTAATCTACATATAGCAAGCTTTTCTTGCAAGGCACCTGCAAACCGAGAGTGTGCATACTGGGTAAGGCTGCTGCAAATTGCAAAATAGAAAAGATCTATATGAACTCCATATTTCTAATGGGAAGATGAATCTATAATGGATCAGAGGCATTTTCTTTGCATAGAAGCAGGCAAAATATGATGAAAAAGTTGTGGGGTGTAAGAAGTTTTAAATGGAGAATATCATATGTAAGACAGATAACTGTAAATCTAAGAACATTGAAAGGAAAGGTAAAGACGACGATGAACAGGTGGATCGTACCTTTCTGTGGCTGCATTAATCGGTGAAGGAAGCACATATGCTAGGGGAAAGCGCAACAGCTCATTGGTGGGGAATGAAGGCAGCCGTGATAATGCAATTTGTTCGTTGCAAATTTCTTCATAGGCTACACATGATAGCCAAAAGGAAAAGAACTAATGTCTAAAACAAATATTTTTTAGTGTTGCTGTACGTCCGGAATGGCTGCATAATAAGGTAGGATAAAATTAGTATGCCTGAAGATAAATGACCTGTGAGGACAAAAATTTCACCTATGCCACACCACATCCATGCTCTAGGAAGTCATAATTCATTATTCAGAACATAACTAAACTTTGGGAGATAGACTATGTTATACCATAGCATGCTCTGAACTATGCAGACATGGAACCTGCACTGAAGTTGTTGTAATTGAATCCTTCATGATTAGTATGAAGAGGATTACTATATCGTGCTGGAGTTTTTACAGCTCTGTTTCTTTTGTGAAGCGACGTTCTGTCTGATTGACCTTGCTACTCAGTAACAATGACACAGGAAAGAAGAAGAACACTTAGAATTTAAACCCTAGATGACATTTAGTACCAATAAAGTTTGAATGGGACTTGTGTATGCATTTGATTACTCTTCTTTAGCATTGGATAAATCTAATGATTGCAAAATCAATAAGGAAAACAATGATTACTCAATGTATTTACCTTGGGTGGTGATGGTGCCTTTACTGAATTCGGAGTAGCAACAGCATCATCATGCCCCATTTTTTTTTTGAATGCCTGCATATTTTTGTGATAGAGATGTGAGATTACTTGAGGAAAATATCATCTTGGAGTAGGAGTACAGGTTAGGCAAGATGAGTGCACCGATGGAATTCTTTTATTGGGAAGGAGGGATAGCAAGAGCAGTGATAGTTACCTTAATAAGGATAAGGCGAAGATGCAAGGTGGATACAAAATCTGCACAAAGTAATCAGTTCACCCATATAAATAAGGGAAATTTTGCTGCAGGACATCGCTAAAAAGCCTAATATGCTGATGGACACCGCCAAGAGCGAAATTTGTCCAGTACCATTACAAAATCGCGTCCATTTGCTTAAACACACCGCACCGAATATTTTATTTATTTATCAGATTTGCGGAGAGAGAAGGTGGGGAAAATGACTCTTCTGCCCTCGTCTTCAACCTTGGGCTGGTCACTGATTTTTTTTGCCGTAACACACAGTCTCATGTTCAGCGACAGCGCCTCCATCTCGCCGGCGAGTTCATCGCGTTCCTAGAATTCCGTCTCCACCAGAAGGTTCATCTCAATCCTCTCTACGTCGTGAATCTGTTCATTTGTCAAATCCACCTGTTCGCCTCCGTTCGATGGCTAGGACCTGCCCGCGACGACTTCGGCGTGGCTTGGGCGGCGCTCTGCTCACTCGTGGCTTTGTCGTCACTGGACTCCGGCACTAGCACCTCAACCGGTTCCGCCGCTAGGCCCAGCCCGCTGCCTTCGGCATCCTTCTCCGCTTCCTTCCCCCGTAGCAGTTTCCTTCTCCGCGAATCACGTTTCGTTCCCCATCTCCAAACGCTGCCGCTGCACCGTCTGTTTCCAAAATTCCGGCGAGGACTCCATGGACGGCATCGACGTCCTCTCTGCTCTGGCCTTTCCTCATCCCCCGTTAAGCCACCTGTCTCTCCCTTCCACACCATCCCTGTTGCCATCCCGAAGCCACGGCCTGGCGCCGCGAGCACTCCCAGCGGCCGTGCGCCACCCTCAGGAGGCCGGCCGGCTGCTACTCCCTCCTCCGGCCAAGGCCCTCCAGCCCTCGCCCGCAGCACTCGCTGCCACCGGCCAAACCCCGCCGCCATCCTGCCAAGGAGCCTGCGTGGCCCCACAAGCCGTGCGCAACCTAGCGCCGCCACTCCGCCTTGCCTCGCTGCCAGCCGGCTGGCTGGAGAGCCCCAGCCGGGCCCCCTCCTACCTACGCGTGTGACCAACAGAGGCTCCTCCATGGCTTCCATGGCCATGGAGTGAGGAGGAAGGACCTATTCACGACTCATGTGAGGATCAGCGCTGACGACGATGAGAAGGCAGCAGTGTGTTTTGGCAAAAATTAGTGAATAGCTGGAGGTTGAAGACGAGGGCAGAAAAGTCATTTTCCTCAACTTCTCTCTCCGCAAATCTGATAAATGAATAAAATATTTGGTGTGGTGTGTTTCAGCAAATGGACGTGATTTTGTAATGGTACTGGACAAATTTCGCTCTTGGCGGTGTCCATCAGCATATTAGGCTTTTTAGCGATGTCCTGCAGCAAAATTTCCCTATAAATAAACGTTAAAGGGAGTGGAAGGGTGGGGAATTTGATCCGATTAATTGCTGTTGACATGTAACTGAATATGTGCTGGATCGACAATTGCTGTTGGCATCTAACTGAATATGTAGGATCGACATCTCCATATCGATTCCAAAAAATGGAAAAAATAAAAAAGATAGAGCATAGCTGCGGTTGGGGCTACAGGGGGACGGCGTTGGTGCAGTTGCCATGCGAGGAGAGGGCGGAGGCGCTAGCTTTGTTGCTGCAGGTTGGCGAGAGCGAGGTGCCGCGCGAGGGAGGTGGCCGCAGGCGGGACGGCGTTGCTACGGGGCCCGTCGGGCGACCGGTAGAGGGCACAGGCGGGCGGCGCTGCTGCGGTGCCGGTTCGCGCTGCAGATGGGGGTGCTGGAGACCCGCGCTGGTGCGGGGCCCGTGGCGTCGCCGCAGGAGGGCACAGGCGTGGCTGCGCCTGTGTGGTGCCGCGTCGCGCCGAAGCAAGGGGGTACGGGAGGAGTGCTAGGGGCGGCGCTGGAGGAGGGGCGACGCCGCAGGACAGAGCGCCGCTCGCTCTGCGTCGGAATGGCCGAGGGTGCGGAAGGGAATAGAAGGTTCGGGAACGATGAAGACAGCGGATGAGGAGAGAGGCCGGGTAGATATTACGTGGGCTAGGAGCAATAGCTAGAGAAGATCTGGGCCTTCAGATCAGAGATCGGACGGTGATGGTGAAAGTACTGTTCATGTATAGTGAAATGAGAGAGGGGAGATGGTATACAGCTTTAAGGGTATATATGGTAGATCACTAGTTCTAGAATTTTATAGTGCCACTAATTCTTCGCAGTCCGTTTCAACCATCACCTTTGACAGTCCGAGATCTTTTATTATTAGCATCGCATCACGATAAGTATAAGCTTCAGCAGTAAGTGCATCAAAAATTGACCCATGTTGACCTTGTGCATTACGTAAAACGACTCCCGAGGCACCTTGATAAGTTTCAGTTTTTAAAACTTTAGTCCTGCACTTTTAGTCTATTTTTTTTTTGCCATAGGGATCAAACAGGTGGACTAAAAGTGAGCAAATAGGAAAAAAGTGCATTTACCCATTTGCTCCTCAAGAGGCCCTAAACTGGGCCAAAAGTGCCTTGGGGGCGCACTGGACACCCCATACCCCCACCCACCCACCTGCAACCGCTGATGCTGTTTTGGGAAAAGGGATTGAGAGACAAATCAGTCATTGTAAGATAGAGGACTAAACTTTTGTCATGGATCCAAACACCTTAAACTTCAGTCTATGGCAAATGGATCAAATATGACCTTAATTACCCCATTAGGAGGAGGACACTGGTGAACTTTCTTTACTTGCATCTTACAAAGTGTATGCTAATGGTGTAGAATGCATAAGATCAGTTGCCATTTCCCACGCCCACCTGCAAGCTTAATATGTGGAAACTGAAGTTTCTCCATGCTTTTCTTCCTTTTCTTGCCGTCCATAATACCCACATGGCACATAATATAGAGCCACATTTCTCTTGCGAACATAATGCAATATCAAGAAGGTCCTGACTTCAAGTAGCTAGGTGCAAAAGTGGGACCAATCACGGATTCAAGATTCAATTGACAAATAGACGATCTCCGTTTAAGCAGTTAGCAAACAGAATCAACAATGGAGCTAAAATATTGTTATAATTTATATGGATAATTCTATAAATCCACACGAAGAAATTCTAATAAATCTTAAAGGCTCAATACATGTGTTCCTAATGGACTTTAATATTTAAGCCCACAACTAGAGGTGAAAGGTACAACATCAATTAATATCATATTGCTAGCTGATGTGGAGATAAAGGGTTCTCCTCCCTATATATATATATATATATATATGTACAAATCCTCCTAGCAAAGACAACAATAGAACTACCATTGAAGGTCCTAGTTTGGAAAATCCTAAGGTAGTCGATTAATGTTTTCCTCTTCTCACTGTTGCGCTGCTGTCTAAGTTTCCTCTCTGTGTGCATGGAGAGTGGGGAGAGCCTCCAGAACCCGCCGTCTGCATCTGTGACACCTGCTCGGGTGTGCGGACGATCAGGTTTTTGGGGAGCTGTTGACATTTCTTAGTGCAATCACCAAGTGTGGAGGTTTTAAGTCCATCCTCGGCAACGACGCCAGAAATGCCTGTTGGTATTTTTAGCACCATCACTAATATTAAGTAAACCTTAGCGATGCCGTCAAGAAACACCAACTACGATAGTTCTTAACGATTACAGAAAATATCCGCAAGCACACAGATCTATCATTGTAGCATTTCACCCGGAAGTATTCAGGCTATCGTTATTTATATTTTCCCAAAGGAAGACAAGGTGTAAAGAGTCTAGCATGAATATGAACAAGATTACATACTTGCATTAGTAAACCAATAGTTCATGACAGGGGTAAAAATGGTATTTCAAGAATAATTGACACACATATAGGCCAACCTCAAGGATAAAAGGAAAACAAAGAATAAAAGAATGTTTCTACGCGGAGCCGGCATGTTCTAATATAGCCGTGCAAACAACAGTTAATGATCATACAAGTTATATGATTCGAGTTAGAACTAAGTGTAAGATGGACGGGGAGATATCCGAGCACTGGTCTATCAGCAAGCGCGAGACTTTAAAACTCCTACACAGTACTCGAACATGGGGAATTATAAAAGATGGACAGGGATGTCACCACCTGCCGCCTACCCCCAACAGGGGCACCGTCATATCTGAAGGTTCCTGTGCACCCAAGCACCACGCCCATGTACAAAGAAACTACCCATATCCCCCGGGACTCCGACCCTACGGATCGACAAGCATAGGGCATGGGCAAATCCGAAGGAATGATGAACCGCCACCTCAACCTAGCTCTTTTTCTACTCATACAAATCATATGAATGGTTAAGAATACAGTTGAACATGTTAAGATCATAACACACAAACTATATGCTAGTTCATATATCATGATTATAACAAGACAACTATACTCTAGTTCATATGCACTACTATATTGAAAATATGAGGGCATGACTATGGAAGAACTCTTTATAGTATTTATACCAAGATTCCTCTCTTTTTCCATGGAGCCAAGCCCTCCTTGATAGCTTTGCTAGCTCACAAAAGACTACTAAAGTAAAAATACAACAAGTGGTGGTGAGGTGTGTAGCTCCAAATATTGGGGTGTCTTGAAGAAGAGCTCTACCCCTCTTCTTATAGTGGCTAATGGTCGGTTTGGCATAGATAAATTAGGAAATCGGCCAAAACCGCCATTGCATGCCACCATGCATCAGTCGATGGAAGCCGAGCCTAGGTGGCAGCCCGTGGTGCGCCCGCACCCTGGTAGGCCTGCCTCACGACCGCCTTCGCGTGGTCGGTTCCTGGGTGGGCTTAGGCCCCTTCCACGTCGGTGCTCGACCCAAGTTTGGCATGTAGGTGGGCTTTCTTCTCCTTCTTTGATATTTGGTTGCGCAAATCTGCTTTATGCTTTGCCTGAATGTGCCTTTTGCTTGGTTTTCCACTTGTATTCGAATGTGCGTCCTGCAAAACATGTTTTCTCCAATACAAGTGGAACTAGGGCAATAGTATATGCATATGTGTCATAAGTTTGTTTGTTTCTCCCGTTTTGGACATTAATTGGTGATTGGATTTGATCGATACTGACTGCCAACAGGAGTGTCGCTATGACTGCTCGCTAATCTGATCTTCTTCCTAGTGGTGGTGTTCATCGAAACGTCTTTTTCCTCGTGGTGTGCATGATCATCTACTTCTTCTACTTCTTGGTGGACGCATGAAGGAATACACTGTGAACACCTACCTACACCGACTGAGGTCCATGACTTTGAGCAACACATGATGCCTCATGTGAATGGAGCCACTAGTGCCTTGAGCATGGGTCCCTTCGCAGGGTACAATCTTTTCTTTGAAGGTGTTAAATTCAATATTGTTTCTGCAAAGATTAGTATGTTCATCATAGTTGCCATTGGTAGTACACACGTGCACATATTTGTTGTCACGAATTTACTGTTGTTTTGTTTGGATTAATTAAACATGAAAATGCCTAAATACCTAACAATCCAAAAACCTAGTATTAGGCAATTTTCTGTTAGTGTTTTTGTGAGGTATAACCCAGGTACCCACAGCAAGGGACATGGGCTGCACTATCAGGGATGGGCCAGCCCACGACATCAAGACTTGCGGCACACGACACTGGTCGGCGTACACCGCAAGGCATCTAGAAGATATGATTTTATTAGGACTCTTATAAATATTGTAATCCAAATAGAATACCTACCATATAGCTGACTAGGAAAGTTTCCTTTTAACCCTACCCCTCTAGAGTATATAAGGAGGGGTAGGGGTCCTCTAGTTGACATGGAGATCCAGATACAAATGCCAGGCTTAGCTTAGGGTTACATCTCATCAATACAGACCAACAGAGCACAAGACATAGGGTTTTACGTCATCTTGATGGCCTGCACCTATATAAATCTTGTGTCTTGTGTCTCTGTTACCATCTAGTTTCTAATCACGCACACCTCTACCAATCAATCTACCATCGTGGGCATACCCCTCGGTGGACTACCGACGATATTTTGTCGATAGTTTTGCTGCTATCTTGAAGCAGATGATTTTGATGGAACAAAGTATAAGAGATGGCATGCTAAGATGTTCCTGTGGTTGACTATTATGAATTTCTATCATGCCACATAGGGGAAGCCCGAACAATTTACTCCTGAAGAGGAGCAAAAGTTTGTGGCTACCGATAACCTGTTTCGAAGCGCCGTGATTAGTGCTCTTCATAGCAAATACGAGGACAATTACATAATATGCACAACAGGCAAAGAAGTATGTGATGCACTTGATGCTTAGTTTAGTGTTTCTGATACTGGTAGCGAGATGTACATAATAGAGCAGCTGTATGACTATAAAATAGTTGATAACCATTCAATAGCGAAACAAGCTCATGAAAAACAGGCACTGGCTAAGGAACTCGAGCAGTTTCCATGTGTGTTGCCTACCAAGTTTATGGCTGGCGGTATTATCACTAAGCTGCCACCTTCTTGGAGGGATTTTGCTACCTTTTTAAAGTAGAAGAGACAAGAGTTTAGCGCGGCTGAGCTTATTGGGGTCTTTTGAAGTTGAGGAGAGGGCGAGAGCAAAAGACAACCGTGGAAAAGGAGTTGAGACTTCTACTATCAATATGGTGTAGAAAAAAAAACAACAATGCATCTCGTAATAAAAAGAAGGACAAGCATGAGAATAGCTCGAAACCTAAGCAAGAGTGCATTAGAGTTGTTCTCTTGCTTGTTCTTCTTCTTTTTAGTACGTGATGCATTAGAGTTTTTCCTTTATACCATATTGACACTAGAAGACTCACCTCCTTTTTCACCTGTGTCTTTTACTCTTGTACTATTCTCAACATCAAGAGACCCAATAACCTCAGCCACGCTAAACTCTTATATATTGTGTTTTAGAGAGGTAGCAAAATCCCTCGAAGAAGGTGATAGCTTAGTGCTAATACCACCGACCACAAACTTATCAGGCAACACATATGGAAATTGCTCGAGTTCCTTAGCCAGTGCCTGTATCTCATGAGTCTGTTCCACTATGGTTCTCAACCATCCTGTAGTCATACAGTTGCTCCATGACGTACAACTCGCTACCAGCATTAGAAACACCAAACTTTCCATCGAGTGCATCCCATAATTCTTTGTCTGTCATGCATGTTGTGAAAGAGTCCATGTATTTGCTATGAAGAGCGCTAACCATGGCACCTCGAAATAGGTTATCAGTAGCCTCAAACCTTTGCTCCTCCTCAGGAGTAAATTGTTTGGGCTTCCCCTATGCGGCGTGATAGCAGTTCATAGTTGTCAACCAAAGGACCATCTTAGCATGCCATCTCTTATTGTTTGTCCCATCAAAATCATCTGCCTTTAAAGCAGCAACAAAACTATTAATAGAAAATTGTCTAATATCAGGTTTTTAGATTGTTAGTAAATTAGGCAAATTCATGTTTAATTCAATCCAGAAAAAGCATAGCAAATTTGTGACGACATGTATGTGCACATGTGTAATAATACTACTCGCAATAGTAGTAGATACGTACATGTACAACATGTTGATCGTAATGAAAATGAGATTGAATTTAACAAACTCAAAGAAGGGATCATACCCTATGGAGGGACCCATGCTCAAGGTGGATCCATTCACATGAGTCATCATCGTGTGTTGCTCAAAGTCACAGACCATAGTTGATGTAGGAAGGTGTTTGCTGTGCAGTCCCTCGTCCACCAGGAGGAAGAGGAAGAAGATAATCCGATCAGCAGCACCACCAAGGAGAAGAAGACGTTCACGAACGACGAGTAGTTGTGGTGACGCTCCCAAAAACCTAATCACCCGCACACCTGAGCAGGTGTCGCAGATGCTGATGGCGATTCTAGAGACCTGCTCTCCTAACTCTCCGTGCATGCAGAGGATTGGGATGGAGAAAACTCGAGAGAAACTCAATAAAAGAACAATGGTCCTGTTTTTTTATTCATGAGCGAGACGAAAGACGAGCACTCCTCTTATAGGCACGGGAGATGGGAGGCAAAGAGTAGAGGATGAACCTAGACGTCATGAAGATGTCATCAGCTACTAGTAACCATAGCCAACCATAGGAGTTACTAGTAACCTCCGCCATAACCATGACCATTTCAAGTCCAACCATCAACCATAATTAACCCACCATTTACCACAATTAACCTGCCATTTAGCTCCATCTCTATTGCACCTCAACATTTAATCTGGACCTTAGAATTCATTTAATTTTAATTGAATAAAATTAGGACGTGCCTAATAAAATCCAATATTGAAATAGTGCTAGATTTGAGTGTATGAATATTTTAAAAATCCATGGGCTCATCATGGAGTGTCATTCAGATCACTGGTCGGTCCGGGGGACTAAACCTAAACATGCTAAGTTAAAAATGAATATTTTCAATTTTTACCGGTCGGTCCGGTGTTATCGCGGATGATCCATGTGAATATTGGCTGTAGGTTCTAAGTGTTGGTTCTCGCGAACGATCCACGATTTTGGTGGAGGGTCCACCGAAACATGATCTTAGAGGGGTGCTCTTGGTTGCAAAAATGAATTTTAGAATATTTTTTTTGGACAGTCCAAGGTTCTCGCGGTCGGTCCGTGGGAACATCGACCATTCAGACTAAGTGTTTGACAGTGTGGTGGTTCTACGAAATGTTTCGATGTGCAGGCAGACGATCCATGGGAACATGGTCAGTGCAGTTCAAAATCTCAAAATTGAAATCTCCACTTAGGGTTTAACCCATGTTTGTGGGGTGTTTCTAGGGTTCTATGGAGCATATCTAGCTAGTCACTTAGCTACATTGCATCCAAACATCAAAAGTGCATTTGGGAGCATTTTCTAGGTGATGAACATCCAAAGTATGAAATCTGAGTTTTGATCAACAACCAACCTACCAAGGGAAGCTAGGGAGTATTGTTGAGCTCCTCAAAATAGTGGAGAAGCTGAATCCACCTGAAAGGATCAAGATGCCTGAAGGGTCGAGATGGCAGACTAGAGGGGGGGGGGGTGAATAGTCTTTTCTAAAATTAATCACGTCGGCTAACCGAAACAAGTGTGGAATTATAACTATCGATCTAGCCAAGACTACACCCCTCTATCTTTGTTCTCTAGCACCTTCCAAAGATACTAATCAAGCAACAAAGGTGCCGGGCTAGCTAGAGCTCACCTAACCAATTTTAGGAGCAAGGTCACACAAACCTATGCCTCTAGTACTTTAAGCAACAAGGGAGCTCCTACACATGCTAGTAAGCAAAAGCACAAAGCCAACTAAGCTCACTAGCAATGCTCAATAATAAGGCAACCAATGCCAAATTAGAGAGCGCAAATACTTAGCTACACAAACTAAGCAATGTGACTAACAAGGTTACACAAACCAAATTAGCCACGCACGGGAGCTACTTCTATGCTACACAAGCAAGAAGGTAACTAGTAAGCTACACAAGCTAACTAATTACAAGAGCAACAACACAAGCTCTTAATGTATATGAAAATAATCACAAGCTTGTGTAACGGGGATGCAAACCAACGGGAAGAACAAGGTTGACACGATGATTTTTCTCCCGAGGTTCACGTGTTTGCCAACACACTAGTCCCCGTTGTGTCGACCGCTCACTTGGTGGTTCGGCGGCTAATTGGCATCACCCACCAAGCCCGCATGTCGGGCACCGCAAGAACCTACCCCGAAGGTGAGGGTAGCTCAATGACACGCTTTACTAAAGTTGCTCTTCGTGGCTCCCGGGGGGCGAGCACAATGCCCCTCACAAAGCACTTCTCCGGAGCGCCGCACAAGCTTCTTGCGGGCTTCCACGGAGACCACCACCAAGCCGTCTAGGAGGTGGCAACCTCCAAGAGTAACAAGCACCACCGGCTTGCAACTCAATCACCTAGTGCCACTCGATGCAACCTCACAATGCAATCGCACTAGAATCGCTCACTCACATAATCGGATGATCACTATCAAGTATGTGTGAGATGGAGGGCTCCCAAGCACTCTCAAGCATGGACACAAAGTCCCCCGAGGTGCTCAACACTAGCCATGGCCGAAGGTGTAACACCCAAAATTTTTACCACAAATTAGCAATTAATTCTTAGCATTTATTACATTTTCTAGGTATTTTTAACTTAGGCCAAATAATAAAAGTTGAATAAATAAAATAAACTATAAGTTTAGAAACTTGTTTGTTGCATTCATGCCGAGTCATATGGGTTTTGATTGAGTGTAGGGCTAGAAGATTTGAAATTTGTATTCAAAACTTATTTGAATTTGGCTTAAAAATGAAAATGGAGAAAAATAGAATTTGATAAACATTTGATTTGAAAAAAAAAGAGAAAGACACCTTCTGGCCCAGCTAGCCCGGCCTTTTTCCCCTCCTCCTCCCGCTGGCCTGTCCCGGTGGCCTGCCCGCGACTGCACCGCGTGGCCTGCTCGCTTGGGCCCGCTGTTTCTTTTCCGCACCGGCCCGCACCGCACGCGGCCCAGCTGGCCACCCCCGCGTGCGCACGCTTCGCTGCGGCCCGCTTCGCGCGACGGCACGCCGCTGCGGCCTGCTTGGCTTCACCCGCGTCGCTCGCCCTCTCCCTTTCTCTCTCGCTGAGCTCTGGCCCCACCGGTCAGCGCCCTTTCCTTCTTTCCTTTCTTCTTCCCCGAGCTTCCTTTTCCTCCCCCGGCGTTTTCCTTTCTTCGGCCACCGATGGCGCGGCCATGCAGGGAAAACCACCGCCGTCGCCCCCGCATGGCAGGTGACCGAATCCCCTGCTTCCCTTCCTTATTCCGCGCACCACCCGGCCTATAAAATCCTGAGCCAACCCTGCCTTCTCTCCCCATCCTCTGCCCGCTACCGAGAGCTACCACCGCCAGCGAACTCCCCTTCCTCGAGTCCTAGCCCCGTCGCCGACGAGTCTCGAGGATCCGCCGCACTCGCCCGCGCCCGTAGGTACCTCCACTTCGCGATTTTGGCCTCATTTTCCTCGGATTCCACCTCACCGCGCTCCCTTTCTCTCTCCAGAGCCCCGCCGCCATCGACACCGTGTCTGGAGCTCGTCCCGAACGCCGCATTCCTCTCCCAACGACTCGTGGTGAGCTCCCCGTCTTTTCTGTGCCTCCCGTTTGCTGATTCGTGCTCTGGGGCGCTGTACCGGTGACATCCAGACCCGCTGGCCATGGCGCCGCCGTCGGTTGTGTCTTCCCCGGCGACCCGCTGTCCCCGTCATGCCTGCGCCGTCAGATCTGGAACGAGCGGTCCAGATTAGATACCCCTTCGGGGTAAGTAATCGGTCCACCGTGGACCCGTAGACCTGGGCCATGGCGCTGCGTCAGCCAGTCCACCAAGCCACGTGGCACACCGCGCCAACCAGCAGCTGCCACGTGTCGCCCAGTCAGCAGCCATGGGTCAACCCACGGTCAGCCATGCACGTTTTGTAGAAAAGCCCCCGATTTTTCCAGAAATCAACCCGCGGTCCAGTCCAGTTCAGACTAATTTTTATTTAGTCATGTTTTTATTCATTCAAGTCCCTGAAGTTTCCAAAAATAGTAAGCCCGGTCCAGATTTCATTTAAATTCAGATTTTTAATTATTTTAATTCGGAAATAGGTTAGTTTATTTACAGAATTGCCAATACATCTTATTTCATGCATAACTTTCACGTTTTAAGTCCGATTTGAGTGATTCTTTCGCTCATGTGTTCATAGAAATGCGTAGAACAGATCTGTAAGCTTTTCAACATATGTTTTCACTGTTTGGTGTACTGTTCTAATAGAGTTCTATCTTGTATGCATGTAATGATTGGAATGATGCTTGATTGATGATTGGATCACGATTAGAGGGTGAGCCATTCGAGGTGACTGAGGACCCCCAGCAGGATCAGCAGTACTCCCAGGATGACTTTGAGGAAGGCAAGTGTACCAAAGGCCCCTTGTTACCTTTGAACTACTACTACTTACATTCATGCATGAGTTTAATTTGAATTGCCTTTAAGGACTTTACCTAGATAATTCATTGTACCACATATCCTTGATACCTGGGTTTATTGGGTAGGCATTTTGGATAGATGCTGCAGCGCTTAACATGAAGTAATTGTTAAACATATTTAAAGACCATATGCAATGTGATAAAATGGAACTTTTTAGCAATAGATAGGGGGCTAGAGTACGGGGTTGAGTACTCTAGTGCCTCTCCATAAGGACTTAATCCTGAAGCGGCAACCCAGGAGGGACCGTACAACCCCGAGTGTCAAATGGCTCTGACTTTAACCTATTATCTAGTTTGTACTAGCTCGTCTGTAGCTCCAGTAAGGGGTAAGAGGGTATCTTTCCTTTTTCTGTTAGGGTGTGCACCGTGCTGCGATGCCCACGTGTGCCATTCCTTTGTAGCTACGATTTGTTAGTGCAACTAGCTAAGGGTTTCATAGTGAAACTCTGCCACACTTCCTGGGAAGAGGTGTAGTGGGTCTCGCGAACCCCGGCATTGGGAATCACGGCTCGGTGGGTAAAGATGTACAATTTCTGCAGAAATAATTAACCTGTTATAACAGCCGTGCTCACAGATACGAGCGGTCTGGATCCTTCGAGATTAGTGGTTACTGTGGATGATGGATGGTTGGGAATTGAGACATAGTTGGATGATACTTTAATACCACTTGGGAATTAGGACTGTTCATTAAAGTAGTAATTCAGGTTGCTAAAAATTGATCAACTAAAATTGCGAACCGCAGTCAAACAGTGTCAAGCCTATTTGAGCCTCATAGATCCCTTTGTTATACTTGCTAAGCATGGTGAGCTTACACTTGCTTTACATCCAATGAAAATCCCGGATGGGTAACAGATAATGGATATGAAGAGTTTCCGGAGGATGTCCAGGACTACTAGGAAGACGTTCACCAGTTGGAGTCCCTATGGCAGTTGGGCTAGTTTTTCCGCTGTGTTTGTAATAATATTGCCTTCGAGCAAACTTTGTATTTAACTTTATGATGAGATATGCGATGTAATAAGTACTTTACTTTGATACTACTGCAATTTGTGATATATGTGTGTGTTTGGACATCCTGGGCGCACATATATGAGTACTTGGTTTTGCTTTGCAAAATTGGGTGCGACAAATTGGTATCAAAGCTACAACTGACTGTAGGACGAACAACCTAGTTAGAAATGGACGTTTCTAGGATCACATTATCTTTATTTTACTACTTTAATTTGCTATAAAATTTTTGCTTATGTTCTATTCTTTATCTATTGCCAAAAATTATTTTGTTCTAATACTCAACCTTTTCATTCTTATAGATGGCCCGTACCAAGCTGACCGCGCACAAGAGGACCATTCCGATGCCCACCAGGAGGACCAGGTTCACTTTGGGCAAGCGTGTCCCGGCACATCTGGTGGAAGCTCTGAGGAACCAGGAGGAGGAACCACCTGTGGAGGTACCCATGGGGGAACCTCTGGAGGACTTGTTGGAGGATCCGATGGATGAAGAAACAGAGGAGGGACCCATGTTCGAGGGACCCATTGAGATAGAGGAGTCTGAGGAAGATCCTGAGGAAGTACAGGAACAAGGTGGCCAGGAGGGAGCAGGTGACCCCGACGATGGAGATGGTTCTGATGATTCTGATGCTGATGGAGGAGATGATGGTAATGGTGGAGACGGTGGAGACGGTGGAGACGATGGAGACGGTGGAGACGATGGCAATGATGATGATCACAATGCACCGTTGGCTCAGGGATGGACTGCGGAGATCCACTACGACTTGGAGGGTGATGGCTACTACCACCCTAGGCTTCTCGCACTTGTGCATCGCTACCACCCTGGAGGCACTGTTCAGTACAGGACGGAGCATTGGACCCACCCCGACTACACCGGCTTCTGGGAGACAGAAGTGTACATCCGAGAGGGGACTCGGGTGCGCTACATCCACCGCGCCACCACTGCACGGCTTACACGTGCGGCCATCGTCAGGGATGCAGCTCGACAGGCGTTGATGGTCAACCGCGACCGTCACTTCGACGACATCGCCTGGGAGGATGACCGCTATCTTCCCCGCCGTCGGAGCGGACAGTCTACGTGCAACATCGCTACACCACTTGGAGAGGCGAACCTGAGGCTGAGGCCTACCCTGTTGTGCTTGGCTGAGACCCACACTGACTTGGATCAGGCCCTGGATGAGCTCGATGTCATGGGGAGGGCCTACATGCAGTTGGCTCGTGAGAACGCTACACTGAAGCAGCAGCTAGGAGGTCCGGATGTGGAAGATTCAGGAGTACCCGCTCAGTCACCCCCGAGGACCAGAGGAGAGTCCGGAGACCCCAGCACCAGCACCACCATCGACCCGTACCCATAGGAGAGTCTTAAAAATATGTAATAAGCACGCGTAGCTACGCGAGAGAGTATTTAGTTTCTTTCTTTTAATGGTTGGACAAGTGTTAGTTGCATGGTTGGATGTTTATCATTATGAATAATGTTTGATTTGGATCTTTGATATGATTGTGATGACTTGTGGGCATGTCCACGGTCATTTAGTTAAGGTTAAGGTTTAGGGATATTATGAATAAATAATTGGTTTCGTTTTATCATGCTGTCCATTCTGTATCTTTCGGAACAGTCTGTCTTTATCAGTTCATATCTCATAATCTAGATACTCAAAGGTCATGAAATTTTTATGGAGATAAGTAGACTTCAATATCTTTCTTCTGGCTCTGGAATCACCTCAATAGCTATTACAAATTGTGAGATACAACTGTTGTAAGTCGAGGTTTCTGTGCTGCCAGGATTCCGGAACAGTACTTCTTATCGTCTGAATTTGACTAAGTAAACGTTGGAATCTGAAAAAGTATTCTAAACTAAAGTTGTATAGAATTTCATAAGCTTTCCAGAAAGGTATGCTACGCAATCATATGATAAACAGAGACTGAGATATGCTCGTTTTACAGCACTACTGCTATCCAGCTCGCTGGAAAAATTCAGAACAAATATCTTCTTGCATACCCTACATATATCCCTTGTCTACACCTACTCTTGTTACACCAGTATCTTGTAAGAGTTATATGCTTGGATATGTGAGACTTATATGATGCCTCTACAGATGGTGAACACCAGGAGAAACAACCAGGGAGGCGAGGAACTGCCACCACCACCCCCAGTCTCCATGGAGCAGCTGATGATAATGCAGACCCAGTTGCTTCAGTAGATGGCCCAGAACATGCAGAACATGGGGCAAGGGAATGGAAATGCACCCCCTCATGTCAGGGATAAGAGGGGAGAGTTTCTGAAAGGACACCCACCTGTATTCAAGCACTCTGCCGATCCACTCCAAGCTGATGATTGGCTACGTGCCATTGAGAGGCAACTGGAGATTGCCCAATGTGATGATAGGGAGAAAGTTTTATATGCTTCTAGACAGTTGCAGGGAGCTGCACAGGATTGGTGGGACTCATTCCGCTTCGGCCGCACCGAAGCTAATCCCATCACTTGGGCTGAGTTCCACAGTGCCTTTCGCACTCATCACATGCCTGTAGGACTGATGAAGCTGAAGAAGAAGGAGTTCTTGGCTCTCAAGCAGGGGGCATGACTGTTGCTGAATATCGTGACAAGTTTATACAATTGTCACGGTATGCACCTACTGAGGTAGACGAGGATGGAAAGAGGCAGGAGCTGTTTATGGAGGGCTTGAATGATGGTCTCCAGTACCAGCTGTTGTCCCATACCTTTGCTAACTTCCAGCAGCTGGTGGACAAAGCTTTAGTGATTGAGAACAAGCGCCGCCAGATGGAGGACAAGAAGAGAAAATTTCAAGGACAGCAATCTGGGAGCTACTCTCGCTTCCGTACCAACCCTCAACAAACTCAACCTCAGCAGCGCTATCAAGGTCAGACAGGTCTCAACCGCAACCAGCAGCAGCAGCGTGCACAGCAGCAGCAACAGTAGTACAAGGCACCAGCTCAGCGCCAGCAGCAACCCAACAATGTACCAGTGAGGAATAATGCCCCCAATGCTCCGCAGAGGAATGGCGCACCAAAAGCGCCAAATGCAGTTAATGACAACAAGTGCTTCAATTGTGGAGAGCCGGGACATTACTCTAATAGATGCCCCAAGAAGACTAACTCACAGCAGAACTACGTTCGGGGAAAGGTGAACCATGTTACTACTGAAACAGCTCAGGAGGCACCGGATGTGGTGATCGGTACGTTTCCGGTCAACTCAAACTCAGCTACAGTACTTTTTGATTCTGGTGCTTCGCATTCCTTCATAACATATACATTCATAAAGAAGCATGGTATTCCAGTAAGTGTTATGAAGAAACACATGTTAGTAAGCTCACCTGGTGGGGTAATGAAAGCAGAGTGGATATGCTTAGCTGCTAGTCTCAGCATAAGGGGGGTAGAATTTCAAGCAAATCTTGTAGTCATAAATTCCATCGGTATCGATGTCATCTTGGGTATGGATTGGCTAAGGTTGCAGAAAGCAGTTATTAATTGTGGTAATAGCTCGGTGAATCTTATCACTTCAACTAGAGAAGAAGTGGTGTTTGTGGCAACTCAGTCTGCTACAGAAATCTGTCGGGTTAATCAGTTGGAGGGCACAACTTTAGAAGATATAAGGATAGCAAATGAGTATCCGGATGTCTTTCCCGAGGAATTGCCAGGTATGCCACCTGACCGAGACATCGAGTTTATAATTGAACTTTTACCTGGAACTGCACCCATAGCTAAGAGACCCTATAGAATGGGAGTGAATGAATTAGCAGAACTTAAGAAACAACTAAGGGAATTGCTAGATAAGGGTTATGTTCAACCTAGTTCATCACCATGGGGTGCACCAGTACTATTTGTAGAAAAGAAGGATGGTACACAAAGGATGTGCATAGACTACAGGTCACTTAATGAGGTCACAATTAAGAACAAGTACCCGTTGCCTAGAATTGATGACCTATTTGACCAATTGAAAGGGGCTTGTGTGTTTTCCAAGATTGATCTTCGATCTGGATACCATCAGTTGAGGATAAGGCGTACTGACATCCCCAAGACCGCCTTTGTGACTCGCTATGGACTGTATGAGTCCACAGTTATGTCTTTTGGTCTGACTAATGCACCTGCCTACTTCATGTATTTGATGAACAAAGTATTCATGGAGTACCTTGATAAGTTTGTCATCGTGTTTATTGATGACATACTAGTGTATTCTAAGAATGAAGAAGAACATGAAGGGCATTTGAGATTGGTGTTGCAAAAGCTTAGAGAACATCAACTTTATGCCAAGTTCAGCAAATGTGAGTTCTGGTTAAAAGAAGTATCTTTCCTTGGTCACATAATCTCTAATGGAGGAGTAGCAGTAGATCCCAAGAAGGTTAGAGATGTGTTGAGTTGGAAGCCACCTAAGGATGTTAGTGAGATTCGGAGTTTCCTAGGTATGGCTGGGTATTATAGGAGATTCATTGAGGGATTCTCTAAGTTAGCCAAGCCCATGACTGCGTTGTTGGAGAAGAATGCCAAATTTGTATGGACTAAACAATGCCAGGACAATTTTGAGGAGTTGAAGAAGAGACTGACTTCTGCTCCAGTGCTCATCTTACCTGATCTCACCAAAAGTTTCTCTATCTATTGTGATGCCTCACGGCAAGGTCTAGGAGGTGTTCTTATGCAAGAAGGCAGAGTTGTTGCCTACGCATCTAGACAGCTAAGAAAACATGAGCTAAATTATCCGACTCATGATCTGGAATTGGCAGCTGTGGTGCATGCTCTTAAGATATGGAGGCACTACTTGATTGGTCATAAGTGTGAGATTTATACGGACCATAAGAGTCTAAAGTATATATTCACACAGTCAGATCTGAATCTGAGGCAACGAAGATGGCTCGAGTTAATTAAGGATTATGATTTGGATATTCACTATCACCCGGGAAAGGCTAATGTTGTAGCAGATGCCTTGAGTAGAAGGAGTTATGTGAACATGGCCTATACGACTCAACTACCTAAAGAGTTGTGTGAGGAGTTCAAATACTTGAATTTGGGTATTATGGCCAACACCATGGAGTTAGAGGTAGAATCCACTCTGGAACAAGAGATTCGTAAAGGACAGATGGGTGATGAGAGGATCAAGGATATTGCAGAGCGTATAGTGATTGGTAAAGCCCCAGGATTCCATATGGATGATCAAGGGACAGTATGGTTCGGTAAAAGGATTTGTGTGCCAGAAGTAAAATCTATTAGAGAGTCTATCTTGAGGGAAGCTCATGACTCAGCCTATTCCATACACCCAGGAAGTACTAAAATGTATCTTGATCTTAAAGAGAGGTACTGGTGGTATAGACTAAAGAGAGACATAGCAGAACATGTGGCTATATGTGACATGTGCCAAAGAGTGAAAGCAGAACATCAGAGGCCAGCAGGTTTACTACAGCCTAAGAAGATACCCGAGTGGAAATGGGAAGAAGTTGGAATGGACTTTATAGTTGGATTACCCCGTACACAGAAAGGATTTGACTCTATCTGGGTGATTGTTGACTGATTGACAAAAGTGGCCCATTTCATTCCGGTCAAGGTAACTTATTCGAGTGCAAAGTTAGCAGAGTTATATATGGAAAGGATTGTATGTTTACATGGTGTACCAAAGAAGATTGTTTCGGATAGGGGTACACAGTTCACATCACATTTTTGGCAGAAATTGCATGAGTCAATGGATACGAAGTTGAACTTCAGCTCAGCTTACCATCCTCAAATAGATGGACAGACCGAAAGGACAAATCAGATTTTAGAGGATATGCTAAGAGCTTGTGCTCTGCAGTATGGGACAAGTTGGGATAAGAGTTTACCTTATGCCGAATTCTCCTACAATAATAGCTACCAAAAGAGTCTTAAAATGGCACCGTTTGAGGCATTGTATGGTAGAAAGTGCAGAACACCATTGTTTTGGAATCAAACGGGGGAAAGCCAAGTCTTTGGACCAGATGTTCTGCAACTGGCAGAAAAACAAGTGCAAACAATAAGGCAAAACCTAAAGGTTGCACAGTCCCGATAGAAAAGCTATGCGGACACGAGAAGAAGAGATTTGACATTTGAAATTGGTGATTTTGTCTATCTCAAAGTTTCACCCATGAAAGGAGTAAAGAGATTTCATACCAAGGGAAAGTTATCACCTAGGTATGTGGGACCATTCAAGATCATTAACAGGAGAGGAGAAGTTGCTTACCAGCTAGAATTACCAGAGCAGCTCTCAGGTGTTCATGATGTCTTCCATGTGTCGCAACTTAAGAAATGTTTGAGAGTACCTGAGGAACAACTACCCTTGGAAGAACTGGATATCCAAGGGGATCTATCATACAAAGAGTATCCAGTGAGAATCCTGGAAACAGCGGAGAGAATCACAAGGAGCAAAATAATAAGAATGTGCAAGGTTCAGTGGAACAGACACTCAGTGGATGAGGCAACGTGGGAAAGGGAGGAAGATCTGAGAACTGACTATCCCAATCTCTTTGAACCATCCGAATCTCGAGGACGAGATTCATTCTAAGGGGGGTAGGTTTGTAACACACAAAATTTTTACCACAAATTAGCAATTAATTCTTAGCATTTATTACATTTTCTAGGTATTTTTAACTTAGGCCAAATAATAAAAGTTGAATAAATAAAATAAACTATAAGTTTAGAAACTTGTTTGTTGCATTCATGCCGAGTCATATGGGTTTTGATTGAGTGTAGGGCTAGAAGATTTGAAATTTGTATTCAAAACTTATTTGAATTTGGCTTAAAAATGAAAATGGAGAAAAATAGAATTTGATAAACATTTGATTTGAAAAAAAAAAGAGAAAGACACCTTCTGGCCCAGCTAGCCCGGCCTTTTTTCCCTCCTCCTCCCGCTGGCCTGTCCCGGCGGCCTGCTCGCGACTGCACCGCGCGGCCTGCTCGCTTGGGCCCGCTGTTTCTTTTCCGCGCCGGCCCACACCGCACGCGGCCCAGCTGGCCACCCCCGCACGCGCACGCTTCGCTGCGACCCGCTTCGCGCGATGGCACGCCGCTGCGGCCTGCTTGGCTTCACCCGCGTCGCTCGCCCTCTCCCTTTCTCTCTCGCTGTGCTCCGGCTCCACCGGTCAGCGCCCTTTCCTTCTTTCCTTTCTTCTTCCCCGAGCTTCCTTTTCCTCCCCCGGCGTTTTCCTTTCTTCGGCCACCGATGGCGCGGCCATGCAGGGAAAACCACCGCTGTCGCCCCCGCATGGCAGGTGACCGAATCCCCTGCTTCCCTTCCTTATTCCGCGCACCACCCAACCTATAAAATCCCGAGCCGACCCCGCCTTCTCTCCCCATCCTCTGCCCGCTACCGAGAGCTACCGCCGCCAGCGAACTCCCCTTCCTCGAGTCCTAGCCCCGTCGCCGACGAGTCCCGAGGATCCGCCGCACTCGCCCGCGCCCGTAGGTACCTCCACTTCGCGATTTTGGCCTCGTTTTCCTCGGATTCCACCTCACCGCGCTCCCTTTCTCTCTCCAGAGCCCCGCCGCCATCGACACCGTGTCTGGAGCTCGTCCCGAACGCCGCGTTCCTCTCCCAACGACTCGTGGTGAGCTCCCCGTCTTTTCTGTGCCTCCCGTTTGCTGATTCGTGCTCTGGGGCGCCGTACCGGTGACATCCAGACCCGCTGGCCATGGCGCCGCCGTCGGTTGCGTCTTCCCCGGTGACCCGCTGTCCCCGTCATGCCTGCGCCGTCAGATCTGGAACGAGCGGTCCAGATTAGATACCCCTTCGGGGTAAGTAATCGGTCCACCGTGGACCCGTAGACCTGGGCCATGGCGCTGCGTCAGCCAGTCCACCAAGCCACGTGGCACACCGCGCCAACCAGCAGCTACCGCGTGTCGCCTAGTCAGCAGCCACGGGTCAACCCACAGTCAGCCATGCACGTTTTGCAGAAAAGCCCCCGATTTTTCCAGAAATCAACCCGCGGTCCAGTCCAGTTCAGACTAATTTTTATTTAGTCCTGTTTTTATTCATTCAAGTCCCTGAAGTTTCCAAAAATAGTAAGCCCGGTCCAGATTTCGTTTAAATTCAGATTTTTAATTATTTTAATTCGGAAATAGGTTAGTTTATTTACAGAATTGCCAATACATCTTATTTCATGCATAACTTTCACGTTTTAAGTCCGATTTGAGTGATTCTTTCGCTCATGTGTTCGTAGAAATGCGTAGAACAGATCTGTAAGCTTTTCAACATATGTTTTCACTGTTTGGTGTACTGTTCTAATAGAGTTCTATCTTGTATGCATGTAATGATTGGAATGATGCTTGATTGATGATTGGATCACGATTAGAGGGTGAGCCATTCGAGGTGACTGAGGACCCCCAGCAGGATCAGCAGTACTCCTAGGACGACTTTGAGGAAGGCAAGTGTACCAAAGGCCCCTTGTTACCTATGAACTACTACTACTTACATTCATGCATGAGTTTAATTTGAATTGCCTTTAAGGACTTTACCTAGATAATTCATTGTACCACATATCCTTGATACCTAGGTTTATTGGGTAGGCATTTTGGATAGATGCTGCAGCGCTTAACATGAAGTAATTGTTAAACATATTTAAAGACCATATGCAATGTGATAAAATGGAACTTTTTAGCAATAGATAGGGGGCTGGAGTACGGGGTTGAGTACTCTAGTGCCTCTCCATAAGGACTTAATCCTGAAGCGGCAACCCAGGAGGGACCGTACAACCCCGAGTGTCAAATGGCTCTGACTTTAACCTATTATCTAGTTTGTACTAGCTCGTCTGTAGCTCTAGTAAGGGGTAAGAGGGTATCTTTCCTTTTTCTGTTAGGGTGTGCACCGTGCTGCGATGCCCACGTGTGCCATTCCTTTGTAGCTACGATTTGTTAGTGCAACTAGCTAAGGGTTTCATAGTGAAACTCTGCCACACTTCCTGGGAAGAGGTGTAGTGGGTCTCGCGAACCCCGGCATTGGGAATCACGGCTCGGTGGGTAAAGATGTACAATTTCTGCAGAAATAATTAACCTGTTATAACAGCCGTGCTCACGGATACGAGCGGTCTGGATCCTTCGAGATTAGTGGTTACTGTGGATGATGGATGGTTGGGAATTGAGACATAGTTGGATGATACTTTAATACCACTTGGGAATTGGGACTGTTCATTAAAGTAGTAATTTTGGTTGCTAAAAATTGATCAACTAAAATTGCGAACCGCAGTCAAACAGTGTCAAGCCTATTTGAGCCTCATAGATCCCTTTGTTATACTTGCTAAGCATGGTGAGCTTACACTTGCTTTACATCCAATGAAAATCCCGGATGGGTAACAGATAATGGATATGAAGAGTTTCCGGAGGATGTCCAGGACTACTAGGAAGACGTTCACCAGTTGGAGTCCCTGTGGCAGTTGGGCTAGTTTTTCCGCTGTGTTTGTAATAATATTGCCTTCGAGCAAACTTTGTATTTAACTTTATGATGAGATATGCGATGTAATAAGTACTTTACTTTGATACTACTGCAATTTGTGATATATGTGTGTGTTTGGACATCCTGGGCGCACATATATGAGTACTTGGTTTTGCTTTGCAAAATTGGGTGCGACAGAAGGCCACTTCTATTTATAGCCCCTTGGGCTAAACTAGCCGTTACCCCTTCACTGGGCAACTGTCGGGTCGACCGGACGCTCCGGTCGTGTTGACCGAACGCTGGACCTCAGCGTCTGGTCGCTCGATGACAGCCACGTGTCACCTGCATTCAACGGCATTCTTCCAATCTCAACGGTCATCTTCTGACTGGACGCAGCAGCTTCAACTGACCGGATGCTGGACCCTCAGCGTCCGGTCGTTTATAGTAAGGTACCGACCCCGACCGGACGTGTCTGGTCGGATGTGATCGGACGCAGCCCCAGTGTCCGGTCACTCACCAGTGACACTACTTCGTCTGACAATAGGACCGGACACTGCCTCCAGTGTTCGGTCACTATGTGACCAGAGTCCGGTCCACTCTCTAGGACCACTCTTTTCTGTATAGGGCGCCGGTGGCACCGTCGGATTGTCCGCACTCTACGGGCGGACACTCCACCGGTGGAGTTCCTAACCCTTCTCACCTCCGCTCCATCGTCGAGTTGATCCACATCAACTCCAACTTCATCTCCTTTGGAAATGTGCCAACACCACCAAGTGTACACCGCTATGTGTATGTGTGTTAGCATTTTCACAATCATTTTTCAAAGGATTAGCCACTCAACTTGCCACACCACTCAATCCTAGCGATGATGCAAAGTTAGATCACTCGAGTGGCACTAGATGACCGATGTGCAAACAAGTTTGCCCCTCTTGATAGTACGGCCATCTATCCTAAACCCGGTCATAAACTTCTCTACACACCTATGACCGGTGAAATGAAATGCCCTAGGTTATACCTTTGCCTTGCGCATTCCATTCCATCTCCTCCAATGTTGATGCAACACATGCACCAACACGATCAACAATGATATGATCCACTTCATATCATCACGTGATCATATTGGTTCATCGATCTTGACTTTACTTGCTCTTCACTGTTGCCATCGTCCATCGGCGCCAAGTCTTGCTCAAGCTTCACTGCCACGTGGTCCATCGCTCCAAAGCCTCCGACTTGCCCTTCACGCTTGCAACCGGTCCATCAAGCCAAGTCTTGTCTTGATCTTCTCCACCTTGATCACATGACTCAATGTCATGTCTCATGTGCATTTAAGCTCCTTCATCATCACATGTGTGAGCTTTGCACCATCTCCAAGCCATTTTCACCTTCATGGCATATGTTGCTCACACACATGTACCTGTGGACTAATCACCTGTGTATCTCACATAAACACAATTAGTCCACCTAGGTTGTCACTCAATTACCAAAACCACACAAGGACCTTTCAATGCCCAAGAAAGGGGGTGAATTGGGCTAATTCTAAATTTCTTTCAATAATTAAGTCCTACGGTTAGCCCAATTAACCCCTTGTGCCTAGAAAGTGTTTGTAACGATCTACCGCACACTTTGCTACTCTTGCTTTCACTAATGAGGGCTCTCTTTGGGATTCTCAAATCTCAATCACCTCACTAGGACCTTGCTCTTCTTGGCACTCTCAAAGGTGTTTCTCAGCTGTTGGAATGAGCAAAAGTACCCCTCACACGAATGGAGGAAGTATTTATAACCTTGGTTAAAAAATGAACCGTTATGTGCCTCTGCGGGGTGACCGGATGCTCCGGTCATGTTGACCGGACGCTCCGGTCAGTTCTCCCCGAACTCCAGTGTTTAAGTTGTGACCGGACGCTGGACAGCATCCAGTCATCACTTACCGGATGCATCCGATCATGATTTTCCCTCTCTGGAACCTTACTAGAGTTGACCAGACACTGGCACCCAGCGACCGGTCACTCACCTCTCAGCGTCCGGTCGCGTCCAGACAATTTCACCTTGATTAAATGAACTGACCGGACTCTGCGCCAGCATCCGGTCACTCCGGAATCAGCGTCCGGTCAGCATTTGACCCTCCATTCACTTCCAACTCTAGATCATACGTTAATGAAGTTTGCTCCAATGGATCTAGGGCTTTTTAGGAGCTACCTAGTGCTAGATTTAGCAAGTGTGCACCACACCTAACTCACTAGACTCACCTAGGTCAAGCTACTTATCCATACCCCCCTTAATAGTATGGCCAAAGGAAAAACAAAGTCCTAAACTACTCTAAGTGTCTCCTCAACACCAAATGACACTTAGAACTAGTCCATCCTTAACCTTGTCATCCATCCTTTGAAAACCAAAATGATTTCCATCATAGGGTCATGACCACCATGATAGCCCAATCGATCTCTATTACCGTGACCTAACTTAATTGCCCTACAAAACACACATTAGTCATAGTAATCACGTTTTGTCATTAATCACCGAAATCTAACTAGGGGCCTAGATGCTTTCAATCTCTCCTTTTTTGGTGATTGATGACAATACCATCTTGAGTATGTGAAAGAGATGAGGTTTTTAACATGCTTGGTTCATATAAGCTTTAGACAATAAGAACAAAAGTGTTAGGCAAGCTTATATGACCCAAGCCAACATGATGTACTCAAAAGATATGAAATAAGCAAGAGTACATGTGATAAAGCTCATTTGTATCAGAGTAAAACGAGGAAGCAAAGCAAATGAGCATAACACAAGTGATATGACATATAAAAGATTCAAAGTAGAGAGCACACATGTCAAATATCACAATAACGTAGATATCACTATCACATAAATATAGTTTGATGCATAAAAGTAAACACACGAATGCATAATAGTGTATCACACATAAAAACCAAATATAATAGATAAACTAAGCTCCCCCTAAGTCGCTCCCCCTAAGTCTAACATACTCGATCCCTCTCCCCCTTTGGCGTCAAACACCAAAACCTAAGGGTCGGTCGGTGGGGCTGCAGCGGACGAGTCGGGCGCTGAGGTGCGAGGAGCGAGCTGGAACTATGTGCCATCATCATCTGATCCTGAGCTCTGAGCTGTCTGACCCTCTATAGCTAGAAGCGATGTTGAAGCAGTCTGGGTCAAATCTATAACTGGCGCTGCCTGCTCTGATGATGCAACTGACGAAGGGAGTGTCTCTGTAGTCTTGGTAATAGGTGCAACTATGGAAGGACCTGGGACATGTAGCTCTGGTGGAGTATGCTGCCCTATCAACTCACTGAATGAAGCACCAAGGCTCCTGGAAACTGGGGTGAGCACTGATGAACTCTGAGGCGGAGTAAAGCCTATATGAAGAGGAGTGAACTGCGGGGCTAGCACTGGCAAAGCAAACCACTAGGACACCTGCTCTGTTGGTGAAGGAAACTGTGGCGCTAACTGTCCCTGACTCTGAAGCCCACTAGGCCATACAACTGGAGTCATAGAAGTGGTGGCAGGCTGACCAAGCTAGGGTGAAGGCTATGGCGGTGGAGCCCCAATAGCTGTCACTACATGCTACATAAACCCAAGGAGCTACTACTGCATGAGAAGCTATTGCTGATGCATGGCCTGCTATTGCTGGATCGACTGCTGCTGTCGCTAGAACTCATCCTACCAAGTCTGAAACTGTGCAAACATAGCAGCGGTGTCCTGAGCCTGGCGAGCCTAATCCTGCCTCATTCACTCAAGTATGGCAAGTAGAGCGGGGTTTGTCTACGGTGCAGGTGGAGCTAAACTAGAGCTATCGGCCTCATGGTCATGTCATCATGGAGGCATCTGAGGGATATCACGGTAGTCATCATCTGAGCTATCACTGGGGTTGCTCTCGACCATCCCCTCATGCTGAGCATCTAATTGCTCCTCCTCTATAGCCGCTATGCCCCTGATGGTCTCATCCTATTAGGCTGTAGTCTCTGGCACCTCTAGACGACAGCATGGCTAGCTGGGTGTCCTCACTACACTATGGTGGATCATCTGAGTCATGTTGTATGTAGGGAACTCTGTAGTAGCACCACTATACTCTGCGGGCATCTCAGGTGGCCTCATAGTAACTGCCCTGTGGATCAAGAATGTAATCCAGTGAGCATATGGTAGCTACCTATGACCCCTGAACCCCTCTGCAATAGTATCCTCCATCTCTGATAGAAGAAGATCCCAAATGTCAAACACAGTCTGCTGCATCAAAGAGTTTAGAAGCCATAGCTATATGCGTGTCAAGCCCTCGCAATACCCCATCCTTAGAAGCAAGGTCCTCCTCATAATAGCATCAAGCACTCTAGCAGTAGGAGTGAGATCACTGGGTGTCCTGCTCAACCCCTCGCCGAAAGGCTCTATGAAGCAATGGCGGACTAGATCTGAGGAGGCACCATACCGCCATGACGGCGTCTAGGAGGCACTGTCTATCCATAGCAAACCTCATGAAGCTGGACTGGCTACTCCTGAAGCTTGAGAATCTCTCTGACCCTTGAGCTCATCAGCCTATAATCTCTGCCTCTGAAAGCAAAGTGAATGAATCTATGCTGCGGATCAATCCAGAGTGTAGCATAGAACTGACGGACCCAAGATGGAACATATAAGCCTATCTGTCCAAGTAAATCTGTCAGCCCTGGTAGGTAAGCTAGGTAAGGGCGAATATGCTCTCTAGCTGCTACTATAATGGACTTAATGTTGCACACCCTCTGAGATCTGAATACTACCCCACTGTTAAGATATGCATTATAAAAATCTTCCTGCAGTGGTGTGTAGAAACCCTTTGAAGCTCAGTCATCTCTCCTCGGCGGGAACCACTGCTCAAAGTCCACAAATCTGAGCTATTGCACCTGTTTGGCCATGGTGGCCCTCAAATCCAAGTGAGTCACTAGAGCCGGACCCTGTGGTCTAGGCAATGGATGAGAACCCCTCCGCTATGTCTCTAACCTTGGTGTGACTGGAGCACGGGTAGAACCAGAGCGGCGAAGCTGTGGCTGAGGTGCCTGCTCTATCTCCTCAGCCTGCTCTCCCTCCTGAGTCTGCTCTGCTGACTGTGGCTGCTGCTTTGACTCCCCCTGAGGCTGACTCTCATTAATAGCCACACGCTGTCCTCCAACCATGACAGTCCCAGCTAGACCACCATGACAGTGCTCAACCTGCTCAAGTGCAGCCCTCGTAGATGGAGAAAGCTGATCTATAGTAACAACATCACCCCAAGTACCTCCTCTCTCTGTGGCCTCTGCAACTGTGGCTGCTCTCGCTGTATCTGCATCAGGGTACTTGCACTTCTTCGTCGCTAGCTTCTTCGTCGCCTTGCCTTTTGCATCTATAGGCTGGCAAGGCGGGGGCCTCGGATCCTCATCACCAGGACCTCCTCCGACATTCTTGACATGAGCCATCTGATGGAGCTAAAAAGAACAACTGCTGCTGACAAAGATCAACTGCCAACTGTCACTTCCAAGGCTAGGCCTTGATCCGTACTCGTGAGCTTGGCCCTGAGTTGACTGACAACTATCAATGAGACCTCAGAAACACCGACTCGCTGCACGATAGAATAGATATGATATACAAATAAATACAATATATCTAGAGATACGAAACCCTAAGAAAGCAATCAATAGATACGAAATTGGAAACAAGGGCTTGCTACCTTACGAACCAGCGAAATGACTAGAAGAAGAACGAATCGGGGAACCACCGGATCAGCAATGCAAGGCTAGGGTTTGGCGAGACAATGTTGCACTGGATCGGGCATGGATCAGTGGCTAGGGTTTCAGTAGAGCTCTAGACGTGGCGCTGAAGTAGGGCAGGGGCATGGCAGCGCTAGGGCATGGTGTGGGCGGCGACACTAGAGCACGGCGAGGGCGTGGACGGCGTGGGGCTATGCAGCACGGTGGCACGGGGAGTGGCATGGGCACGACAACACGACTATGGGTAGGCGGCGTAGAGCAGGTGGCGCGGGTAGGAGCGGCGCTGGTGGATACAGCGGCTAGGGCGCGGCGCGGCGGCTCAGGACGGTGAAGTCGGCGTGATGCGGGGCTAGGTCACGATGACACTACGGTTATATGAGGTGGCCCACCGTGACAGATAAGGAAATGGGGAAGAAGTCCTAAAACCACATGTTTCCTATTGACTGGACGCTCCGATGGCAGTGATCAGACGCTGCCACCCAGCGTTTGGTCGATTCCAGAGAGGTCCGAAACCCCTAGAATCGCGACCAGACACGTCCGATCACAACTGACCGGATGTAGCTAGAGTTCGGTCCATCCTGTCTCCATCGTCTTCGCTCGACCGGACACAGGAACGTCATCTGACCGGACACTGAATAGCAGAGTCCGGTCACTCCATCGCAATAGGTTCACCTCCTATGAACTGACCGGACGCTGGACTTCAGAGTCTGGTGCAGCGTCCGGTCACTCTTTTTCCAGCAAATCTTCAAAGTCCTTCGTGCTGCCTGTTCCCAATCAAGTCCCAATCTTCAATAAGATCAAAATAAACACCAATTGGGACTGATGTGAGTGACCTCTCTCAAACCCTCAAAATTTTCAAAATATTTTGCCTTAGGCTATAGTTCTTTTTAAGAAAATAGGCAATAAGAGGGCAATTGAAGATAAACGACAAAGCAACATTCATGCATATGCAATGCAATACTTGAAAGTAAATCTAGTTGCTTGTCAAGTTTGATCCAAGGTTAAGCTTCTTCACACGCTTTACGACGGTTATCTTAACCATGTTAGACAAGCCCTATATGCGTTACCAAAGATTAAACATGTTATATATTACAATGCAATGCAAGGGACAACACAAGCTCATTTTTAGTGAAGTTACTAAAATCAAGCACATTGAGCTCATTCCGCAATCGACAAAAAGTCGCCTCATCTAGCGGTTTAGTGAAGATATCCGCCAATTGATCTTCGGTCCTTACACCTTCTAATGAAATATCATTCTTTGCAATATGATCTCTAAGAAAGTGATGGCGGATATCTATGTGCTTGGTGCGAGAGTGTTGAACTGGATTATTTGCAAGTTTTACCGCACTTTCATTGTCGCACAAAAGAGGTACTTTTTTTAGAACCACACCATAGTCTAGCAAAATTTATTTCATATAAAGAATTTGTGCACAACAAGCACCCGCGGCAATGTATTCCGCTTCGGCGGTGGACAAAGCTACACTATTTTGTTTCTTGGAGGACCAAGACATAAGTGATCTACCAAGCAAATGACACCCTCCAGATGTGCTTTTTCTATCAACTTTGCAACCAACATAATCCAAATCGGAATAGCCAACTAATTCAAATATAGCTCCTTTGGGATACCAAAGGCCAATGCTTGGTGTGTGCTTAAGATACCTAAGGATTCTTTTAACGGCAATCAAATGAGTTTCCTTAGGATTAGCTTGAAATCTAGCACACATACACACACTAAACATGATGTCGGGCCTAGATGCAGTTAAGTATAACAAGCTACCAATCATAGAGCAGTAGAGAGTTTGATCAACCGTGTTACCTCCCTCATCTAGGTCGAGATGTCCATTAGTAGGCATTGGTGTCTTGATTGGCTTACATTCATCCATCTTGAATCTCTTGAGAAGATCATTTGTATATTTCTCTTGAGAGATGAAAATCCCTTCTCTCATTTGCTTGACTTGAAAACCAAGAAAGAATGTAAGCTCTCCAATCATTGACATCTCGAATTCCTTTGACATCAATTCACCAACTCTTTACAAGAATCTTCATTTGATGATCCAAAGATGATATCATCAACATACACTTGACAAATGAAGATATGTCCATCAAGCTTCTTGGTGAATAGTGTGGTGTTGACCTTTCCAATGGTGAAGCCCTTCTCAATGAGGAAGTCCCGAAGACGCTCATACCAAGCTCTTGGGGCTTGTTTAAGCCCATATAGCGCCTTGGACAACCTATAAACATGATTAGGATATCTAGGGTCTTCAAACCTGGGAGGTTGATCAACATAGACTAGTTCATTAATAAAGCCATTTAAAAATGCACTTTTCACATCCATTTGATATAGTTTCATTTCATGATGTGATGCATATGCAAGGAGGTGTCGATGTTTTACCACCGATAGCCTGCCATGGGGGTACCCGGGACAGTTGTTCGGGCTTCGGCGAATAGTGGAACTCAGCGGTCATGCAAAGAGACTCACGATTTATACTGGTTCAGGCCCTCGACTTGGTCGAGTAATAACCTTACGTCCAGTTCGGTGTTAGCCTGTTTGCGTCGTATTGCTTTGAGTATTGGGTGTGTTCCGTCGTTTACAAGGGATATCCTCTCCAGCCCTTTATAGTCCAGGTGCTGAGAGGAGTTGTTTGTGTTCTACTCGGATACAAGGTTAGAGTCCTAAGCTATGCTTCGGGCGCCTTTCCTTGTATAGTCCGAATTGGAGTTTTGGTCTTACACGTTGCTTTGCTCCATGCTCTTCTTGGTGATTGGGATATGGGCCTTGTTACCAAGGCCCACTTCCCTATAGTACAGTCTATGGGGGGCCCTTGGGTTCCCCATCGACAAGCCCCCGAGCATTTCATGATTGAGCTTCAAGGGCCGAGTTGTTGTAGACTTGATCCGGGTTCTTCTTGAAGTGAAATCTTGAGATGGTATTCTTTGATTCTTCTTCTGACTGATGTGCACTTTTGCTAAAAAAAGTGCACTTAGTGAGTGCAGCCCCCGAGCCTTAGCTGTTTGGCACAAAAAGCTAGAGGGTCTTTCTGTCTTGATGTCCTCCGAGTTCTTTTCCTTAGAGTGCAACGAGTGCAATTTTTGCAAAAAATTGCACTCATTGAGTGTAGCCCGTGAGCCTCTTGTTTTTTGGTACAAAAAGCTGGAGGGTCAAAAAATTAAAAATGTACTTTTCTGTGGCGGGTACTTGCAGCCCCCGAGCCTTCTCCGGGTTCTTTTCTATTGAGAAGAAGCCGTTAGAAGGTTCTTGATTTGTACTCCTTTGGTCTTTGTCGTTTGCTGGTCTTGGTTTTGGAGGTAACTATATCAGTGTGCTCTTCCAGAACTTGGTTGTCTCCCTGTTCATAACCTAGGATTTGTTTCATCCTCTGTAGTTGTGATGTATCTAGGTTGTGTTTATTCTGCTAGTTATATCAAATCTTGGTGCGGAGGGTAGCAACATCTAATTCTACCGGGTTCTTTGCTGCCACTCTAGAATAATCTCCTTTGCTTTCTTTGTTGAATTTATCAGATCTTGTACTCTGTTGTAATCCTAGTATCTTCTTGATCAGAGGAATATTATATTGTCTGAGTTGTTGTCCGACTTGTTTGGAGATGTGTCCGAGCTCTTTTTGTTTCGGTTGCCTCTGTGTAAACGTACCCGACTTGTAGTATATTATTTTCTCAATAACTTTCTTGTGAACAGATTGATAGCCGTTGTGGTGTGAATGGACCGTTGCTCTTCTCTAGTGCGTACTATAATTATTGCTGTAACGGTAATTTTTGGTGACCGTTTTCACTTGGGTCGCGTGGGCCGTGTATTTTTCCCTTTATAAAAATGATTGCCCTGTTACTGTTGCTCCACTTGCCTTTGCGGTGAAAAAATTCCTCAATCCTCGTTGATGAGAAAACCCTAGCATTGCGTTTGCCGCCTCAAATCTCTTGCTGCTGCTGCTGCTACTGCATCTGGCCCTTGCTTTCGATTGATGGTGAAGAACAAGGGCATGGGTGAGTTTGTTGGCGAGGAGAAAACTCTTAGGCAAATTGACAATCCCGAATTCATGGCTATGAGGCGGATGCAGAAGCAGTTCCCGAAGCCGACGTCGCAGGAGGCGGAGCTGGACTTGCTGGTTGCCCACGGGCCCATCTAGGAGAAATTTCTTTCTAATTTCTCTTCCCCTGGTGAGCATTTGATTCCGTCTCCTTCTCCTGATCAGTCTGTTCTTTTTGTTCCTTTTGTGCGGGCGGGGCTCTGTTATCCCCCATCTGACTCCTTGTTAGAGTTTCTTGGATCTTATCAGATTCAAGTTCATCATCTTACCCCAAACGGGGTTCTTTTTCTATCTGCTTTCACACATTTTTGTAAAGTTTTTCTTGGAATTCCACCTTGTCTTCTTCTTTTCCGCTACTTCTTTCGTATGCGGCACTCTGATTCTAAGAATCCTCCCCTCTTTGGTTGCTGCCTTATTCAAACCCATCAAGGGGTGACTTTTCCTTCTCTTACTCTTTCTGATTCTGTTAAAGATTGGGCTGAAAAATGGTTTTATGTCCCAAAACCGGCTCCTTCTTTTTCTTCTGATCTTTCTGTGACTCCGAGTGCTTTACCTATTTGGAAGGACAAGCTTTCTGCTGCTAAAACTGCTACTCTCAAGCCTGTACTCGCCCGAGTTAAGGTTTTGCAGCAGTTGAGCTTAACTGGTAACTGCATAGTTGCTAGTTTTTTGCGTCGCCGGGTGCAGCCTCTTATGTAGAGGGTGCATTTTGGTTTTGAGTACACTGGTTCTTCAGATCCTTCTCAGCTTATTCTAGATGCCGAGTTGTCTGAAGAAGTCGTCCTTGAACGGTTGGGGCGAATTCTTAGTGGTGTCTCAATGATGCCTGCTCGTGTGGACGAGTATGATGCTGCTCACCCTCCTCCTGAGGTATGCGTATGCCTTCCCAAGTTCTTTTTTGTTGTTTATGATTTGCATCTATTGTTGACTTTGCCTGACCTCTTATTGTAGGGTTTTTACTGAGCTTTTAAGCTCGAGATAGCTATTTTTGGTGGTGGTGAGGCTACCGTTAAAGAACCCGCCGAACAAAAAGATGAAGATGATGATGCTGTTGCTGGTCCTGTGGTAGTTGCTGCCATCGGGGCAGGTTCTTTTTCTGCCAGGTTTATCACTGGCTTGTTTGGAGGTCAACACTCCTATGTTAAGTATGTCCCTGATCCCATAATTTCTCAATATATCTTGTCATCTAGGAAGCGACGAACTGAGGCTGTTTCTAAGCAGTCGTTGCCCAAGAGGTGATGTTCAACTCATCAAATTTCTTCAACAGGTAATATTCTTGTAGGTGAGCTTTTGCTTAGCATTTCCCGAATTGTTTTCCTGGCTCTGTTTTGACTTGTCTTGCTAATCCGAGCTCTGTTTTTTGTTTTGATAGAAGGTCAGTCTGTTGTCTTGAACGAGGTGGAGACTGAGGATGAGGTTCCCTTGACCACTCGGCCGTAAGTCTTCTGCTGTAAATTTCCTTCTCCTTGTCTTTTTGCCCATTTCCAAAATAATTGAAATGCTTTTTTCAATATAGTCATGAACCGGCACCCTGCGCCCCTTCTGTGACAGTTGTGTCTGCTTCTGTCCTAGGGGCCATCCCAATCCCCTCCTTTGAGGTGGTTGAGGATGATTTGTTTGATGTGCCACTCCCAAGTCTTCGCTTCTCGGGGGTGGCAGGTAGCTTCAAGAAGGCTATTAAGTAAGTTCCGGCTTCTTTTCTCTTTGTCTTGATAATTTTTGCTTCTGTCTTTGATTAACCCGGGTTCTTTTTTCAATTGCAGGCCTTCTGAGGATGCCTCGTCTTCTTTAGCCCTTGGGTCTGAAAAAACTTTACAAGAACCTATTGTTTGTGAGCTCTTGTTCTGCCTTGCCTTTCTGTCTCTTGTATAATTTATGTATTCTATATCCTTGTAGACTTATAATTCTGCTTTTTTGTAGATTCTCCTCTTTGTGTTGCTCCTCTTGAGCCACATATTGAGGAACAGAATGTTGGGGCTCTGGTGTCCTCTCAGGAGGAGCATCGGGTTGTGGATAGTCCCTCGGGCATTGCTGCTGCTCGTCTGCCACTTGGGTCGTCTCTGTCGTACTCCCTCAAGGCTGCTGCTCAAGTTGATGCAGTAGTGGGTGATTACCCTCCCCCTGTTTCTATTGCTGATGCTGGTCGGCCATCGACGTCTGGGCCGAGTACTCTTCTGCTATCTCGGTTAGGAGAGGAAATGGCTCAGTTTGGCCATATTGAACGGTTGGCCGAGTTGGTTTCTTCATGGGAGGCTTATGGCGCCAAGCTCAAGGTAATGTACTAAATTTCTTTGCCTCTTTACTTTCATTCTTCCCTGTCTCTTATTTCTCATAAGATTTTTGCTTGGTGTAGTCTTTAGTTGAAGATCAAGATCTCTTGTTTGGTCCTCAAGAGGTGCGATCTGCTGCCTTGATTTTCGCTGACTTGAAGAATGCTGAGTCCAAGTTAACTCGGGTTCGTGCTGAGCTGGCTCAGGAGAAGGAGCAGCACAAAATTATGGAGGTTGCCCTCAAAGCTAGGGTTGCTGATGCTGATGCTGTCCGAGATTCTTCTCTAAAAGCTGTAGCAGAGGCTCAAACTGAGAGCTCTAATTTGAAGAGGGAGAAAGCTGGTGAGTTCCCCTTTCATTGCTTTAATATATCTTGTGCTCTTTCTCTTATTTTCTGAGTTGTTTCCTTTCTCTTTCAGCTCTTGTTAAAGATAAAGAGGTCTGGATGAAGGAGAGGGAGGAGATGGTTAATACCCTCCATTCTTCTGAAAATAATGTTGAATCTATAAGTACCCTTGCTGATTCAAAACTGCAAAAGGCTCATGATTTATTTGCCTAGGCGAATTTGATGAGAGCTGGTGCTGATCGTGATATTGTTTAGGCAATGAAGTCAGACAAGACTTGCAGGGGAGGTTGAAGGCTGCCCATGATCAATTCCGAGCTCTTTATGCTATAGTCAGTCCAATCATTGCTTTAGTCTGTCGGCTAGAAGACAGGGATCTGGGCCTTGGAGGTATAATACCGGTGCTTTCTTCCTGGTTTTATGATTTTGTAAAGAGTGGCTTTCACCGATGCATCAACAATGTGGTTTCATATGTCCGGGTTATTGCTCCTGATGCCCCTCTTGAGCAGATTACTGAAGCTTCTGTAACGACTAAGTTTTCAAGACAGTGGGAGGAGGCCAAAGTAGAGCTTAGTGGTCTATCAGACCAGATTCTTGATCAAATGAATGTACTTCCTCCTTCTCCTCCGTCTTCTTGAACAGATGAGAAAAGTCAACTTTCTTTTGATGTCCTTGTAATATACTTTGTCTCTGAATTTTTAAGATGTGAGCAGGCTTCATCCTGTCTTTCTTTTCTTCTGTTTTGTCTTTGAATGATATGGACAGGTCTCGCCCTGTCTTTCCTTGTGGCTTTTTCATGCTTTGCCATAGCTCGTTTTCTCTTGGTGATGTAGTAGAGTTGAAGGAGTTGATTATACTTTTCTTGGGGTAATCAACCGATTTGTACTGTAGACATGCGTCATTCTTGGGGCGGGGTAGCTCTGAGGGTAAGCTCCTGAGTTGTACTTGTTACTTGTGCCTGCTTTTGGGGCGAAGTGTTCGACCATACTGCTCTTGGAGTAAATGGCCGAGTTGTTTTTGCTGATAGTACCACTCTTGGGGTGAAGTAGTCGCTTGACTGAGTTGTAGAGTTGATTGTGCTTGTTCTTTGTGTGGAGTGCTTGATTATACTGCTCTTGGCGACCAAGTTGTTGGAGTGCTTTTGCCGCTCCTTTTGCGAAGTAGTCGATCGTACCGCTCTTGGGGTAGGTGACCGGGTTGCTGGAGTGCTTGTGCTGCTGCTTGGGCGAAGTAGTCATTCGTACCGCTCTTGGGGTAGGCGACCGAGTTGTTGGAGTGCTTGTGCCGCTCCTTTGGTGAAGTAGTCGATCGTACCACTCTTGAGGTAGGCGACCGAGTTGTTGGAGTGATTGTGCCGCTTGTTGGGCATAGTAGTCGATCGTACCGCTCTTGGGGTAGGCGACCGGGTTGTTTTTGTAGATGGCGCCGCTTGTTGGGCGTAGTAAACGATCGTACCAGCTCTTGGGGTAAGCGATCGGACCCGTATAGCACAACCATTTCCGGGTTGGCTGTTTGCAGGGTAAGTAAGCAATTGTACCAGCTCTTGGGGTAAGCGATTGTGCCCGTTTAGCAACAACCGTTTTCGGGTTGAGCTGTTGTAGGGCTGCCCCTTTTTCCCCAACCTGATTACGGGTTGGTTCTATCCTTTGGATAGGGCTGTCAGTCGTACCATCTCTTTTTATGGTAGAGTGACAAATGCTAGCTGGGGTCTCCTTACCCAAGAAGCTATTTGACCGTTGGCCGTCAGTCAAACCATCTCCATACGGTTGAGTGACAAGATTGCCCGTGTAGCACAACCATTTCTGGGCTGGTTGTTAACAGGGAAGCCCCTTTTTCCCCAACCTGATTACAGGTTGGTTCTGTCCGTTGGACATGGCTTATATATTTGAAGTCGTTCTTCTTGAAGAATTTCTGCTTTATTTCTCTTGAAGCTTGAGTACAATATGTTGTACTAATTGTAGAATCTTTTGAGTTGGCTGATATGCCAAGTATTTTTCACTAGTATTTCATCTGGAGTCACCAACTCGTATGTGCCGGGTTCTGTTGCGTTTTTCACGATGAAGGGTCCTTCCCATGGACTGAGTAGTTTGTGTCGTCCATCTTTCTTCTGGATTAGTCATAATACTGAGTCCCCTGGCTTTAGTGATCAGGGCTGAGTACTTTTGTCATAATGTCTTCGTAGTCCTTGCTGATATCTTGCATTTTGGATTATTGCACTGTCTCTTATTTCTTCTATTGAATCAATTTCTAACCGCCTTGTTTCTTCGTCTTCACCTTCTTCGTATTGTTCTATTCTTGGAGATAGCCATATCAAGTCGGCCGGTAGTACTGCTTCTGATCCATAGACCAGAAAGAAAGGTGAGTAGCCGATAGCTCTGCTGATCTGGGTTCTTAAACCCCATACTACTTTTGGTAGTTCGTCGATCCATTTCCACCATAATCTTTCAAATCTTCATATAATCTTGGTTTTAAGCCTTGTAATATGAGTCCATTTGCTCTTTTGACTTGTCCATTGGCCTATGGGTGTGCTACTGATGCAAAGTCAATTTCTATCCCACAATCTTTTGCCCAGTATTGAAATTCTTTTGCTGTAAATGGTGAACCAAGGTCTGTGATTATTCTGTTGGGCATGCCGAACCTATGCATGTCTTGTATGAATTCCACTGCCTTTTCTGCACTGTATTTGACCAAAGGTTTATATTCAATCCACTTTGTAAATTTGTCGATTGCCACAAATATGTATTCAAAGACTCCTTTTGCTTTTTTGAGTGGTCCTACTTGATCCAGCCCCCAGCATGAGAACAACCAAGCTGGTGGTATGCATATCAAATTATGAGCGGGCACATGTGATTGTCTGGCAAACATTTGGCAATTCTTGCATGTTTTGACGAGTTCTTCTACATCTTTGAGTGCTGTTGGCCAATAGAACCTGGTTCTGAATGCTTTGCCGACCAGTGTCCTAGAGGCTGCATGATTTCCACAACATCCTAAGTGGATTTCATCCAAGATTTCCTTTCCTTTATCTGTTGGAACACATTTAAGCAGTACTCCAGATGATGCTGCTCTTTTGTATAGTTTGTCTCCCACCAGAACATAGTTTTTGCCTCTTCGTATAACCCGGGTTGCTTCTGCTTTGTCTTTAGGTAGTTTCTTCTCTTTGATAAAATCAATGTATATTTGTCTCCAATCATTTTGTATGACCATGATCTGTCTTGATTGGTCTGGTTCTTTTGCTTGTTCTATTTCCATTGGATCTGTTGTCTCCTTCTCCTTTTCTGTGTTCCCGGGTTGTTTGATAGATGGGGTTGTGAGTTCTTCTATAAATATACCAGGTGGTACTTTTGCTCTATCTGATCCTAGTTTGGCTAGCACATCTGCTGCAATGTTGGAATCCCTTAGTACATGATGGATTTCGAGCCCTTGGAAAATTTTCTCCAATTTTCTGACTTCTGCACAGTATGCATCCATGTTGTCTTTTGTACAATCCCAATCCTTGTTGACTTGATTGATTACTACAGCTGAATCACCGTAGATAAGTAGCCTTTTGATCCCTAGTGAGCTTGCAACTCTTAGACCATGTATTAATGCTTCATATTCGGCTTCATTATTGGTTGCCTGCCAAAGTATTTGTAGCACATATTTTAACTGTCTCCCTTCTGGTGATATGAATAGCACTCCTACTCTAGCTCCTCCTAACTTTAGTGAACCGTCAAAATACATTTTCCAATGATCAAGTATTGGTTCGGGTTCTTTTTGACTAATTTTTGTCCATTCAGCAATGAAGTTGGATAATGCTTGAGATTTGATTACTGTTCTTGGTTTGAAGTCTAGGTTGAGAGCATCGAGTTCTACTACCCATTTTGATATCCGACCTATTGCATCTTTGTTGCGTAGAATGTCTTGAAGTGGAAATTGGTTACCACTGTAATCTTGTGTTCATGGAAATAATGTCTCAGCTTTCTTGATGATATCAACACTGCATAAAGTAATTTTTGCACATGTGGGTATCTCACTTTTGATTCTATTAGTACTTCGCTTATGTAATAGACTGGTCTCTGCACTTTGTAAGCGTATCCAGGTTCTTCTCTCTCAACCACAATTGCTGTGCTGACAACGTTCTTGGTTGCTGTAATGTATAGCATCATGTCCTCTTTTCCTTTTGGTGGTGTCATTACTGGTGATGATGCCAGGTATTCTTTTAACTTTTGGAATGCTTCTTTTGCCTCTTCTGTCCATTCAAAATTTCCTGCCTTTTTCAATAATTTGAAAAAAGGTAGCCATTTTTCTCCTAGTCGGGAGATGAATCTGTTGAGTGCTGCCATGCATCCTGTATGCTTCTGTATGTCTTTAACTTTCTTTGGAGGTTTCATATCCATAATGGCTTTAACCTGCTTTGTACTTGCTTCAATTCCTCAGTTGCTGACTAGAAATCCGAGTAGTTGTCCTGATGGGACCCCAAAAACACACTTTGTGGGGTTTAGCTTCCACTGCCATGCTTTTAGATTCTTGAAAGTATCCTCGAGGTCTTCTATCAATGATCCGGGTTCTTTTGTCTTGATTACCACATCATCAATGTATGCTTCTGCGTTCCTTCCGACTTGATTCCCTAAACAAGTTTGAATTGCTCTTTGATATGTTGCTCTAGCATTCTTTAGCCCAAAAGGCATCGATTTGTAGCAATATGCCCCAAATGGTGTAATGAACGATGTCTTGCTTTGGTCTTCTTCTCTTAGAGATATTTGATGATAGCCTGAATAGCAATCCAAAAAGGATAATAGAGCTGATCCTGCTATTGAGTCGATGATTTGATCAATCCTTGGAGGAACATATGGATCTTTTGAGCAATGTTTGTTGAGGTCTGTGTAGTCAATGCACATGCGCCATTCTTTTGAATTTTTCTTCTCAACTAGGACCGGGTTGGCAAGCCAGTCTGAGTTGATTATTTCTCTAATGAATCCCGCTGCCATGAGCTTGGTGATCTCTTTTTTGATTGCTGCTTTTCTGTCTGGAGCGAATCTTCGTAGCTTTTGCTTAACAGGTTTTGACCCTTTGTTCACATCAATTATGTGCTCAGCCAACTTTCTTGGGACCCCTGGCATGTTGGCCGGCTTCCAAGCGAAGATATCTTTGTTGTCCCGAAGAAAGTTGGTGAGCGCGAGTTCCTATTTGGGATCGAGATTTGCACTGATGATTGCCGTCTTCTCCGGGTCACCAGTCAACAAGTCAATAGTCTTGGTAGCGGCTTCTTTTGGTGGTGCAAAGTTGCTTGGCTTCTTAGCCGGTATTTGAATCTCATCCGGGTTCATCTCGTTGGCTAGTATTGCAATCTCCTTTCCTTTCTTTATGTCTTGTAATCTTTCGGATATTTGTACTGCTGGTATGTCGCAATCATGTGCTTTCTTTAGATCCCCTTTCAATGACAATACGCCCTTTGTTGTTGGCATCTTGAGTAGTAGGTATGGATAGTGTGGCACTACCATGTATTTTGTTAAAGCTGGTCTCCCAAGTATTGCGTGGTAGCATGATTCAAAGTCTGCAACTTCGAATTTGATGAATTCTGTCCGGTATCTGTCTGGTGTGCCAAAGGTGACTGGTAGGGTTATCTATCCGAGTGGCACAGCTGCTCTGCCGGGTACTATTCCATAGAATGGTGTGCTTGTTAGTGTCATTAGTCCTTCACAATCTAGATTCATCCTTCTGAGAGTATCTGCAAAAATTATGTTGAGCCCGACTCCTTCGTCGATGAGTACTTTAGTTATTGCCACTCCTGCAATGGTTGGACCCAGTACCAATGGGTAGCACCCTGCGTTCGCTGCGCTGGTCGATTGATCTTCTCTTGTGAAGTGGATGGGGTACTCTGACCAATCTAGATACCTTGGGGTGGCTGGTTCAGCTGCCATGATGGCTCTATGAGCTAATTTCTCTTGCCTTTTACTTCGTGTGTTAGGAACACCTGAGAATATTACGGCTAATTAGCATTTGGGTTCTTGATAATCTCCTTTATCTTTCTTTTCCTCCTTCTTGGATTCTTTTTGCTTTTGCTCCGAGTTGTTTTGATTCCTGTTTTCTCTCTTCATGAATTGCCGCTGAAAAGTGCTGCATTCAGCTAACTTGTGTCTGGTTCCTGGGTGTATGTGACATGGCATGTTCTCTATTTTTTCTAGTGCTCTTCCTTGGTAGTTGTTGCTCCGATAGTTGCTATTACTGTTGTACCCGCTGTTGTTACTGTTGTTGTTATTGTTGTAGTTGCCATTGTAATCGCCACCATTGCTGTTGTCATTATATCTTCTCTTGTTGTCTGTGGTTGCCACCATGTTGTCCTGCCTCGGCCTTTTGTCTTGCTGTCTGTAATCAGGTCTTCTATTTTCTGGGTTGTCCCTAGCAAACCGATGCCGGGTTCTTTCTTCTGATGAAATCATCTTTTCAACAACCCTCTTGAAATCTTCATTTGTTCTTGGGTTCTCATTGAAATAGTCTTTGTATTGCCAGTTTGCTAAGATTCCTTCCGCAAAGGCTTCTATCACTTCTCTATCAGTAATGTCATGGACTTGAGCCCTGAATTCTCCGAATCTTCTATAGTATTCCCTTAGACTTTCTCCTCTCCTTTGCCTTAATCCTTTCAACTCGGCTGCGGTCATTGGATGGGTAATAATGCCTCCAAAGTTGTTGCAGAAAGCTTCTTGCAAGTCTTCCCAATATCTGATTGATCTTGGCCTCAATTTGTCAAACCATTGTAGTGGCATTGCTTTGAGGGCCATTGGAAAAAAATAGAGCCTTGATGTCGTCATCTCCTCCGGCTAACTCAATAGATTGGGAATAAACTCTTAGCCATTGTCTTGGTTCTACTTTGCCATTGTACTTGGAATGATTTGCTGGTTTAAATTTGTGTGGTAGTTTCAATGTTTGTAGTCTTCCTGCGAAACAAGGGAATCTGTCGTATGGTTCCATTCTTCCATAGTCTGGCGATCTTGCCCTTCTGTAATAAGACCTGTCTTCTTTAAACTCTGACTCTCCGTAGTCATCTTCTTTGTCAAATCTTCTTGATATTTCTTGGTAGTGTTGGCTCAATTCTGGTTTGCCTCTTTCTTGTTGCTTTAAGTAATGTTCCTGCCTTCCATTAACATCAGCACTCTCTACTGGTCCTAGCCTTTGAAAACTTGATTTTTTGGGTGGTTGCTCTCCTTGTGGCTCCTGTGGAACTTCTTCGCCGGGTTGTTTTTCTGATCCCCGACTTGTTTCTTCTGATCTTCCTTTGTTTTTTTGTTATTCGTGAGGGTGTACAACTCCTTTGTTAATTCTTTAATTCTTTCCCTTTTTGTACTTTTTGCGGCTTCTTTTTCCGCCTTCTTTCTGTTGTATTCCGTTAGTTCTGCCTTGTACTTATTCCAGATTTGCTTTCTTTGTTTAGCCCTGTTTCTTCTTCCAGCCTTCAATTTATTCTTCTTTAGTCTTGCTAGCCTTTGCTCATCATTTTCGTTGCTGTCGCTTTTCTCATCCGGCATGATGTTGCCTTCTGATTCGTCTGAAGATTTTGTCTGGTATCGGTGGTGGTTCCAAAGGTTGTTCTAACTGCTCCACCATGTATATAGTGTACCTCTTCCTTCTTGTACGATACTTCATCCTTTGTTTGGTTGAGCTATCGGTAGTTTCTGAGCTGGATCCGAGTTCTTTTCCCTCTTGATAAGGTAGTTCTTCAGTGTACATGCTAGTCTAGGCTTTGCTTGAGGTGAAAGAACTTGGCCAATGCACCACACAGTCTTGTGGGGTAACTGTCATGATCATCCCTTCTTGTGCTCCCTCCAGGAGTATTTTTCTTGCTGAGTTCATCTTGTCTTGGGTAAAGTGTTGGTAGATTGATGCCGTGTTGTATAGTCCGTACGTTCCCGAGTTCTTTTTGGAGTCGTACGGGTTGTATTCCTTCACGATTGTTGTTGTGTCTCTGAGTCCAATTAGGCTTGGCTCTCTCGCTGTGAAGATTGTCTTGGAGTCAGGTTGTATCTCTTTCTCAGAGTCGGTTTCGTATCTGCTTCCTTCTTCATTCCGAGTTGGATTCGAAGTTGAAAGTTTCGTCATCTTCTCGGTGAGTTCATATTCAACTTTGTCGTCAAGTTCTTTTTCTTCTCAGAGATGGGTACGTAGCTTGCCATTGCCGTCAGCCTCGCAGATCCAGGATCCAAAGACGAAGGTTGTTCCCGCCGAAAAAGTCATCTTGAGGTTGAGGTCCGCCGAGCTCTCGAGAAAAAAATCATCTAAAGCCCCTACCTGGCGCACCAGCTGTCGATGTTTTACCACCGATAGCCTACCACAGGGGTATCCGGGACAATTGTTCAGGCTTCGGCGAATAGTGGAACTCGGCGGTCACGCAAAGAGACTCACGATTTATACTGGTTCAGGCCCTCGACTTGGTCGAGTAATAACCTTACGTCCAGTTCGGTGTTAGCCGGTTTGCGTCGTATTGCTTTGAGTATTGGGTGTGTTCTGTCATTTACAAGGGATATCCTCTCCAGCCCTTTATAGTCCAGGTGCTGAGAGGAGTTGTTTGTGTTCTACTCGGATACAAGGTTAGAGTCCTAAGCTATGCTTCGGGCGCCTTTCCTTGTATAGTCCGAATTGGAGTTTTGGTCTTACACGTTGCTTTGCTCCATGCTCTTCTTGGCGATTGGGCTGTGGGCCTTGTTACCAAGGCCCACTTCCCTATAGTACGGTCTATGGGGGGCCCATAGGGTTCCCCATCGACAGGAGGATACAGATGGCTTCTAGTCTTGCAACCGGTGCAAAGGTCTCTCTAAAATCCAAACCTTCAACTTGAGAGAACCCCTTTGCAACTAGTCTTGCCTTGTTCCTCACAACAACGCCTTGATCATTTTGCTTGTTGCGGAACACCCACTTTGTTCTAATGACTCTTGCACCATTTGGTCGTTCTTCAAGAGTCCAAACTTCATTGCGGGTGAAGTATTTAACTCTTCATGCATGGCATTTATCCTATCTGTCTCTTGAAGAGCTTCTTCTACCTTAGTAGGCTCAAAGCAAGAGACAAAAGAGTGATGTTCAATAAATAAAGCAAGCTTTTGAGAACGAGTCATTACTCTCTTTGATGGACTCCCTATGATGAGATCTTGTGGATGAGCTTGTAGAAGTGGTGAATTTCTTCTATCAACCACTTGAGGGGGAGGTTGTGGAGCATCGACATCTTGTGCTTGTACCACCATTTGCTAATGGGAGACATGAGTGTCTTCATTTTCTACTCTCCCATCTTTTTCACCATCTTGTGGCACACTTGATGAAGAAGGTGGATTGATCACTTGTACATCATCTTCATCATCATTAGGCTTGATGTCTCCAACCGGAATGTTCTTCATAGCCTCCCTCAATGGTTCATCACCTACATCATTAAGATTCTCATGTGCTCCTTGGGAGCCATTAGATTCATCAAATTCCACATCATATGTTTCTTCAACCAAGCCGGTGGCATGATTAAATACTCTATATGCTTTGGACTTTGATGAGTAACCAACAAGAAAACCAATATCACAACGTCTTTGAAACTTCCCTAGGTGTTGCCGCTTCTTGTAGATGTAGCATTTGCAACCAAACACCCTAAATAAGGAGACACCCGACTTCTTCCCATTGAGCAACTCATAAGGTGTCTTGCCAAGAAACTTTTGAAGGAATAGACGGTTGGATGCATAGCATGTGGTGTTGATAGCTTCTGCCCATAGAGCTTCGGGAGCGTTGTACTCATCAAGCATTGTTCTTGCAAGAGTGATCAATGTCCGGTTCTTCCTCTCAACTACACCATTTTGTTGAGGAGTATATGTTGCGAAGACCTCATGTTTGATCCCAACTTCATCACAATAGGCTTCTATGTTTGTGTTGTGAAATTCTTTACCGTTGTCACTTCTAATCTTCTTGAGCTTTACTTCAAACTCATTTTGTGCTCTCTTGGCAAACTTCTTGAAGCAAGATGCAACTTCAGATTCGTCATGAAGGAAGAATACCCATGTGTATCTTGAATAGTCATCAACAATCACAAGATAATAAAGATTTCCTCCCAAACTCTTGTATGTTGTAGGTCCAAATAAGTCCATGTGAAGGAGTTCTAGCACTCTTGTGGTTGACATGAAAGCTTTGGTTGGATGAGTATTTGCAACTTGCTTGCCGTCTTGACATGCACTACAAAGCTTGTCCTTCTCAAACTTCACATCCTTCAACCCTCTCACCAAATCATTCTTCATTAGCTTATTGAGTGAGCTCATCCCAATATGAGCAAGTCTTCTATGCCATAGCCACCCAAGTATTGTTTTGGTAAATAGGCAAGTCTTCAAATTAGCATCTTCGGAGGTGAAGTCCACTAGATATAGGTTGTTGTATCTAAATCCTTTGAATACCACTTGATCATCATCCTTCTTAGATACAACAACTTCCTGCTTGGTGAACAAGCATTGGAAGCCAAGATCACACAATTATCCAATGGATAGCAAGTTGAAGCTCAATGAAGCAACATATAGCACATTTGAGATGGAATGATCATTTGATATTGCCACTTTGCCCAATCCTTTAACCTTGCCCTTTGAATTATCTCCAAATGTGATTCTGTCTTGTCCATCTACTTCTTCATCTAGTGAGGTGAACATACAAGGATCACCGGTCATATGTTGTGTGCAACCACTATCAATAACTCAATGACTTCCACCGGTCTTGTAGTTCACCTACACACAAGAGATCAAGCTTTAGGAACCCAAACTTATTGAGGGCCCTTCACCTTCTCAACAAGTGACTTTGCTACCCAAATTTCTTAGGCCTATTCTTGTTGGGGGGTCCTAAGAACACGACTTTCATCTTTCCACTAGAATCCTTTCTAAGCATGTAATGAGCATTGAAAGCAAAAGGTCTAGCATGCTTGGGCAAGGGTTGTGGTGGTGGAGTTTGGCACTCATGGGCAAAGTGGCCTTCTTGTCCACACTCAAAACACTTCTTTGGATTTGGCTTTTGTTGTTATTGAGCTTGAGCCTTCTTCTCTTTGTTTGCCATATACCCAATGCCACTTCTATCCATCTTCATGATGGCATTCATTAGTAGCTCACTTTGAAGATGCTTGCCTCTTGTGAACTTGCTCAATCCAATCTTGAGATGCTCTTTTTCCAACTTGAGCTTCGTGTTCTCTTCCTTGAGAGCATCATTATTTTTCTCTTCCTTGAGCTTCTTGTTCTCTTCTTTGAGCTTCGCATTCTTAAGAATCAAATCACTATCATGATCAAGAGTTTCTAGCATAATAATGTTGTGGCTTTTGATCTCTTCAAGATCTTTCTTGAGCTTTTCATTGTCATTCTTGAGCTTGACAAACTCATCATAATCTTTGGTCTCAACCACTTGCTTGCCCTTGCTACTAGAACTTTGCTCAATGCTCTGAATGATCAAATCATCACATGATGTAGCTATATCAATCTTAACAACATCATTAGTAGCATCATGTGGCTCATTGGATAAATATTCTTGAGCAATGATAAGATTATCATGATTAATCTTAAGAGTAGTATATTCTTCTTTTAGCATGTTGTGGCTAGTGATGAGCTCATTGTGGATCCTCTCAAGTTTATCATGTTTATCTTTAAGCTCTTTCTTAGAAGATTTGAGCTCCTTGAGTTTGGATGATATAGCATCATTTGGTTCTCTAAGCTCAACACTAGTCTTTTCGGCTATATCACATTTAGCTAAAAGAGAATCATTCTTAGCTTCTAGTTTTTCATTCTTAGCTCTACTCTTTCTAATGATCTTAGTGTATTGATTTAGCAATTTAACAAGATTATCATAAGAAGGTGATTCATATTCATCATCATCACTATTGCTATCATCATTGCTAGCATGTTCATCACCACTACTATCATCATTTGATACCTTGCAATCACCCTTGGCCATAAGGCATAGGTGTGTAGAGGATGATGATGGTGGTGGTGGTGAAGATGATGAAGAGTCAATAACAATGGCGGCCACCTTCTTGTTGTCACTATCATCATCGGATGAGCCACTAGATGAATCAATGTCCGTGAGCCAATCACCGATGATGTATGCCTTTCCACTTTTCTTCTTCTTGTGAAAGTCCTTCTTCTTGCCATCTCTCTTCTTGTATGGCTTGTTTTTGTTCTTCTCATCTTCTTCTTCATTGCTTGAGTCATGTTTCTTGCCCTTGTACTTATTCTTGAACTTGTCTTTCTTGGGCTTGGTGCATTGGTGTGCTAGATGACCAAGTTCTCCACAATTGTAGCAATCCATCTTGGAGATTGGCTTCCTTCTAGAGCTAGTGAAGAACTTCTTCTTCTTACCATCAAACTTGATGCCACTCTTGTTGAGCTTCTTTAGCATCTTGGGGGTTCTTCTCACCATGAGAGCAAGACTTGCATAATCAATTTCATCATCACTTGAGCTCTCATACTCAAGCCTTGCTTTGCCCTTCTCTTGGCTAGCTTTGAATGCCAAGTCTTTTTCTTTATTCTTAGTAGAGGATGAGCCATCTTGAGGTGTGATGTGCATGTACATCTCATGAGCATTAATCTTTTCCAAGATTTGTGTTGGTGTAGCGGTGGAAAGATCACCTTGATGAAGCACGGTCACAATATGTCCATATTTATCAATGGGGAGGACACTCAAGATTTTTCTTACAACATCGGATGGTTGCATTTGAGTGAGTCCAAGCCCATTGACTTCCTCGACAAGAATATTCAAACGTGAGTACATCTCATTAGCACATTCTTTAGGAAGCATCTCAAAAGAGTTAAGCTTTTTCATGACAAGATGATAGCGTTCCTCACGCTCACTCTTTGTTCCCTCATGGAGCGCACAAACGTCAGACTATAGTGCATGGACATCCTTGTGGTTCCTCACCCAGTTAAACACATCTTTGCAAAGGCCTCTAAAGATGGTGTTTTGAGCCTTTGCATTCCATTTCTCGTAATTCACCTCATCGCCTTGTAGGTGTGTAGCATCCCATGGTTTTGGAAAGCCTTGTGAGGTGGCTCTAAGTATTCCACACCTAGAGCTTCTAAATATGCCTCCATGCAGATTTTCCAATAAGGAAAATCATCCCCCTCAAAGATAAGAGGAGGTCCATCCCCATGAGACATCTTTCACTAGGCGGTTAAGCCTAAATACGTGAGCATGAGGCTCTGATACCAATTGAAAGGATCAAGATACCCAAGAAGGGGGGTGAATTGGGCTAATTCTAAATTTCTTTCAATAATTAAGTCCTACGGTTAGCCCAATTAACCCCTTGTGCCTAGAAAGTGTTTCTAATGATCTACCGCACAACAGTTTAGCAACCTATGTTCCAATCCTACTCTAGCATGGAAATTCTATGAATGTAAATGATAAGAATTGAATTGCTCAAAGTAAATGCTTAAAGTAAAGAGAGAAGGAGGAACACGGTGATGTTTTGCCAAGGTATCAGAGAGTCGCCACTCCCCACTAGTCCTCGTTGGAGCACCCGCGCAAGGGTGTAGCTCCCCCATGATCTACGCAAGGATCAAGTGCTCTCTATGGGTTGATTCTTTGACACTCTGTCATGGTGAATCACCCACAACCGCTCACAACTTGAGTTGGGTCATCCACAACCTCCGCCGGATGATTACCAAGCTCCCAATCACCACCAAACTATCTAGGTGATGGCGATCACCAAGAGTAACAAGCATGAACTCTCACTTGACCATGACAAGCCTAATGAGAAGGGTGGATGCACACTTTGCTACTCTTGCTTTCACTAATAAGGGCTCTCTTTGGGATTCTCAAATCTCAATCACGTCACTAGGACCTTGCTCTTCTTGGCACTCTCAAAGGTGTTTCTCAGCTGTTGGAACGAGCAAAAGTACCCCCTCACACGAATGGAGGAAGTATTTATAACCTTGGTTGAAAAACGAATCGTTATGTGCCTCTATGGGGTGACCGAACGCTCCAGTCATGTTGACTGGACGCTCCAATCAGTTCTCCCCGAACTCCAGTGTTTAAGTTGTGACCGGACGCGTCTGATCACGATTTTCCCTCTCTAGAACCTTACTAGAGTCAACCAGACAATCGCACCCAGCGTCCGGTCACTCACCTCTCAGCATCCGGTCGTGTCCAGACGATTTCACCTTGATCAAGTGAACTAACCGGACTCTGCACCAGTGTCCGGTCACTCTAGAACCAGCATCCGGTCAGCATTTGATCCTCCATTCACTTCCAACTCTCGATCATATGTGAATGAAGTTTGCTCCAATGGATCTAAGGGCGTTTTAGGAGCTACCTAGTGCTAGATTTAGCAAGTGTGCACCACACCTAACTCACTAGACTCACCTAGGTCAAGCTACCCATCCATACCCCCCTTAATAGTATGGCCAAAGGAAAACAAAGTCCTAAACTACTCTAAGTGTCTCCTTAACACCAAAAGAAACTTAGAACTAGTCCATCCTTAACCTTGTCATCCATCCTTTGAAAACCAAAATGATTTCCATCGTAGGGGCATGACCACCATGATAGCCCAATCGATCTCCATTACCGTGACCTAACTTTATTGCCTCTGCAAAACACACGTTAGTCATAGTAATCACGTATTGTCATTAATCACCGAAACCCAACTAGGGGCCTAGATGCTTTCACCACCTCCCTTCCCTTGTTCTCCATCTTCTTGAAAAGTCCTCCTCTTAGCTCCAAATGGTTAGGGAGAGAGGGCTCCTTCCTCTTCAATTCCCAACCCCTTGTGGACAACAACTTCTACTTGATCTCCATGCCTTATTGTTGGTGGTGATGATCTCCAATCCCTTCTCCTTCCCCTCCTTGCTCTTGGTGTGTAGAGAGAGTAGTGATGAACTAGAGAGAGTGTGTGAGTGAAGGTGAGTGGAGAGTGAGAGAGTGAGTGTGAGCATGCTAGTGTTTCAGCTCTCCATGAAGTGAAGGCGGCTAGCCTAACTAGTGGGGGTAGGAAGGCTCCCATGGTGATAGTCATTGTTGTGTATGGGATGTTCAGGCGGATGGTTTGTGGGAACATGAACTAGTTGAAAATCTACAATTCTATGTAAATGTTCATGCAGAATGTTTCAGTGGTTTGTTGGATGGTCCACGAGAATTGTCTGAGTCTAGAAATGTACAGTTGTAATGTTTTATGCATGTTTGTTTCCAAACTAAGATTAAGATGCAAATGATGCTTATGATGATGATGTAATGACCATGTCACGATCGGGTCATGACATGTGGGATACATATCAAATTACCTTTCGGCGAGGGCTCAATGTTTTGAGTCCTTTGAGTAGAACTTCTCTGTCGTGTTCATTGTTCGGGTGCATTGCATCATTTGGTGCCAGAGATGGGGACGAGGATGGTTGCACCTCCTCCTTCTGTCAAACCCATTTAGGTTTTGGTTGTGTCTTGGCGAAGAGATCCTCACATAGGGGTATGTTAAGTCTCATGATCAAAGGTTCTCGACTGAGAGACCCCCCGACCGATCCTTCTAGGATCGCTCGGGGGCTCGGGGGGCTATACCCCCTTAGGTGCACTCGCATGCACCTTTTGTCTAAGGATTGGGCGGAGCCCGTGCATGCCTTTTGCCCTTCACCCGAGCCTCAGGCTCCTGATCAACAAGAGTCTGAACTCGATCCTTGGCCCCCCAGCCTTCAGCGCCAACCAAGGCCCGGGCTGGAGATAAGCACCCTGAGCATCTGAGGCTTGGGGGCTCCCCAGCGCTGCCCAGCAGGTGCTACGCTATCAACCACTCCTCCAACAGGGTCACTTGGCTCAGGGGCTTTAGGGGCTCGGGGGCTTCTAGGCCCGCTCGTCAGCCCCTCATGCCAGATGCCTCCTCCACCAAGAAGCCTCTAGAAGGTGCACCTGGTCGAGACTGGTCCAAGCCGACAGAGCTTGACACTCAGCATGTCAAGATAGAGCAGCCGGATGATGCCCAGATCTTTTTCATCCCCACGACAATGCCAAGGTCCATCCACGCTGCTACAAGACCCTCTTAGACTCCGGCGCATGTAGACCCTAGGATAAACTCCCCCAAACTACCATATACCCAACTTACCTTGATATATAAGGGGAGGTCAGATCGTAGAGAAGGGGAGGACAATTCCGATTAGCTCATTCGAGTCCTCACCGAATAGCTTGAGCTCTCCACCGACAATAGAGCCACCCAGAGAAGAGTACCGAGAGCTCCTCCCCTCTTCCATCGTCTTCCTTCTCTTCGACAAGGGGAAGACCTCACCACCGACTAGCTTAGGATCAGCACCGAGCGATCCCCTACCAAATCTCTCTCTTACACTCTGTTGTAACCCCCCGATTTTAGGTGCTCTTGAATACAAGGATCATCTGCTGTAGGACATTGGGCCCCAATAGCCCAAACCAAGATAAACCATTGCATCCTCTCTATGTTCTTTGTCTTCTTAAGTCCATCCGAGGCACCAGAGACACACACTCAATGACACCCAACGGAAAACAAAGTTTGTGAAAGCTCTAGTTTGGTTTTGGATAATTGATGAAACCTAAGTGTACTAACCTTTGTCATGAGTGAAATGCAAATCTAGGTTGGTACACACCAAGTGATGGAGCTAGATGATGGTCATGGTGATGGCTGAAAGAGATGATCAAATGCTCCAATTTGGAAAAGAAGAAAGAGAAAAACAAAATCCTATGGGCTAAAGGCAAAGGTATACGATAGGATATTTGTTTAACCGATCAAGATGTAATAGAGTGCGTGATCAGGTTTAGGATAGATAACCATACTATAAAGAGGGAAAATCTTTAATTGCAATAGTTATCTAGTGCCACTAAGTGTGAGTCTTATTTGCATATACTTAGCGCTTAGTGACGTGGTGAGATGCATGAGATAGCCCAAAAAATATTTGTGAAAAGCTAACTTAAGTGCCCAATTTGTTTTAGAATATTTTGGTGAAGTTAGCACTTGAAAAGGGCTTGTGCAACCTAGACCAAAATTTCTTGCTTACGGAGCAAAATTGCTTGCAGAGGGTGCTCTCTTGGAAAGCTTGCACAACTAGCAATTAACCAACATTTTAGCTGGCTCAACAAGAATTTCTAGTTGAGCAACAGTACACTGGGACCACCTATGTCAACCAAGTGTTGGTATAAATTAATGCACACATGATAATCTGCAATCGCATGGATATTATACCGATGTAGCACTTCACTAGGAGCACCCAGTTTTATACCGAACTCGAGGAAACATGTGAGAGAATAACCAAATCTAACTTAACTCAACTTCACAATCAAGGCTAGATAATAGGAGCATAGAGGAGATTGCTAAGGTCTTCTAGTTTTAACTTCAGTAAGCTTTGTCTTCTATTGTTCAATTCTAGGGAAATTACTAAAGAAAACACATGCAGAGTATGTTTCCTATAGTAACAAGGTACTGCTAGGCCTACTAACAGGAGGTAGACTACAAAGGATTCAACGAGGCTATAAGAGTCACCCTCGCGAGCTACCACCCCCAAAAAGTAGGGTACATCTATGAGTAATCGAGTCTAAGCACCATGCTTACACTATGAATACTACTTTAACCTAGGAGGTACAAGGATTAAAGTACTCAAAAGAGAGTCACAAACCTGAAGAACAATATGAACAAGATGCTTACTTGAATTAAAAATTGATTACCAGAGAAATTTTAGAAGCAAGCTAAATAAGAACTTGATTTTGCCACGGTACAAGCCATAGAGAGAGCACCGACAGACTGGGACTGCTCTGAAACTCTTCCCTCTCACTCTATCTCTCTATCTCTATTACAAGACTAGATCCTATCGAGTGCTAATCTTCTCTTGATTGCTAGCTCTGATCCTGGTGGAAATATGGATTAGGGTTTCTGGCCCTTAGGCTCTTAGGATCTAACTTGGCATGCCTTGGCGGGGGTGCAGACAGGTATATATAGGATGAAGCATCAATCCTGAGCCTTTGGATCAAACTGACTTGAATAAACGATGAAGATGCAATCCTTAAGGCAGTGGAGAACTGACATAGCAACGAGGGGCTACTAGGTGGGTTCCACAGACCGGCTGGCCTACATGTGGGATCAGCTGGCCCCACATGGCAGGGGCTCAAGCTCTGCTTCGGTGGAGAGCCTCCTGGAGTCTTCTAGAGTCTTCCCACGTTGTTTATCCTATGGAATTACGTGATTTCCTTTGATGAATAGGTCCTCCTTGGTGATTTTCTGATTAAGTCCTGCTGGAAACATAGATATACTAAAACTCATGGAATTTATCAGTTAAAACCCCTAAGTCTATGTTGGTGATCCATTTTAGTCATTTATGCAAGTTATATTGATGGTTTGTGATGAATGTTAACTACCGTCAACAAACTCCCTCACACTTAGGCTTTTACTCATCCTCAATAAAAGGATGGATTACTCAAGACGTAACTTTGGGACTAGTCATCAACATAAAACCATTCCCAGTCATACATGCACCATAGGATTCAAAGTGTCTACCATAAAACTTTGGGTGGTTGAAGAATGAAACAGCTTGAAACAGATCACCATCTTCCTTCATTCAAGTCAATTGGAGAAACATTTTAAGATTTTTGAAAACAAAGTATAGCTTACCTTCTCCTTTTGTGGTACTCTCAAATCACTCTGTATATGTGATATTTTTGGATCCTCACCAAGGCATTAATGACTTTGACTTCTTTTTGCCTACTTCTTAAAGCTTATGTGGAGCTTAGGTAGGGATAAATATGAAAACATACTTGCATTGCATATATTGTAAAGTCAAAACAAGGATCCAAGGAAAAATGTCATACTCTTAGATTAAGATGTGCATATGTGTGTATATGGTAGCTATCCTAATTCTACTATGCTTCTTGAAACATATCTCTCTTGTTTGAAACTTAGAAAACTTTTGCAAAAAAACATAGGCTATCTTATTCATTTTTTCTTTCTTCCCTTTTTTTCAGGCAGCATCTAAGTACCCATTGTTTTAGATATCTCGGACACTTGTCCATTTTTTCTTCAATACTCTTCTTTTTCTTCTTTTTATGAATAACTTTTGCATAGCCCATGCCTCTTTTCTGCAATTGAAACTTTTCAAGAGAGACATTTACAAGAACTTGGAGCATTTATCTAACAATCATATTTTTGTGTCTATTCCTAGTGTAGGAGTAGAACTTTTTGGGTTGATGGAAAACATGCGTTGCATACCTCTAGTGTAGGAGCAGTAGATATATATGGAGTGTACGTGATCTTGATCTTGAGAGCATGATAAATTTCTCAACAAGGGTCACAAGGTTTGACCAAACTCAATACAATAACAAGTAATATATGTAGAAGGTTTTCCTAGTCTATCATATCAGGTATGGCTCTGGTGGGATATTGCTTTACCACAAAGGAGAGATATAGCTACTCATTTTACTTTTTGAAATAAAATTCTCCAATAACGAGACATCAATAATCAAGTTTTCATTATTCTACTATATCTCATTCCACAACAACTTAAGCAACATGGGGTCCCTAATAATAAGTTCCCAATAGTAGCAAGACTTCTAGAAAAAGTGTTATGTAAGTCTATCCTTTAGTCATGACTGAAATAATATTTCCTTAGGTTTTAAGTTGTTTTATCAAAGGATTTTCAATTTGGTTCGAAACGAGAAGTATAACATGTGAAAATAGAATATATGGGCCACAAAACTGACCATGGACAAAGCACGAGGCGAGGAGGCATAGTGATGGGCCGGCTGGCCCATAGGGAAGACCGGGCGGCCTGCTCCAAAACCCATTTGGGTCTATCCTTGGTTGAAGTGGTTCTTGGTCCATTACTTCCTGAATTTCATGATTTTCGCGAGTGAATTCCATTCTGTTGTCATGGTGTGCTTCCCCACACTTGTTTCCTATTTACCTTTATGCACAACATGTGGAGACAAACACATATCCCAAAAGAAATAGAGAGCAGGTAACAAAATTCCATTGATATTATAAGGAACTTTATTACACAAATTTTTATCTGGCTAGCACAAATCCAACCTAACCACTGAGCTAAACAAACAACCTAAACATATGACTTTAAACACTTGACCTAACCACTTGTGCCTTATCAACTATCTAATTCTCACTTCCTAGACTTGACAACAAAATGATTTAAAGCATTTAAGTCTTGTTGTAGGCTCTTATGATACACGTGTTCTTCGTCGATCCTCTGCTCTAAAGTATGGACAAGGTCAGTAAGATCTTCAATCTTCTTCTATAGGAGTGGCATGGTCATTCATGGACGCTTATCCTCGCTCTCTAGAATGGCTGGTGGTGTCTTCCTCTTCTTGGGAGGAACAACCTTGATCTGCTCCGGCATAGCCCAAACTCCATCAATGGTTGTACGTGTGGTGACTAACTTATATTTTGCGCATGTAACATCCCCAAACTTATTGGTCTTTACTCTGGTCAGCACCTCATGTCCCTTCGGAGGGAGGAGGTTTATCTTCTTCATCACTTTGATCAACTTTGGGACGTCTAGCTAAGACTCTTGCTGGCGTGGTTTGTTTTGAAGAAGTTGATGCGGCGGCGGCGGCGGTACAAGGACCAGATGATGGATGGCTTGAGCGAAGTAATATTGGCTAGAGGGAATAGGAGCTACTCCTCATGGTGGAATGATGCTTAGTGGTATGGGTTCATCAACTCCGTAGGGAACGATCTCTCTTCCGGCCATTAGAGCTAGGGAGATGGAGAGCTTTGGTACTACTGGAGATGGAAGTCTTTTGATGTAATGGATATGGAGGCAGGTAGGGGTTTATTTATATAGGGGGAACAACTTGCAGTAGGGGTAAAGATCTATCTATTAGGGTCTCATAAAGAAGAAATATGCGAATGTGGCGAAAAACTATGGGATAGCGAGGGGAAGGTTCTAGAATACACAAGAGAATCGACTGCATGCTTCGCGACTGACAGTGGGGCCGACCAGCCTAGGGGTAGGACCGGCCGGTCCCACTTGGTGTCCTCTCATGGAGATTTTTCTCGCGGCGGTTACTAACCTCTATCTAATCCCAAAAAAGATATTTATCCATTACAAAACGTAAAGAGGATGGCAGTGGTGTAAATCTATGGTAAAATCAGAAAATCTACCACATCCAAATCCTCAGGTGGGTTTTTAGGTTCTAGAAAGATCTTAAGACGGTGACCATTTACCATAAACAACGTACCTTCATCATTTTGAAGTGTTACCGCTCTATGCGACGAAGTGCTTATTACCTTGAATGGTCCTTCCCATTTGCTTCGAAGTTTTCCATGCCCAAATAATTTCATCCTAGAATTAAAAAGTAATACCTTATCTCTAGGGGTGAACTCCTTCTTATTAATCCTCTTGTCATGCCATATTTTCATTCTCTCCTTGTATATCTTGGCGTTATGATATGCTTTTTCACACCATTGATCAAGCTCAGAGAGTTGCATCTTCCTCTTGGTTCCTACGGCTTCAAAGTCCATGTTCCATCGCTTGATAGCCCAGTGAGCTTTTTGAATTCTAGCTCAACAGGTAGATGACAGGTCTTTCCATAAATAAGTTGATATGGTGACATCCCAATTGGTGTTTTATAGGCTGTTCTGTAAGCCTATGGTGCACCGGGTAGTCTATCCTTCCTTGCAGTCCCCATCTCGTTGACCGTCTTCTACAGAATATTCTTGATTTGTTTATTTGATGTTTCTGCTTGGCCACTTGTCTGAGGGTGGTATGTAGTAGCGACGTTGTGATGGATCCCATGTCTTAACAAGTAGTTGTGAAAGTTCTTATCAGTGAAGTGAGTGCCTCCATCACTAATCACCATTCTTGGAACTCCAAAATGTGGAAATATTGTCTCTTCAAACATCTTTTTGGAGTTCTTAGCATCTACAGCTCTACATGGCATGGCTTCAACCCACTTGGAGACATAGTCAACTACCACCAAGATGTATTCATAGTTCTTTGACTTCAGAAAAGGTCCTATGTAGTCAATTCCCCAGACATCGAAGAGTTCAATCTAGAGGTTGTTGGTAAGTGGCATGGCATCTCTTGAATTGATATTCCTGTGTCTCTAACATGCTCCACATCTCCAGATGAAGTCCTTCATGTCTTCATACATGGTTGGCCTAAAGAATCTACTTTGCTAGATCTTCGAATGAGTGCGGAATGCACCATAATATCTTCCATATGTGATAAGTGGCTTTGTTCTATGATTGTGGGGGCACCTACCATGCTGATCCACCTAAATTGAGAGTCATCCACTTGACCTACTCAATTTAAGTAAAACAACAGCATGGGACCCCAGGAGTGCACATAGCAACTCCTCTTCAGGATCTTCGTGTTGAGTTACACACACATACCCAACGCAATGCATATCATACAACTCAATCACATACACACTCTAGCCTTACATCTAATTCTAAAGCGTTGTCGATAACAAAATAAATTTCAAGTGTATAAATGTACTACTAGATCTGATACTTTGACAACTCTATTCCTGCACTAGGTTGCCACTCTTGTCGCTCGTCAAACTATCGGATCTACGCGTGGCTCATCACGGAGAGCACCTGCTCCAAGGTCTGCTAACTGGCATTGTTAGAGTTAGCCTTGAAGATAATGTCTGGTCTACCTGCAAAATAACTCAACGGCTGACCGTCAGTACATTGCATACTCATAGGACTTAATTCCAACACATAGTATTTGGTGGATGCATAAGAGAATTATCAAGCATTTGTATGAGTGCGAAAAGCAATGATGTTCATTAAGATTATAACATGCTATGCTCAACATAGAAGTAAAGGTATTCATCATTATGACATAGTGCTCATAGTCCATAGTTCAGGCTACAATGGGTATAGAAAGAAAGAACAACCAAATAGTTCCGTCTTGAGGGACTCTAGGCTTTCAAAACTCTGTAGAGGTGTACAATTGTACCCACACGGAAGGACAGGACTAACCACCATACCCTTGCACGAGAGTAAGGGTTGCCTCATGCCTTCCAACCTTTCCTTAATCCGGCCCGAGTGTCACATGAAAGGTCGAGCAGGTGCCCGATCAATGTCCCAGACATTCCCAATCGATGCCACCCCCCTTGTCAGTTTCACGGATAAACAGGGTCACCACTAGTTACTTGGCTTGTCAACCCCACCCACGACATATGGTTTGTACGGGTGGTTACCCAGACTTACATATCCTAATACATGGTCCTTATTGCTCCACAAGCTATGCCGTCTAAGGTCCCACACTCACGATGACCTACCCCTCGCATGAGCAAGATATCCAAGTTATCATCAAGATTACCACATTAGGGATATTAGTCCTTAGCCAGATGAAAGCTCTAGTTTGGTTTTGGTAAATTGATAAAACCCTAAGTGCTAACCTGGTTTATCAAGTGATCATGAGATAGGTAGCACACTCCAAGTGGTGAAGCGAATGAAGATCATGACATGACAATGACGATGCCATGGTGATGATCAAGTGCTTGGACTTGAAAAGAAGAAAGAGAAAAACAAAAGGCTCAAGGCAAAGGTATAAATGATAGGAGCCATTTTGTTTTGGTGATCAAGACACTTAGCGAGTGTGATCACATTTAGGATTAATAGCCGTACTATTAAGAGGAGTGAAACTCGTATCAAAATGCGGTTATCAAAGTGCCACTAGATGCTCTAACTCATTGCATATGCATTTAGGATCTAGTGGAATGCTAACACCCTTGAAAATGTTTGTGAAAATATGCTAACACATGTACACAAGGTGATACACTTGGTGGTTGGTACATTTGAGTAAGGGTGAAGAAGATAGAGTTGAAAAGGAGTTAGCCACGCTGGTGCTGGAGCGTTCGGTCAGTTTGAGCAGCGCGTCCGGTCAACACTTGACCATTGAGATCTGATGAACAACGTTTGAAGCTGATGACACGTGGCAAGCATCGAGCGACCGGAGCGTCCGGTCACCCCGAGCAGTGCCCAGTGAAGGGGTACAACGGCTCTATTTTGTGGGGGCTTCTATTTAAGCCCTATGGCTGGCTCAAGCTCACTCGCTTGGCCATTTGCATTGACATAGCAACCTTGTGAGCTTAGCCAAAGCCCTCCCACTCATCTCCATCATTGATTCAACATCTTTGTGAGATTGGGAGTAAATCCAAGTGCATTGCTTGAGTGTTTGCATCTAGAGGCACTTGGTGTTTGTGTTTTGCTGTGGGATTCACTTGTTACTCTTGGTAGTTGCCACCACCTAGATGGCTTGAAGTAGCGAGGATCATCGAGCGGAGGTTGGTGATTGTCTCCGGCTCCGATCGTGGTGAGTGTGAGGGGTTCTTGACCTTTCCCCGACGGTGAGCCAAAAGGTACTCTAGTAAATTGCTCGTGGCTTGTGTGATCCTCATCTTGTGTTGGTTGTGCGGCATCCTATTGATGGTTTGGCGTGTGATGCCAATTAGCGCGTGAACCTCCAAGTGAGTGAATCGCCACAACGAGGACTAGCTTGCCGGCAAGCAAGTGAACCTCGGTAAAAAATCATTGTGTCATCATTTGATTCTGAGGTGATTGGTCTTCATTGGTATTCATCCTTGTGATTGATTGGTTCACTCCTCGACATGGCGGTATAACCATCTTGCTCATTCTCTTTATATTACCGCAAACTAATTATCAAACTCTTTAGTGTAGCTAGTTGTGAGAGCTTGTTAGTTTGGTTAGTGTGGCTCTTTAGTTAGCCTTTGAGAGCACACTAACTTAGTGTAGTGCCTTAGTCATTGTGTGGTTAGAAACAATAGAAACTAGAATTATGGTAGGTGGCTTGCATTTTTGTAGGCTAGCGCAACACTTGCTTCGCCTCATAATTGTCTAACCGGTTTGTTAAGTGTTGTTTAAATTTTTTTTAATAGGCTATTCACCCCCCTCTATTCATTAGGACCTTTCACCAGATTAGTTAGGTAAGTCAAGTTGTACCCTCATTGACTTAAATAGTTAATTATCTAGGTGTAACATCCTACACACACGAGTATGAGTTCCCTTCTCATGCTCGACTTCTACCATGACCCAAGCAACTAAGCAATAAGCATTAAGTGTTCCCATTCCCATTGTTTAGGTGAGAGGCTTCTACATATTATTAAGCTACTCTAGGTGTAGTATAAGAGTGATCATTATCCAAGACTACATGTAATGCATAACTCATAATGCAACTTGATAAGTATCCAAAGTAGGGTTTATAATAGTGGGGTGCCTGCTTGATGGTGTTGCTGATCCTGATGACTCCAAGCTAGCGGTGACTCGCACACGATCCTCACTATGTGGGACAACCAAGCCTAAAAGGAGGAAATTGTTGATTGGAGACGATCACGAGAGAGATAAGGAAACTAGGATTCTTACTTGGAATTTAGGAAGAGGCATCTAGCTGTAGCTTCATCTTCGTACTACTCGAAAAAAGGATATAAGCTAGTGCTTGTTGATTTCCTAGGTAGGCTTGCTAGACAGTCTCATACATCTCTATGGCTTGTCGGACACTCTGTCCTACTAACAGACACTCCGCTGTACTAGGTATTGAGTTGGGTTGGTTCTGTTCTAGCTTTGCACTGATTGATGGACGCTCTGTGGAGATCACGGAGACTCGGTAGGTTTGGGACTTAGGTACATCTAAGGTTCTCTGTTCACATTAGATCGTCCAGTTAGTTGATGAATGCTCCGGTATGAACTGGGTACTCTCGGGTTGCTGAGTTACTATCCTTATAATTCAACAGACACTCTGTAGGGTATCACAGACACTCTGGTAGTCCAAGCTAACTATGGGTAAGGCTTTCTAGTAACTTCTTAGGGTATTGACGGACACTCCATCGAGTTGATGGACTCTTCGCCAATCGGGCGATAGGACCTATGCTCTTAGGTGATCTTAGGGTTCAAGCTTAGATTTGTGGAGTTGTGCATCTTGAATGTGCCAAACATTCCTATGATGGCTTAGGTGGCTCACTAGGCTCACTATGGTTGGGTTGTAAGCTAGTTTTACTAAGTGTGGATATGGCCTAGGGATTGAATCAAAGATCATGAGAAGAGGGATGAACCTTGAGATATAGATGAAGATCCTTAGCTCTAGGATTCGAGAGCTTCCATAGTAAGAGGTTGAAGATCCCACCTTTCTTCTATCCAAGCTTCCTTCAATTCCATCATGCAAGCTCTTCCATCCATCACCTTCTCCATGCATGATGTATTCTCCATTAGCAAAGCAACTTCAAGCTTAAGTGGGCTAAGGGTGTTGTTGAGATCCATAGAAAGGTGCTGATGCTCTTCTCCTTCCTCTCCTTCCCTACCTTTAATCTCTTCTCTCAATCTTTCTCTCTCTAGTTCTAGGGTTCCTTCTTTCCTCATGAGAGTTAGAGTGAGAGAGTGTGTTGTAAATGAATGGATGAGGGAGAGGGTGAGGCTTCAGCTGAAGGATATATATTCTCTTTCATGTTGACATGTGGGTCCCACCCACTTGAGTGACAAACAAGTCATTTCCTATCTTCTGCTGCTGCTTCGTGCTTATCGGATGATCTGGAAAAATGGCGGGCTATCTGATAGTCTCTGTCCTATGTTGAATCGATTAAGTTATCGAACCGTGGATACCAATAGTCAATGCACCATCCCCACATGTGTTCTCAAGATGTAGCTAGGGTTGACGTGATTAACAGGACAAACACTAGTCCAAGTTGGGGTTCTCTTCCTTTATGCCGGGTGTATTAATGAATCCTTGGTGTTTCACCGTGTGGCGCTTGATATGGATTTCTATAGGAATCTTGGTCATTGGCTACTCCCGTTATCCAAAAATGATCACCTTGGTTGTGATGGATCTCGGGTCATTACAATGATCTTAATGCCTACTTCTACTGGTACACATCTCCTGAGTAGTCTATCAGAGCAGACCCTAAAGAGGTATGATTCATCTCATATGTGGAGACGACTTTCGTAGATGAGCTTCCTTTTATTCCCCCTGATGGTACAAAACTTGCAACCATAAAATTAACAATATTTGCGTGCTAGGTTTCGGATTTCATGATCTTGAAGAGCATGTCGTCCCGCAGCGAATCATTGATGGGATGTTCTTGCGAATTCTCAAACTGCATTCTGGACAAGTGATCGGCAACAGAATTTTCTACTCCCTTTTTATCTTTTATTTCTAAATCAAATTCTTGGAGTAGCAAAATCCATCTATAAGTCGAGGTTTAGCATCTTTCTTAGTGAGCAGGTATTTCAAAGCAGCATGATCAGTATAAACAATCACCTTAGCTCCTACTAAGTAAGATCTAAACTTATCAATAGCAAAAACAACAGCCAAGAGTTCTTTTTTAGTTGTTGCATAATTAAGTTGAGGTCCTATCAGTGTTTTGCTAGCATAAGCAGTTGCATGATGCTTCTTATCTTTTGTTTGTCCCAAAACTGCCCTACGACATAATCACTAGCATCACACATGATTTCAAAAGGTAGCGACCAATCAGAGGGTTGAATGATTGGTGTAGAAATAAATGCTTTCTTAAGAATGTTAAAAGATTTTAAGCATGCATCATCAAATTCAAAGGGAACATCCTTGGCCAAAAGATTTGTGAGTGGTCTTGCAATATGTGAAAAATCTTTTATAAAGCGGCGGTAAAACCCCGCATGACCAAGAAAACTATGGATCCCTATGATATTTATGGGAGGAGGTAACTGTTCAATTACTTCAATTTAGCTCTATCTACCTCAATCCCTCGTTCGGACACCAAGTTTCCAAGCACTATGCCTTCTCTAACCATGAAATGACATTTTTCTCAATTAAGGACTAAGTGCTTTTCTTCACATCTTTGCAGAACCTTGTCTAAATTTTCAAGACAATCATCAATTTTTTTCATAAATAGAAAATCCATCCATGAAAACTTCTATGATTTTTTCAATCATATCAGAAAATATATACATCATGCATCTTTGAAAAAAAGCTAGAGCATTACATAGTCCAAAAGACATTCTACGATAAGCATAGGTTCCATATGGACATGTAAAGGTGGTTTTTCTTTGGTCATCTGGATGGATCGGTATCTGGTGATAACCTAAATACCCATCAAGGAAACAGAAGAAAGAGTGATTCGCCAGTCGCTCCAACATTTCATCAATGAAGGGCAACGGAAAATGATCTTTCTTTGTTGCCTTGTTAAGTTCTTGGTAATCAATGCACATCCGCTATCCAGTGACGGTTATTTAGGGGATTAATTCATTCTTTTTATTTTTAACAACAATCATGTCTCCCTATTTAGGCACAACTTGAACAGGGCTAACCCACTCACTATGCGGCACATAATAGATGATCCCAGCGTGCATGAGTTTCAAAAGCTCTTTCTTAACAACCTCTCTCATCGCATTGTTAAGTCTACGCTATGGCTCCCTAGATGGTGTAGAATCTGGGTCTGTCGGAATGCGATGGGTGCAAAGAATAGGGCTAATTCCCTTAAGGTCTTGGAGTAGCCAAAAGCAGAACGGTGGTTTTCTAAGACAGTTAGCAAGTGGGGGGATTCTCTCTGAGAGAGTTTATCATTTATGATCATAGGTGAATCCTGATCATTATTGAGAAAAGCATATTTAAGACCAGAAGGCAGGGGTTTAAGCTCAATGGTGGGCTTAGGTTGTTCCAGCCAATCATATAAGGGTTCAGACTCTGTAGGATTTTCATCTTCTTCTTCAATGAAGAATTAGGCATCATCTTCAAGGTTGGGTTCAATCAAATCATCAAGAGATGCAACCTTAACCTCTTTCATTGGATCTTCCTCGGGAATTGGCTCAGTCTCAGTATTTAGAGAATGAGTGATGGGTATAGAAAATTTAAATTTTTTCCCGAGACTTTTTTTTTCAACTTCTCCGTTTGTCCTTCTTGGATAAGTCTTTCAATTGGTTGTCCTATCAACAGGTCAAACTCTATGATATTAAATATATAAAAGCTCAAATAAACCTTAGTTCTTTGTACCTAGATAGGGATGACATAAAGTATCCCCAAACATGGGAGAATATGTCCTGAAAGACTTTTCAATAACTTTGTTGTTGGCGTTAAAGGCATCTCTTTCAATAAATCATGAGCAAAAGATGCAGACATGATATTAACACCCACAACTAGATTATAAAGAGCATTGAAAGGAGCTTTATTGATTTGGCAACGAATGGAAATAGAAGCAGAATCTAGATGAATCTCATCAGAGGAAAGCTCTGATTCCTCTAACCATTCTTTGCTTATAATAGACACTAGCTCTTTCGTAGTATTTTTAAGGAAAGCTTCCTCAGAAGGGTCTAAGGGTTCTTCATTGGATGATGATTTCCTATGCTTCTAGGGTTTCCTTATCGTATGATAATTTGAGGTATCTCCGTATTGGTCAAATAGTTCATCCTTGAATTCAAGCATAAAGTCTGAAATTAGAGTTTCCTCCTTTTCTGGTGGTTCAGGATCTAGGATAACTGAAGCTGGTGATAGGTCTGGTAAGGATTCAGGTTCAACTATCTAGAATTCCTCCTCTAGTGGCTTCTTTTCTATGTCTTTAGGGGTGTTCTCTAGAATTTTGGTAAGAATACTTCTCCTTGAATTGGCAGAAACATGAAGGAACGAGCCTCCTGAGGCCGTATCAAGACGCTTTGAGGTTTTCCTATCAAGACCCATGTAAAAGTGTTGAAGAAGAATGGGGCCTTGAATGGCAAGGTCAGGGCTAGTATTAATGAGAGCATTAAAACGTTCCCAAGCCATGCCTAGAGATTCTTTTTCTTCCTATTTAAAAGATAGAACCTCTAAACGAAGGCTGACTACTCTAGAGATAGGAAAGAAATGTAGGCAAAAGCTAGAGCACAAAGCTTCCCAATCGCCTTGTCTACTCCCTATGGTGAGCATGTACCAACATTTAGCTTTTCCCATCAAAGAGAAAGGAAAAAGCTTCCATCGTAAGGTTTCGTCTAACATGCCTGCAATGTGTAAGCATGCATAGGTTTGCTCAAACTCATTTAGGTGGGGATAGGGGTTTTCATCATCTTTGCCCAAAAAGTATTGATCCTGAACCATGTTGATTAAACATATGCGTAGCTCATAGCCAGGTGTTAGGATAGGCTTTGCAGATTCTAGTGGCTGTAGGCGTGCGCTCGTAGGTGCAGCGTATTGGTAGATAGGGGTGGATTCTGGATCCATGGTAAAAAGAAAGGATAAAAAGATAATATATAAAAGAATAATAATACAAGGTTAAGCTAGGTCCGAAGTTAACTCAGTAACCATGTCCCCGGCAATAGCGCCAGAAATGCTTGTTGGTATAAATTAATGCACATAGAATAATCCACAAGCGCACGGATATTATACCGATGTAGCACTTCACCGGGAGTACCTAATTTTATATCGAACTTGAGGAAACGTATATGAGAATAACCAAATCTAACTTAACCCAACTTCACAATCAAGGCTAGATAATAGGAGCGTAGAGGATATTGCTAAGGTCTTCTCATTTTAACTTTGGTAAGCTTTGTCTTCTATTGTACAATTCTGGGGAAATTACTAAAGAAAACACAGGCAGAGTATGTTTCCTATAGTAACAAGGTCCTGCTAGGCCTACTAATGGGAGGTGGACTACAAAGGATTCAACGAGGCTATAAGAGTCACCCTCGCGAGCTACCACCAATCTAGAAAGTAGGGTACATCCATGAGTAACCATATCTAAGCACCATGCTTACACTACGAATACTACTTTAACCCAGGAGCTGCAAGGATTAAAGTACTCAAAAGAGAGTCGCAAACCTAAAGAACAATATGAACAAGATGCTTGAATTAGAAACTGATTACCAGAGAAATCTCAGAAGCAAGCTCAATAAGAACTTGATTCCACCATGGTATGAGCTATAGAGAGAGCACCGATAGACCAGGACTCCTCCGAAACTCTTCCCTCTTACTCTATCTCTCTATCTCTATTACAAGACTAGATTCTATCGAGGACTAATCTTCTCTGATTGCTAGCTCTAATCCTGGTAGAAATATGGATTAGGGTTTCTAGCCCTCAGGCCCTCAGGATCTAACTTGGCATGCCCTAGGGGGATGCAGGCAGGTATATATAGGTTGGAGCATCAGTCCTGAGCCTTCGGATCAAACCGACTTGAATAAATGGTGGAGATGCAATCCTTAAGGCGGTGGAGATCCGACATAGCAATGAGGGGCTGCCAGGTGAGTCCCATAGACTGGCCAACCTGCATTGGGGATCGGCTGGCCCCACCTGGCAGGGGCTCGAGCTCGCTTCAACGGAGAGCCTGGAGTCTTCTAGAGTCTTCCCACTTTGTTTATCCTGTGTAATTACGTGATTTCCTTTGACGAATAGGTCCTCCTTGGTGATTTTCTGATTAAATCCTACTAGAAACAAAGATTCACCAAAACTCATGGAATTTATTAGTTAAAACCCCTAAGTCTATGTTGGTGATCTATTTTAGTCATTTATGCAAGTTATATTGATGGTTTGTGATGAATGTTAACTACCATCAACACCAAGAGAGAGAGAGAGAGAAATAGAGAGCGCATGAGAGAGGCTCCTCCTCCTACTGCTTGGCCTTGGGGCCCATGCCCATGCTGTATCTATTTGAACCAGGAGAGGGAGGAAGCTTCCTAGAATTTTTGTTTTCACAAAGTGCAGGCAGGGGCGCTTGCGGCTTGGGCGCCCACCCCGGTTCACATTCTTGCTAGCTAGACCTTGTTGACGGTTGTTAATGTCAATCATAAACCATCAACATATCCTACATAGATACTTAATTCCATCATCAAATATAGGTATATGGGTTTAAACTAATAAAATTCATGAGTTTTGGTGAATTGGTGAATGTAGGAGGATTTATCCAGAAAACCGGCAAGGTAGACCCAATTATCAGATCAAATCACGTTTATCTGTGACGAAACCGACTTAGGAAGACTCTAGAAGCATCCAGAAGATAACTCACCGAAGATCAAGCCAAGAGGCTAATAGGGGGGCCAGCTAGCCCCACCACTAGGCTGGCCGGCCTATGGGTTCCATAGGTCAGCCCCTCCTTTGTACGTTGGTTCTCCACCACCTTAAAGATCAAATCTATGCTATTGCTCAAGGTCGGTTTGATCTAAGGGTCTAGATTTGATGTTGTCCCCTATATAAGGCCCCCTAGGACCCCCCTGAGGCATCTCTCTAGTCTCCCATCTCCAGAGAAATGCATTAGAGATCAATATCAAGACACACTAGGAGGATTAGAGCTAGAGCTCTCCAATGTAGTAGATTAGTAGCTCGAGAGTGACGGTCAAGTTGGGCTCATGCTCAGGTTCCGAATCAAGTCTCGGAGGCTCGGTAAAGCCATTGTATCTTCACTTATATATATATCTTATGAGACTTTGTTATCATTATATCATCATTATCTACATGGCTATATTTACTTTGAATATGTATTTTGCTTAGTTAAGGTTATCTTTACTTTTGTGTGTCAGTTAATAGAGATTAGCCTGCTAGTTTATCGATTGGGATAAGTAGCCAAGCCTTGTGTAAGCATGGTGCTTATATGATGCTCTGCCTACCCTGTTCTCTAGTCATGTTGTAGCAGCGGGTGGTGACAGCCTCGTCTATCCTCTATAGTCCACCCCATGTTAAGAAGGTTCTTAAATTGTAGGACCGTAGTCACGTTAGTAGAGTTATCTTTTATGGTGCTCTACCATCTAGCGACGTCCCGAAGTGCACAAGAGTAGAGTAAGTCTTAGTTGTAGTCGGGTATATATATACTTTGATCCTGTAATAAGAATATCCTAAGAATCTACCTCACCCGTTGATCTCCTAAGTTAACTACTTTATAGTATCTTTATAGATTTATTCCCTATGTCATTCTACATAATTCCTATCATTACCCCCCGCTCTAGTTTATGTTAGTATGTTAGTAAACACTCCTTTGATATTATTTAATAAATCTTTACTCCATTATTTTCATGTGTTAAAATATAAATAATGATACCTAAAATACCACCGATAAAATGCTACACTGATGTTCTGTGCGCTTGCAGAATCCTTAATATTATACTTGCACTTCTAAACATCAACAAGCATTTTTGGCGCTGTTGCCGGAGAAACAATTAGCGTAAAGATTTAGATCATTAACATACCGCTAGCTTTAGTGGGATTACCCCTGTTCTGTTATATTGTGAAATAGATAGGACAATAGATGTTGTTTCGACGTTTCGGCAAGCTTCCACAAGAAAATAAGAAAGACATTGAAGAACCCAGGGTGCCTGAACTTCAAGATCCATCAACATTGGAACCCTGCCATCTCACAGGTTTGTATAGACATATATATATTATTCTAACCATGTGTAGATTGGAGAAAAATGTCGACATCACCAGAATTCAAATCATATCTCAAGTGACGAATACAGATGCTACACTACTCGCAAATTCCATCATGTGAGTCATGGTAAGTATGATCAAGAAAGGTGAGATAGTCTTGCTCATGGACTTTAAACTTGATGAGTAGTTATCTTTTAACATTTTGCACTACATTGCATGTTTACTTTAAACAATCCATGCATCCTTCTCGTTTAGTTTAAATTTTGCCATATCAAATCCACAGCATATTTGATTACCTACATATATCCGTATTATTTGCATTTAAAAAGAAAAAAATGTGAGCACATGAAAGCTCATGATTAGTGAAAGAAAAAAATACTCATCATGATCATGCTCTTTTTTCATCTCTATTTGAATAAATCTCTGTAATGCTTTCATGCTACCTTTGTTTGCTATAGTATGTTTAGGTTTGGAAGTATCTTTATACATCTTTTAAATTAAGCATGGTGCTTACTTTAAATCAAGAGGTGTGTGACCTTATTTCCAAAGGCTTTTTAAATTAAGCGTGGTGCTTGGGTTAAAATGCATTCCTTAGTCAAATTAGACATGGAGTTTAGTTTGGTTATTGAACTAAAAACTTGCTGTAGTAGATATTGGTTATTTTTTAGACTAACCCCTATAGAAAACTCTAAAATTCAATCTAGAAAAGTCCTAAGATGAATTCGCATTAGAGATGAATCGAGGTACAAACTCTAATAACTTTGCGCAAAGAAGACTCAGCTCATTCTTCACGGAAGGAAGAACTATGAGTATCATGGTTTATTCACTTATCTTTTGCTGCAAGCTAGTTATCTTCACCTTGAACCATGCTAGAGTGCAGCAAACACATAACATTAAAATCTATGCTAAAGTAATTCCAAAGCCATCCTTTCATTAGTATAGAGAAAAATCACAAAAGTTATGGACATCAACCCATACTACAAATTTGTTGTCGATGCCATACCTCTGGGTACCCCGACTTCCATATTGCCGACTACCAACTCCGGATCAGAGACGACCCGAAGGCCCATGATGACCCTATTCAAGGAAGGATATCTCTGGATTGTGCCAAGACTCCGACTAGGGCACGACTCCTTAGCTTGTAGGGCAAGTTGATCTTGGATATAAATAGCTAGCAATATCCCCATTGTATCCATCAACTCTCTCGTAGGCACAGCTACATTGTAACAACAATCTCGCCGAATACAAGCAATACAAGAGTAGCAACTGGATGTACGGCTTTTACTCGCTTCCCGGGGGCCTGAACCAGTATAAATCTTGTCTCCATCTGTGATTGTTCTTCGTACCAAGCAGGGTTCCTCAAGGACCAAATACCTACCGATAAAAAACATCGATAGAGGCGCGCTAGGTAGGGGAATCTTATGTGAAGACTGATCATGCCGATCATCAATAGGATTTGGTACCTAGATCCGACGCATTCCGATGCCACTGTAGCACCATCCTCCGTCACATTTGTGATTATGGGCAATTATTACTCATACTCTTAGATCAACTCTCCATCCCGCGACATGTCACTAACTATCCACTTCGGGAGTCTGGTATTCGAGCACCAGGGAGATTTCAATCTGAAATTGATAGGGATCGATGATCCCGATTTAACCCGCACTGGCCGCGAAGTTTTCACTTCGTTCAGTCAGATCCCAGAGGATCTAGCTGACTTTGCTGTCCATCTCGATCTTGACTATGATAGCTCAAACGAAGAGGTTGAGATTGATCCTTACGAGAGCCGTAAGATCTACATGGCTACATGGGACAACACGCAGGTAGCAACTGAGGCTGGGTCGTCAGCACCACGACCGCTGCCCCATCTCAGCAATGCTCCGACGCTCAACACAATTCTGACACAAACAGTGACGAAATCCGCCTTATTCCCGGTGAATTTAAATTCTGACTTCCACGTGGCTTAGGAAGACAATATCCAGATCAGAATGCTCCTAGAAACTATGGGAGATCTAGCTCAAGAAGGAACGCCATTGGCAACTGTTGGCATTTCTTAGCATCACTCTTTACTAAGTTGTCATCCCTAGCAATGATGCCAAAAATGTGTTGTTGGTAATTATTGAGAACAATTGTAAATTTAGAATAGAATATATATGTTGAAGTAATCCGCAAGCGCACAGATAATATACCATTGCAGCATTTCACCCAGGAGTATGCTAGGTATTGTTATTTATATTTGTCCATAGGGAGGAGCGGTGGGGTGGCCAAAGAGATTGACAAATATACATACTTATGATAAGATCATCAACTCTCATGCCATAACAATGGTAAGCCAAATGATAAATAAATAATAAGTGTAAGGTATTGATAATAATCTAGAGATATAAATAGATACTCATAAATGTAGTATGACTAGGCAGGAGATTAATTAAGATAAAAGATTCCTAAGTCATTTCTTATTTACTAACCCTTTTGTACACTCTAGTATATACACTTACATCTATAGCATAACCAACTCTGTATCTATGCATAAGGAACATTACTAAGGAAGATCAAGAACAAAGCTTGATTTCCTTCGCAACCGGGTTCTACTTGTTCTACAAACGGGGAGTGGACTACAAAGGACTCAACGAGAGTGTCACACTCGTGATCTATCATATGGCCTGGAGTGTAGAGTGCATCCATAGGTAAACAATATTTAAGCACCACGCTTATATAATGTCAACCACTTAACTCATTTGAGTACTGAGCTAAGCGCTTTGCGAACATATGCATAAATTCATTATCAATCATGGCTATATCAAGTATACTACCAAAGCAAACTAGGAACATAATAAATAGAAACATAATATTGAAGTAGCACAAAGTCAAAATATAAAGGGATACAATGGCTTTACTAGCCTCCAGACGGTGAATCTAGAATCCTGAGCAATAGCCCAACTCTACTTAAATCTTGCTAGCTAGCCTATACTAGAACTTGAGGAATTGGAGCTCTATTCTCTTCACTCTGGAAACCCTAATTTTTGATCTAATCTTGCAATGATCGAATGCCTCAGGGAGGGGGTAGGGGCTGGTATATATAGGCCAGAGCATCAATTCTGGTCCCTTGGATCAAATCGACTTGAAAGAACAGTGTAGATGCAATCTAGGAGGTGGTGGAGAACCGACGTACGAAGCTAGGCCTGACATGTGGGGCTAGAGGGCTCACCGGCCTACAGGTGGGGAACCGACGTATGAAGGCAATGATCGAATGCAATCTAGGAGGCAGTGGAGAACCGATGTATGAAGCTAGGGCTGACATGTGGGGCCAGGGGGTCTACAGGTGGGGTCGGCCAACCCCACCTATCATCCTCCCGTAGTCTTCTTCAAGGGGATGGCTTCTGGTGATCTCTGAAACCTTCTAGTGCTATTCTCGTCGCGGATAATTGCAATTTAATTTGACAATTTGATCCTCCTTGCCAGTTTTCTAGATAAACCCTACTGAAACATAGATTCACCAAAACTTGTGAAAATTGTTAGTTTAAACCCCTAAGTCTATGTTGGTGATCATTTTCATACCCTTTTTACAAGTTATGTTGATGGTTTTTGATGGATGATAACTACTATCAACAAACTCTCCCAAGCTTAACCTTTGCTCGTCCCTAAGCAATGCTAAACTTAGCAGTGGATCAGGAGTTGCTATAATGTTTTCACTCCTCAAAAGTATACATGCGTTCAATCAAAAATTCTTCTTGGATTAGAACAAACTAATCTAACTTTCAAACTTACCCATATTACCTTCAACCATGGGGCTTTTTGGCCTTCACTTGGGTCTTGAGCAATTGAAAGACAAAATAATCAAGTCAAGTACTATGTCTCAAGGTCTTTGTTCAACCATCATTCCGGAGTTTTTTGTAAGTTTTCAAAAATAAAACTCAGAGATTTCATTGTATGACACTCTCAAGTCTCTCAAAATATGTGGTATTTGTGAATCCGCACCAAGGCAATAATGATGTTATGCCTTTCTTTCTACAACTAAAACTTATGTGGAGCTCATAGGAATGGTGATAACATGAAAGTGCAAACTTGCAGTACATATATTGTAAAGTCCAACAACGGATCCAAAGAGAGTTGAGTCATACAATCAAATCAAGATGTGTATGTGTGTGGAATATGGTGGATATATATGGTGGCTAGCCTAATTCTACTATGCTTCTTGAAAACATATCTCTCTTTTAAAACTTGAAAACATTTCCAAGAAACACATGGGCTATCTTCAGCCTGTTCGGTTGGCTGGTTCATATCGTTGCTGGTTCATGAAGAAGTACTGCTGGCTGGTTTGTGTGAGAGAAAAATACTGTTCCGGCTGAAAATTTATGATCGTTTACGACAAGCCACAGCCAAACGAACATGCTGCTTATTCATCTCTTCTTTTTTTCTTTTCAGGCGGACATCTGAGTACCCATTGTTTTAAATATCTCGGACACTTGTCCATTTTTTCTCTACTCTTTTTTTTCTTCTTTTTTTCTTTTATATGAATAACTCTTGCATAGCCCATGCCTCTTCTTTGCAACACAACTTTTGAGAGATAGCAATAAGAACTTTGGAACATTTATTTGATGGATGTAACCTATCAAGAATATTTTTAGTGTTTACTTCCAGTGTAGGAGTAGAACAATTTTGGGTGGATCTAGATGGAATGCATGTTTTTGCGCCTACTCCCAGTGTAGGAGTAGTGCATATGTGGTGGTGTGTACGTGATCTTAATTTTAAGAGCATGACAAACCTCTCATAAGGGTCAACAAAGCTTGACAAAAGTCAATGCACAACAAGTAGCATATGCGAGTGGAAGTTTTCCTAGCCTAAAAATCATGTTTAGCTCTGGTAGGAATTCAAGCTCTGTTATACAGAATCTCATCATGTAACATTTTTATGTTTTTCAAAAGAAATCTCCAAAAATTTAGTATCACTTAGAATAAGATAAATAGCAGCTCAGACCTTCTCATATCATATCCATCAATTATCTAGAATTAGATCAAACATTGCTACCCACGAGTTTCAAGTTCAGAGCAACTTCTCATGTCAAACAATCATATTCAAAACTCGGGAGAATTCATGGCTGAAAACTAGGTACTTGAAAGGAACTACAACAGAGAACTATTCATCACTTCCATTATGAGAGATCATCGTCAAGTTCTTGTTTTATTCAGCTCTTAAAAACAGAAATTAAAGCAAACTTTATACACACTCTTTTTATTTGATTTTTTATTTTTTAGATCACACCGTATTAATATATATAAAAGATAAAGACAAATTTTTATTTTGTTTTTAATTATGCATCTTTTTTTAATATATAGAATAAACTCAAAAATATATAAATATAAGGAAAAAGAAATAAAATAATAGAAAAAAACTTATCTTAGATAAATGGGGAATCCTCCTCCTCGAGTTGGTGCATACGTTCACAATGGCGGATCGATGTTGAGATTCTGGAACGAGTAGGTCCAGTTCTCATTCTCTTGCTGCTGGTTCGGCTGAATGTTGACGATGGCGTCTCCCATGTTTGCTTGCCACTGAGAGTTATGGTGCAAGGTGTTGCGAATGTCTTGTTGTGTTTTCTATGGTGGTTAGCCTGGTATCGAGACGGGAATGATCCATCGGCTGGTCATAGTAGCCACGGATAGAGAAAGACATACGTGCTCTCTGCTGGCGGCTTGAGACTTCTTTGTAATGTTGTTGCCGGTAGTTGTTGAAGTTTCCGTGGTGCCATTGCTCGCTTGATCCTTGTTGCCGCGACTACCGTCCTGCTGCCGTGTGCCCTTGCTCACGCGCCCGGGCAGCGCCTCCCCGGTTGGCACCTCCCTCGACCGCCTCTGGCCTTGCCTTAGACACCAGCCATGCCCCAGCCTCGCCCTTACCAGTCGGCTATAAAAGCCGACGATGACTGCCATGGACGTCGTTCGCCTTTTTCCAAAATTCATGATGCACGCACCTTCGCTCTCCAATTTCTTGCATCCGCCACTGCTCAAGGTCCCTAGCTAGCCCTGGGAACAGATCCCAACGAGAGCCGTCCACCGGAGTGCTCGCCCGAGCCGTTTTCCCCGCCGCCGGCCACCGAGCTCGCCGAACCGAGCTTCGCCATGGTCGTACTTCCTTTGGTTCCTTTCTCTGTGACATTGACGTCGTTTTGGGTCCACGTTGATGCCTTAGACTCTCCTGAGAAACAGGTTAGCTGGAGGACCTTCGCCGCAACGGGAACGCCGTGGTCGCCATCGCCGTGAACCGGAGATCCACCTTGCACGTGGCCAGCCCCTCCACGGCTTCTCCAAGCCAACAAACCTCCTTGGAAACACCACTGTGAGTCCCTGTTCGTCCTCACCCTTTGGCTTTACCCCGAGTAGTCGCGTTCACGGCGGAACGAGCTCGCCACCGTGTGCGGCCGTGCCCAGCCGCCGCGGCACGCCGCTGCTGTCCCGCTGCAAGTAGCTGCTGCCCTTGGCCACGCGACCGCCTCTCGGTGCCGCTGCGCACCCGCGCACGTGCGCCGGAGCCCTCCCGGCCGGAATCGGCCACCGGCCGAGCGGCCCCTGCCTGTGCCCTGCTCGTGCTCTCCTAAGGACTTGTAAAAACGAGAATTTGAATAAAGAAAGGGTTTCAGATGCAAATCTTGTGACTCATTTGAATAGTGCACTCTGTAGGTTCACAAATAGGAAATAAAACGAGGACTTTTTAGCAAAATAGCCGGCACCTGTGCTGGATCCCACCATGGGCCTCGTTGCTGGGCCACAGGCCGAAGTCAGCCCATGAGCATATTTTTTTTCTACAATTTTGTCATTTTCATAAATCGGCTGAATTTGTAAAATTCATAATAAATGAAATAAAAATCGTAAAAATACCAAACCAAGTTTGGTAAGCTCTACACAACTAGTACTACACATTGAACACATAACATCATAAGCTCTAGTACAAAATATTTGCCGTAATTATAGATCTAAGTTTTCTTAGAACTTAATATGTTTAAATCAGAAAATTATGAAATTTTTATGGTTGCATACCCATACTGAGTATGACTTGTAGTAAACATTTCATGACCATTAAATGCTGTATGACGGAGTTATAGTTTATCATGTGTTAATGTGTGTTAATTGCCTTATAAATAGTTAAAAGAAATTAAAGGAAAGTAAAAATAAAAAATGTGTGACCTAGCTGTTGTAGTAACCAGTGAACACTTAATATCACTATAGTGTTACACAAAATGTTGAAAGGTAGAATTATTATGTGTCACATGTTAATTACCAACTAAATATTAAATTAAGTAAAAGCAATTAATATGCTTATGTGTGCATAATCATGGTAGCTTAATCATCCTCATGAACACTAGGATTTTAAGTATATTATATAATATATTGATATATTTGCTAGTAACAATGAAGTTAGTATAGCAAATACCAACTTGAAGTCACTTCCAAATTACTAAACATACTAGTATATGTTAGTATAGATTTCTTGTTCTTGTGATGACATCCATGTTAGTATAGATTTCTTGTTCTTGTGATGGCATCCATGTAATAATAGCCTTAAGCACTCGAATGGTGTAACTTCATACTACTTGTTAAACTAGTAAACTCAAATTACCTTAAGTCATTCACATCATGATGTAACTATAAGACAAGGTGATGATAACTACGTCACATAGTAAATTGAAGTAAACTTGAACCTAATGTACTTTAACTATTTAATTCATGCTACTCTATACACTTAGAACCAATTCATCGTAAATCCCTTCGGAAAGGATGAGAGTTGGGTTTTAGTACGATTCATATCCTCGTTAGCCTCGACGACATAGTACTTCCTTTTTATTTTAAGACATCCTTATTTATGCATGTATCATTTTGTGCATGCATTTGCATCACTACATATTATTTAGGTACGATGATGGATCAACGGATCAATTGAAGGATGATTGGAAATTTGAAGATGGTGTATGGTATTCTATCCAGAAGATGGTGTAATGGAGGCTCAATCTTGAAGATGATGCAGATACTAACTTTTTATTATACAAGTTACCCTAAGGCAAGCCCCGGTGCATAACCTATGTTTTAATCACTTTTCTGTTTAATGTGCATTAAGTGTAGGAGTTGATTGAAACCTACTTGCATAAAGATCTTGACCTATGAGTCATACTAGCTAATAGGCTCGTGTAGCTACTATTGCTTAGAGACTCGGTAGATGTGAGCAACCTGCCGTTGCTCATAATAGGTTCCACACTTCTTACCTAAAAATATGGAACTTGGAAGGATAATAAATAGAGACTAGGCGAGACTTGGTGTTGAGAGGTAGCGGGGCTTGGCCTGGTTACTTGGTTAGTCCTGCCTGTGTCGATTGAGGACCGTTCGATGTTAGCTTGTTTGGTGAAGTTTGAAAGTACCAACACATAGCAAGGTCCCGTGCATGGATGACTACAAAACCTATTACCTCTCTTGTAGTAAGGGAACCCACGGAGTTTGTCAGCCACTACGCCGGTCCCTCGGGAGTAGTCGGGAGGTAGGGGCCACGGCTGTAACCACGCGTTTGAGCTTGCATTGTGCATGGCCGGTGGGTCGGGTCCCCAGGGCAGACTGGGTCAGTACTGGACCTTGGTACAAGGGTAGGGAATGATAGCCCTATGTGGACCCTTGCTAGGTTCGTACGGGCATGTGTTTGGGTTTGCCCAACTAGATGTAAATCGATTGCAATCACCGTCGCTCGTCGGATATGGATACCACTTTTTCACTAACTATCATCGTAGTTAATGCAACTAAACATGGATGATGATGGAGAAAAAGATGAACATGGATACTATTTTGATTGCTTAACACATGCTTGAAAGTAGTTTCAAGTGCAAATTTAGAGTGGTTAAGTAATGAACCTACACTTGACTGCTAAAATTTGAATATAAGGACTTACCTCTAGTATGCTTTGGCAAAAAATAAAAGAACCAGCAAACCAAAAGCCCCTTGCATATCCTTTGAGAGTCGAGAAACTACTCCCACCTTTGTCGGGTAAGTCTTGTTCAGTACACTTCAGTACTCAGGGTTTTATTCCCCCTGTCGCAGGTAACAAGTGGAAGCCAGAGCTAACTTTGTGTGTGGATACCTCCTGGTGGCTCAGTGAGGACATCCTTTTCTGCTGCGATCATAGAAGTTTTCTACGTATATTTTCTACACTAGATATTAGATTGAAAACTGTTTACTTCCACTGCTTTTATAAAAATGTACTTATCTTCTACTGCTTTATTGAAACTTGTTTTGTAATAATAACTCTGATATTGTAATTATATAATCATGTAACAAAAGAAATGGTTTTGATGTTTTGAAGTTTTGTCTACTCATTTGTGTTCCTGGTGAAAATGTGGATTGTTTTGACGTCTCCCACGGGGTGGTCTCGATAGACTACCGGGTTTGACTTGGTCTCTTGGGCACTTAGTGTCAAATGGCTGACAAGTGCGCTTGGGATTAGGTTAAACTAGGTGGTTCTGCCACATTCTCCATCTTGTTCTGCAACTTGAGATGCTTCTCCTTAAGCAAGATGTTGCTTTCAGCTGAGGATGTCTGAGGCGGCGTTCCGACAGCGAGGGTTGGAATGTCGATTTGCATGTCGATGCTCGCCCTGGAAGAAGAGCTTCTTGTAGAATGGGAAGATCCCGTGTGCTTGAGCTTGCCCAAAAACTTGCTCATCTTCCTGCAAAAAATCAACAATTGACAAAACTCGTGGAACGTGTTAGAAAATAAAATGTCAGCGGTTAGCCATCCGAAAGTCCATCGTCTGAGGGTTAGTCGTTCTTGTTTGCCTAATGAATTTTCTAATTAGAATTTTGACATCACTTCTACCATCAAGCTTTCTAACTTTTCTTCCTAATTTTGGTAGAACTTTTATGCTTAATCTTTCTCACTTTTCCTAATTCCAACAATAATTTTTCTAAGTGGATTTTCAAACTACGAAATTGGAATTTGAAAATTTGAATTTGGGATGCTGGATTGTGAATGTGGTTGAGGCCGAGAGCAAGCAGGAGGGGTGCCATTTATAGGCGGCGATGGATTAGGTCGGCCAAGTGGTGGGGCCGTCCGACCCCCCTTAGGCCCACTTGGGTTGGCTCTCCACCAGATGAAAGTTTGCTTCGTGCTTAAGCAAACTATCTGCTCTTTTGGTGGAGATACGACCAAAATCGATGGTGGAGAGATGATGGAGGTGATATGTGTGGTTGAGTGGGTCCCAAGTGTCTCCTGTGGGTCCCGGTTGCCTGTATTTCTACCATATACACATGTATATATATGGATGGTTTTTAAATTTTATGCCTCCACGGTAAAAATCCTTTACACACTGTAAAAATATTTACATGGGGCTTGAATATAATGCAATGGAGAAAAGATTTTTACTTTATTTTTCCAAATGTAGTGCAATTGCAGAAAATAAATATGCTAAGGTAAAAGTAAATTTATGCAAAGTATGGATAACTACCGATTTTACCTCCCGGCGAGGGTTCAGAATTTTAAGTCCACCGAACCAGACTTCTCTAGTTTTATTGATTCTCTGGGTGCATCAGTTAGTCTTGGAGATGGAGACCATGATGGTTGTTCTAGCTTTTCTTGCCACTCCAATTTAGAGCATTGTTCCGGTCTTGGCTTGAAGGCGAATCGCTCTTCCTTCCCATTAATATGGAATTTGATTTCTCCAGCTCCAACATCAATGTGTACGTTTGTAGTGCTTAGGAATGGCCTCCCAAGTATGAGGGGTGTCTTCATGTCTTCCTGCATATCAAGTACTACAAAATCCACTGGAACAAAGAAATTTCTTATTTTTACCGGAATATTCTCGGCGATTCCTATAGGGTAGTGGACCGATTGGTCGGCTAGTTGCAGGCACATCGATGTTGGCATGAGTGTTGAATAGTTGAGCTTGTCGAAAACTTTCTTGGGCATGACACTTACGCTTGCCCCAAGATCACATAGTGTATTTTCAAAGTTTTGGTTTTCGATTGAACAATTAATAGTGGGACATCCTGGATCCTTTTTCTTCACTAGTGATGTGTTTAGGATGGCCATGCTACACTCCTCCGTTAACTTGATTACTTCAATGGTGGGCAGTGGTCTTTTGTTGTTCAGAATGTCTCTGAGATACTTCGCATAGGTGGGTACCTGTATGGCATCTAGAAGAGGGATATTGATATATAACTTGTGAATTACCTCTACGAACTTACCAAATTGCTCATCCATTTTAGCCTTTCGATTTCTGCGTGGAAACAATAGGAGGGTGGTGTCATTAAAATCTTGTTTCATTTCATATTCTTGTGGCTCAACTTCTTCAACTTCATTATTCTTCTCCTTTTCTGGTGCTGCTGCCGGTGTCTTACCTGTCCTTGTTGGATATGGCGGATCTTGAGTAGACTTGCCACCTCTTGTGGTTATGGTGTTGACCTTTTCAAGGTTAGTTGCAAAAGGCAGAGCAGCGACCAGCTGAGCTATTTGCGATTCTATCATTTTATTATAGCTGAGTTGGTCTTTTATAGCAGAAGAAAAACTATCCATTTTAGTATTTATGTTTTCTAGGACCTTATCATTAGAAGCAAGCTTTTTAGAAATATTCTCATTAATCTTAGCTTGTTCTAAAATCAAATCTCTCAAGGATGGTTGTTTAGGATTAGAAGAATTATAGTAATTACTAATTACCTGGGTACTTACCTTGGTAATTTGACCATTGTTGTTGTTGTTGTCTCCATCCTTGTCTTTGTTGTTGTGGAGCAGAATTGATAATGACAATGTTTGCATCCTCTTGATATTCGGGGAAATTCACCCCCAAATATTCTCCACATATGTTTTGGGAATTGTAAGCATCTTGAATGGCTTGATGATCTCTCTTGTAATTGGCTCGCTGTTCAAGCCAATTCAATAGTACGTCCATCTTTGTTGACAATGCACACACCTCTTTAGGTATTTCTTCGCTCTTATTGCATGCTTGAATATTGCATTGAGAGCCTTGGTTAGAGGCTATCTTTTCTATGAGAGTTTTAGCTTTTCCAAGGGTGAGTGACATAAATGCTCCTCTAGCAGTAGCATCTAGTTGTTCATGAGCTTTCTGAATTAATCCATGGTAGAAACTTTGCATGAGCAACCAATCTTCCATCCCATGATGAGGACAATCTGAAATGTATTCTTGAAAATGTTCCCATGCTTCTGTAATGGGTTCTTCTTTCTGCTATTGGAAGTTGGAAATCTTTCCTCTTAAGGCATTGGTCTTGCCTATAGGGAAGAACTTTGCTAGGAAAGCCTTCGAAAACTTTGCCCATGTGTTGATGTTATCCTTGTTGGTGTAGAACCACTACTTCGCCCTTCCCACTAGCGAGAATGGAAACAGGTGGAGTAGTATGATATCTTGAGCAACGTCCTTGATGACAATTGTGCTGCTAATCTCTAGGAAATTCTAGAGATGAGCACTAGCATCTTCATGTGTCTTTCTGCTGAATGGGCTAGCTTGCACCATGTTGATGAGGGTTGGCTTGAGCTCAAACTCAAGGTTATTGGTTTTGAGTGTTGGACTAGTATGAATGTTCTCGGTGCTTGGAGTAGAGAATTCACGCAGAGTCTTTTCAACCATGGCTTTAGAAACTAGTGTTGAGCTTCCTCTTGATTGATTTGATTCTGATTGACAGAGATTGTTGGTGAATCACAACCAATCCTACAATACCCTGTATAAGATATGAATAAAGACAAACAAGGGTAAGCCTGCTAAAGCAGAGGTGCTTAGTTATGATTTCATCAATAAGTATTTATTTGATCAATTCTCTTAGCCATGTGCCCCTCCCCGGCAACGGTGCTAGAAATACTTGTTGGCATTTCTTAGCATAACTCTTTACTAAGTTGTCATCCTTAGCAATGATACTAGAAATGTGTTGTTGGTAATTATTGAGAACACTTGTAAATTTGGATTAGAATATGTATGTTGAAGTAATCCGCAAGAACACAAATAATATACCATTGTAGCATTTCACCCGAGAGTAGGCTAGGTATCGTTATTTATATTTTTCCACAGAGAGGAGCGGTGGGTGGCTAGAGAGATTAACAAATATACATACTTATGATAAGATCATCTACTATCATGCTTCAACAGGGGTAAGCCAAATGATAAATAAAGATAAGTGTAAGGTATTGATAATAATCTAGAGATAGAAATAGATACTCATAAATGTAGTATGGCTAGGCAGGAGATTAATTAAGAGATAAGATTCCTAAGTCATTTCTTATTTACTAAGTCTTTTATACACTCTAGTATATACACTTACATCTATAGCATAACCAAAGCAAACTAGGAACATAATAAATAGAAACATAATATTGAAGTAGCACAAAGTCAAAATATAAAGGGATACAATGGCTTTACTAGCCTCTAGACGGTGAATCTGGAATCCTGAGCAATAGCCCAACTCTACTTAAATCTTGCTAGCTAGCCTATACTAGAACTTGAGGAATTGGAGCTCTATTCTCTTCACTCTGGAAACCCTAATTTTTTATCTAATCTTGCAATGATCGAATGCCTCAGGGAGGGGGTAGGGGCTGGTATATATAGGCCGGAGCATCAATTCTGGTCCCTCGGATCAAATCAACTTGAAAGAACAGTGTAGATGCAATCTAGGAGGTGGTGGAGAACCGACGTACGAAGCTAGGCCTGACATGTGGGGCTAGAGGGCTCACCGGCCTACAGGTGGGGCTGGCCGACCACACCTATCATCCTCCCATAATCTGCTTTAGGGGGATGGCTTCTGGTGATCCCTGGAACCTTCTAGTGCTATTCCCATCATTGATAATTGCAATTTAATTTGACAATTTGATCCTCCTTGATAGTTTTCTGGATAAACCCTACTGAAAACACAGATTCACCAAAACTTGTGGAAATTGTTAGTTTAAACCCCTAAGTCTATGTTGGTGATCATTTTCATGCCCTTTTTAAAAGTTATGTTGATGGTTTTTGTTGGATGATAACTACCGTCAACAGCAACCGTCATCAAACAGGCTAAAGACTTAGCTAATTAAGCTAAGCAACACCTAGACACAAAGGCCGCCGCACCTTCTAAGTTGGCTAGGTCACAATTGTGTAATCAGAATGCTCACCCTGAGAGATCTAATCGGCCAGTGGGCAATCGGTACAACACGCCACCTGGCGGTCAGGACCTCAGACCCGAGCTAGATTCGAATCAAAGGAATCGGGATGCCCGAACAACACTCAACACCAATCGAGCTCAACATTATGGCACCAATCCCTGAGTCTCAATCACCGACTATCGCGCATTCGCTCCAAACCTTTGGAGGGTTGTCTGGCCCTCAAAGTTTAAGCCAGACCGATTGAGAAGTATGATGGCACCACCAACCCTAGAGAGTGGATCCAGATCTACTCCATGGTTTTTAAGGCAGTGTATGGTGATGATTATGTCAAAGCCAATCACCTCCCAACTGTCCTACACGGCTTAGCCCAAATTTGGTTGATGAATCTGCCTGAAGGCACCGTTCAATCCTAGGCTCATCTTTGCCAAATGTTCGAGGCCAACTTCCATGCCACATACACCCATCCCGGTCAGAAGGATGATCTGTTTGCATGCGTCTAGAAACCCGATGAATCTCTTTGGGATTTCATTCGATGGTTTAGTGATATCCGCAACACAATCCTTGACATGATTGAAGACGGGGTGATCATAGCCTTCAAGCAGGGCTTCAAGGATGAGAAGACCACCAAGAAGTTAGCCACTAAAAACCCCAAGAATGGTGGCTAAGCTCCACAAGATCATAGAGGCAACGACCAAGGAAGTCGATGCCCGAGCCCAAGTGCACGGACAACTCGACGCCTTCCGATCAGTGGAGAAGAAGGGCAAGGACAAGAAGCACAAGAACGAAGGCACCGAAGTCCTCGCCACTGAAAAGGGAAAAGCTCTGCCTCGACACTAAGGTAAATCCAATGACCTTCCTGTTTACTGCCTCGTACATCGATCCACCAAGCACTCCTTCATGGAGTGCTCAGTGTATAAGAAGCAGAAATAGGAAAAAGAGCAGCAGCGTAGGGCCGAAGCACCCATACGTCAGTAAAGGAAAAATCAAAATGTTCACATGGTAGAAGAGGAAGAAGAAATCATCCTACCTGAGAACGAGATACTCACCATCTATGGTGGTATAGCCACTCTGGCTTCCAAGACCAAGCTGAAACAGGTCCAACAGCAGGTAAGTAGTACCCAACCATCGGAAAGGTGGCTCAAGTGGTCAGAAGTACCAATCTTATTCGACATCAGGGATCATCCCCTGAATCTTTTTGATGGTCCACTGCTCCCGTTGGTGATCAAGCCATATATAAAAAATTACAAGGTCGGGCGAACCTTAATCGAAAGTAGCAATGCACTCAATTTGCTCTTCGCAAACACCTACGACAACCTCGTGTTGCCTAGGAAGGCTCTAATCCCAATCAAGGAACCCTTCTATGGGATAATGGCAGGCATGTTAGCTTACCCCCGTCAGAAGAATCGACCTACTGGTTACACTTCAAGAAGACGAGAACCTAAGGTCCAAATTCCTCACTTTCAAGGTAGCGGATTTTGAGTCTACATACAATTGCATTTTGGGATGACCGTTCCTAAAGAAATTCATGGTCATCGCTCACTTTTCTTACTCAGTGCTCAAAGTACCCAGGCCTCATGGCCCCATCACTATATACGACGACCGAAAGGGTGCCGTCGCTTGCGACGTGAAAACTCTTGACTTAATCAAGCAGTTTAAGCAAGTTCCAGCAGACCCGTCCGAGTCGCCATCAAAGCAATAGAAAGAAGTGAACCCAACCATCATGACAACGCCAGCAGCAACTCTACCTATGCCTATCGTGACAATGCCGCTTCTTGAGGCCGCAACCAAACAGCCAGTTCCCGAGAGCTCTAAAGAAGAGAGTTTCTCAAACTCCCTTAGGTGGTGGTGGGGTTTTGATAATCCAATCCCAAGAAGGCTTGTTCCTGAACCATGGCTATAAGCCAGGGCAGAGCTCGTAACTAGAAGCTATGATTGGCTTCGAGGATTGTGGTGGTTTAACGAACTCACCCTTGGGAGCAGAAAGATTTTGAATGGTAGGTTGCTCCATTGGAAAAAGAGTAAAAAGAAAAGAAAGGTAAAAATAAAGGATACAAGGGCAAACTAGGTTCAAAGACTAAAATGACAACCGCTCCCTGGTAACGGTGCCAGAAATGCTTGTTGGTGCTTCTTAGCGTAAGCAGAAAAGTCCGCAAGCGCACAGAAGTACCGTTGTAGCACTTCACCCGGTGATATTTAGGGTATCGTATTTCCACGAGGAACAGCAGTGTAAGTAGTTTCTTGGCTAGTTTACCTAACAAGAACTAGAAGAAGGGTAACTTGGGTAATGAGGTTCTTTTAAGGGTAGAAACCTTAAGTGAAGATAACTTTGCTACTATAGACTTACTTCGAGCACCGGATTGCAACTGGTCTTCTAGTCGATGCCAGTCTGTAGCTCTACACCATATCTGAACGTGGGGGTTATAAAAGGATGGACATGGCTGTCACCACTTGCCGCCTATCCCTCAACCGGAGGATATGAGGCAAACGAAGGTGACTTTTAGCTTAGACACCACGTCTACGCTATTGGTCACTACTCTAGCGTTGGCCAAGAACTTCTGTCTTTATCAGGAGTCCTCTACTAGAGCACCCATCACGAGGATGGATGACGAACCCACAAGTAAGTAGTTGTTGACACCAAAATTTGGTAAGCTTTCCCTGGAAGGGAGGGAATCGGCCGATAGCATCAAAAATAAGAAAATCTCCTAATTTTGGGATATTTGTGAGTCGGCCATAAAATATTATTTAATCTAGGAGAAGCTTCACGTCCAAGATATCTTAATGTGAAGGAGCAGATCGTGAGTTGGTTTGCACGTGCATGAAGAAAAGATATAGAAAGATAAAGATACATGCAGATCAGAGTTCATGTGTCCAAGGGAAAGAAGGGAGGTCTGCTTAATTAATTAAGACACGTGGTGCCTACGTGTGTATATGGAGATGGAAGGCTAGCTGCTTTGCCGCAGCCGAATCAAAGACCAACTTCACGATTAAAGCAAAAGAGATATACATGCATATGTAGACTTGCATGTTCAGCTATTAGGGGGGCATGCAAGTACGACCCGTTAACGTATTTGGCCATGGTTATTCCTATTTGTTTCATGGATATACACTGCTAGTAATAGAGTTCATGCATGAAAGGAAAGGAATATTATTTGGGATAAGCACGATGTCCAGGTGCACATAAGGAAGCAAGGACACGTATCATATATATCATGTATGTGCATGCACATGGCCGGCTAGGTGTCATATTCATATACGTGCTTGGTAAGTTATCGATTTTATTATAATTAATGTTTCGTTAGTTATAATAATATCACAATTTACCCCGTTAAGATCGAGATAGATCGACATCATATCATGTCAATTGGTCATCTTTTGGCATTATCACGATCAGATCTTAAATTTGACGACTCGTTCTATTAAGATCAGCTGTTTTATCTCGATCTGAACCATACATAGTATGCTTTCAAAGGCATGAATTAATTTTAGATAGATTCATTAGTTGATAAAGTTTGATTTATCGTTATTACCATAGCTGCATCGATCTGGTTGAACCTCACTGGTGGAACTTTAGATTGTGATTTATTAATTAATGAGTTTGTTTATGGTTAAGACATGTGCTTTGTTTGATTACTATGTTTGAAATCGGCTATTTTAGCCGATTGTGTATGCTTTCACATCTATAGCTTGTACCATGAACTGTCGAAAATATGGTTAGATGTATAAGCTGCTTTGTTTTAGTTTATTATCGTTACTATAGCTGCATCGATCCGATCGAACCTCACTGATGATGGTAATATATTAGATCTAGTTTGTTTATAAATTTATTCTTATTAGATAGTTGATTGCATACATGTTATAATCCCCCTTTTTAATCTGAATTGGCTGTTTAGCCGATAACTTGTGCTTTCAAAGATGAAATCATTGATCTTTATAATTGGTTGTATTGTACTTGTTTTTGTCTCGATTAATCAGTCACCATGAATCTGCCATAATCCATGAGAATCGGTTATTTTGATTTACGTCATTATTATTTAATATTAGTCGATCATCCTTGATTTAAAGATCTTTCTTTGATGGATATGCTGGATATCGACTATTTAGTCGATGGCCTTATTTATTGGCTTTCAAAGTCGTATAATTGTAGGGTCAAATTGACTGGCACGTCTCCGGCCTCAAAGCCGACCGGTCCTATGTTTGAAGCCAAGCGGATCTCCAGCCTTGCTCCATCAAGCAGATTCTTCTGGCTTGTTACGTGTTGATCACATTACCACATTTTTGTATCAACACGTTTTTTGGCACGTCTAGTGAGACCACAATCGTCTGATCGGAAGTCAACCAAATTAATCATTAAATATTTGAGCTGAATCTTTGAGACTATTCTGGGAACATCTTCGATATCACTGAGATTTGCCATTGCACGAAGCCTGCAAGCCAATTCTTCTGTACGTGTCATCTACATGAGGCTGGTTGTGGCATATGGCAACACGTTGACATCCTGGTTGATAAGCTTAAGAAGATTAAAAGCTGCTGCTCCTGCACTCCACCGCTAAGTGATTATTGTCCTATTTGGCTAAGCGTGCACAAAGATGGCCAGATAGATAATCATGAAGCATCCTATGGAAGATTACTGAAGTGCTACCGTTGTCATCATGCTGCATTAAGTCATAGATCTAGAGTATGATTATATGGCATCGGCTAAACATCGGTGAAGTATTGAGAAGTGTTCGGAGCATATTTAAATAGCATTGATATGGTGGCTGATCTGCAAAAAATTTGATGGCTTCTTTATGGATATTCTATTAGCTTTCAAATCGGAGTGAGAATGCACAGACATCAAGCTGATAGAATCTCAAGATAATTAGTCAGACCATATAAGTTGATGAAGTCTGTAGCCGATCGACAAGGACATAAAGCCGATGATTTACGGAATACTAAAGGAAAAGATAATCGAGCTCTTGTTGATATGTCCAAGCATACTAATTCAGATACTATAGTAGCTGAACTTGGCTTGAGTTCGGCTCGAGGGCAACTTGCTGACATGGATTTTACAAGAGAACTATTCACAATGATTAAGCATGGTTGGGTCTGGGCAAGAAATAAAATCAGCACAAGATAACTGGAGCCGGAACTATGTGATTCATATAGGTAATTTGCCTTGGATTTATTCATCGACTATTAAAATAGGCAAAAAGCCGACCGCTGATGACGTAATATCGGACTCCAAGTATATTACGGCATGGAGTGCGTATGTGTGAAGAGATAAATGGAAATTTTGCATGGAGATAGTTAAGTATTCTTTGCATATGTTCGCACGACAAACAGACGTGGAGACCGAACACAGGTTTGTGCAGGCTTGCAAGCTACTATAAATAGCCGATAGACTGAGGAGTAGGGATGAAAACGGATCAGATACGGACGGATATCACTGATATTACATTTGTTTTCATATTTCTGTCCGGATTTGGATTCGAATACGGATAGTGTCAACTATGTCGGATATGATACGATTCGATATCGACATCATAAATATGCGATTTGAGTATTCGGATAAAGATACGGTATCGGATATTGGATATCCGGACTCGGATACGGACAGTTCTCAACCCCTCTAAACGAATTTGGTTTCGAATACGGTCGAAAAATATCCGTACCGTTTTCATCCCTACTGAGGAGATACTTCTTCAAATTGCCTCGTCATCAACTGAAAATTTTTGAGCAGTGATCGTTGGCTGAATAATAAATATTCCCATTGTTCAAACTCATGGCAAAGGAGTTGAGCCGATAAGAATAATTAACTGGTCACTTCCTAAAAAAAGAAAGAATCGGCTATGAAGCTAGCAAATCTCTTCACGTTATCATGCATACATATACGTTGACATATAATGGAATAAGCTAGCAAATGTGTATACGTCCATGCATGGTACGTGCTTCTCAAAATACGTGAAGTTTTTTTTATTGAGAAGCTAATGGCCGATGAAGCATGGTCACGTAACAAAGAACAAGTCCAAAAGGAGAATGATGTGGACCCCGAGCAGATCATCTGCCATGTCGGAGTGCCGAGAAAAGATCCACGTGCTGATCAGCAAGCTACGCCGACAACGACTTTCGCTCTGTGGGCTTATCGTCCCAATAGGTCTCTGAGAAAAGAAAAGCACCAACAGACCATGGCAGTTCATCGGTCTCCTGCCGCTGTTCGATCCACTGCGACACGACAACATGGAGAACAAGACCGGCGATGGACAGTCCAATCAACAAGGTAGATGGATCCACCAGGATGTTCCTAAAGTGCAAGTACGAGATCATGACACATCTACGGCATGCCAGCGATGGCGTGAACAACATGTCGACACTGAGGAAGACGGACATCAACATTGCAGTGAATATGGCCCCGAATGCATCGAGCATCATATGAAGAATTCGAGTTGAGCATGATCTTGAGTACCATGTTGGCCAACTATGGCGAGGATGAACGAGAAGCGCTGGCACGGTGCAGAGGATGTTGCACAGCCTCAACCAGGCTATCGTCAATCCCGACTTCTTCGGCGACGACAACCAGGACTGCCATGAACTGTCAGAGCTCGCCGAGCAGGTCACAAAGTACGCCGATGTAGTCAGGTCCAGGGAGCTGCACACATTCAAGGGGCACATCAAATCCATCGTTAAGCTAAAAAAACTTCAACTTATGACAGCCGATGGCACGTATGTCAATAAAAGCCGATGATGTCTTTTACTACAAGCAGTCAAGAATCAAGAGTCCAGATATATAGAGATCGGCTGGGGGTGCTAGTACTGGCTCAGTTTCCACTTCAGCTGATGCATCAGGTGATGAAGCCACTTGACCTGGCAGACGCGACGTGACCAGCTCGGGTGGAGCTGTCGCTAGCAAAGATACCTCAACAGTAGACGACCGTGTGCGCTGTGGAGATGCAAGAGTTCAATACCTCAAGTTTGCAACGTGCCATTGATCTGCTATTCTCCGGCCATGTGCTGCTGTTGTGGAGAAGGTCCGGGATGCGTTGCTGGACGTACTACACGGCCGTCGAATTTACGCCAAATAGAATAATTCCAAATTAGCCGGTCATATTATGAGTTTCCAACTCCAATATGAGATGCAGCAACAGGTGCGTGCAGCAGGAGTCCAGGAGATGTGCGCCTTGAGGAAATGTAAAGAAAAGGAAGCGGGCCGGAATCAGGATCAAGTTGGCGTATAGAAGATATATGTGCATATACGTGGCTGGCAGACTGGTTGCATATACGTGATCGGCGAATTGGTTCCATACACATGTCAATAGCCTCTCCCGAAATAGAATCGGCTGTGGACATTGACTCCATGAGACTCAAGGATCCGATACTCCAGTTGCATCGGCAGTTTCGCATGGCATGTCTACTCCTCAAGCCGATATACTAAGCGACCAAGGGTCAAAAGTCCAAGTGCTTCGTCTACTGCATGTGCACGTTTGTAATGTGTTAGTCAAAAATAAGGAAGGACTTGTCGATGTTTTACCACCAATAGCCTGCCACGGGGGTACCCGGGGCAGTATGTTCGGGCTTCGGCGTGTGCCGAACTCGATGGTTAACGCAAGACACAGTCGATTTATTCTGGTTCAGGCCCTCGATCGTAGATCGAGTAATAACCTTACGTCCAGTCGGCCTTAGCCTTTGCGTTGGATTGATCGTCAAGTGTTGTGTTGTACAATCGTCCTCTCCGTCTTAGGAGCCCTGCCCTCCTTTATATAGTCAGGAGGCCAGAGTCCTAGTCGGTTTATATTGAGATATCCTAGTAGGATTGCTTAATAGTTATACTACTAAGATTACAGGGGAAGAATCCTAGTTAGACTAGATCTTCTCTGTCCTTTGCGGGGTATCCTATGGGTCCCGCGTCGATAAGCCCCCGAGCACTTCATGGTTGAGCTCTGAAAGTCTCGCTCTGCTCCTTCAAATCTGGTTGAGTAGGAACAAAATGTCATCCGAGTGCTTTCTGGAGTGAAACCTTGTAGCGCTTCTTGGGATCCTTGAGTCGCGAGTGCTTTTTGAAGAAAAAATACACCCATCTAGTTGTAGCCCCCGAGCCTCTTGCTATTTGGAACAAGGAGCTGGAGGATCTTGTCTTGAAGTGGTCTGTGTTGAGGAAATCTTTTGGTGACGTGCGCTTTTTCGAGGAAAAAGTGCACTCACTGAGTGTAGCCCCCGATCCTCTTGCTATTTGGAACAAAAAGTTGGAGGATCTTGATCTTTTATGTTGTTTGAAGAATTTGTGTTCTGAAGTAGTCTCCGAGACTTGGATTATTTCGTTATCCGAGTAGTTTCGCGGCATGTAGCCTCCGAGCTTATGTCCGGGTTCTTTTTGTTTCAGGAAGAACTCGGATGCGAGGTCTTGGCGTATTCTTTGATAGTCTGCTGTTGCCAGATGTAGTTGTATTGTGGTGGTTGAGCGTAAATGCCTTTTGTTCACGGGTTGTACTGTGCTAGTATATTCCTCCGAATATGCCCGTCTTCGAGTACTGTTTCTTCTCGCCTGAGTCGTCCATTACTGAGTCCTGTCTTTTCACTGTGTCCTTTGTTGGTCTTATTTCGTTGGTGCTCCTGGTCCATGTGCGCCGATCCTTTGGCCTATAAATACCGTCCCGGAGTGCTTGTTTTCATCCATTGGACATTCTGTTGAAACCTTCTTGGTTGTGAACATGGTAGTTTGTGAAGTAGAGCAGCCCCCGGGCGTATTTTGTAGTTCCTGTGTGTCTTGTCGTAGCTGGAGGAAGTTTTGTGATAGGGATTAGAGGTAGGCTAATCCCGCGACAGCATTGTGCCAGGATGTACGTGGTGGTAGTTGGAGGAAGTCTTGTGATGTGGGCTTCGTTCCTTCATCCGGCAGTTCTGGGTTGATCCTCGTCGCCTGTCTTGAGACCGTCCGGTGCAGATCAACACCATATCCAGCATCACATCGGTCTTGGGTAGACAGATGCCCGCCGGCCTTCTCTGCTCCATGTTGCCCTGCCGTGCTGCCGATTTCCGCCTTGGATGCACTGCGTTCGTCCTTTGAAGAAAACAGTGTAGCTGATGGCGGTCTGTCCTTCCGAGTAGCAATTTGGGACACGTAGTCGTTCCAGAGCCTAGTCGTGTCCGTGTTCCTCTTTGCTACTTTGCTTTTCGTGGTGCCGAGTTCGTTGGGTCTTGTAGGGTTTGTAATCTTCTATTTTTGAAGTCGCTTGTAATGTAACGAGTCTTGTCTTCTGAGTTGTCTTTGATTCTTCTGTTGTGATCCCTGTCATTCATGAGACAACCGAGTTCCTTCTTACATAACCGGGTTCTTTTGTTACTCGTGAGGTAGCCCCTTCTTTCTTCTTGGTTCAACGAGTTGTTCCTGTGGTCATCTGATAACCCTGCTGTGTTGCTGCGCGGATAAGTCTGAAATCTGCTCGTTGGTTCGTACCGTTGTGTGGATTCGTGCCCTCCGTTGTTTTAGCTGCGTCGGTAAATGGACCGTTGTTTTCCCACGATGTGCTTTAACGGGCCTCATGGGCCGTTTGTATCACTGAGAAATCTATTTAAAGACCTTTTATCTTCTTTCCCTTGTCACCCAGCTCTTTCCTTTAAACCCTAGTTCTCAGAAAACCGCCGCCGTCATTGTCGTTATCGCCCGAGCTCCATCGTCCTAGCTTAATCCTCCTTAGCACCTTTGTTGCTTCCGCCAATTCATGGGAAAGAAGAAGACCGCAAGCAAATCTCAGGCGACTTTTGTGGACGAGGAGTCGTCGCTTTCTTTGATCGAAAACCAGGAGTTCGTGGCCATGAGGGCGGCTCAGAAGGTTTGGCCGGCTCCAACAACCAGCGAAGACCAGCTGCGCGAGCTCGTTAGCGATGGCTTGATCCAGAACAAAGTCATCGCTGAATGGAGAGTTCCGGGCGAGCATCGGGTTCCGGCTCTTGGTCCTGGTGAGATTGTCCTTTTTGTCTCTTTTGTCCGCGCTGGTCTCTGTCTCCCTGCTTCTGTCTTCCTTCATCAGTTTCTTGGGTATTTCGGGGTTAGTTTGAACCATCTAACCCCCAATGCCGTTCTCCATCTTTCTGTTTTTGTCCATCTTTGTGAAGCCTTCCTTGGAATTCCTCCTTCTCTATCTCTTTTTCGTTTTTTCTTTCGCCTGAAACCTCAACCCCGCCGCGAGGAAACCAGTGTCCTTGGCGGTTGCGGGATTCAGTTTCGCCAGGGTCTTAAAATCAAGTTTTTTGATTATGACCTGGTCGATTCCGTCAAGGATTGGCGCGCCGAGTGGTTTTACGCTGCCAATTTGATCCCTTCTCTTGTTGTCCACTCCGGATCTGGTCCTGTGGCGAACGACCGGTGGGACAAAAAGCTTGAGTCTCCTGCTGAGATTCAGGCGATCCAACCTCTCCTTGATAGGATTAGTACGCTGAAACAGCAAGGATTGACCGGCTTTGGTATTGTCTCAAGTTTTCTTCGCCGTCGGGTTCAGCCCTTGAAAGAGCGGGGACATCTCGGCTTTGAGTATTCTGGGGCCGAGGATTCTTCGCGCATGGTTCCAGCTCTTGAGCTGACCGGTGAGGAGGTACTCGAGCGTCTCCAGAAGATGCTGAAAGGAGTGAGCGTCATTCCTCCTGCCGTCCCTGAGTACTCGGCCAACAACCCGCCCCCAGCTGTGAGTTGTCTATCCTCCTTTTTCTTTTTATTTGAGTTCTTTATGTACTCTTTCTGCGTCCGTTCTTGCTTAGTTTTTCTTCGTCTTGGTGTTTTGTCTTTTCTTTGTAGGTGCTCGGTCGGAACTTTGTTGATCCGATCCGCCTTGATGTTCTCCCTGCTGTGGCGGAGGCTGGGGATCATTTAGCCGGTACTTCTGTAATTAGTAAGTCTCAAACTTTTACAGCCCTTCCTGGGGTATCTGATGATGTATATGAAGAGTATGTTCCTCGTCTAGTCCCTCGCGGCCCTCGCAGCGTCCCGAAGAGGGGACGAATGGACGGGTCTTCATCTAGCTTGCCTGTCTCCAAGAAGCCTCGCAAACCAAGTACTCCTTCAGGTACTCCAGTTGTTGCTAGCATGCTCTTAGGTGAGCACATTTAGTACTTTTTGTTCTTTTATTTTCATGTTTCTCTCTTGAGCCGAGTACTTTTCGTCTCTTTTTTCAGCGGGTGCTCTGGTTTCGCTGGCTGAGGAAGAAGAGGATGATGAAGTTCCCCTTATCACGCGGCGGTGAGTTGTTTTTCATATTCTTGTCGCATTGAATTTCTTCTCTTTGTTTTTAATCTTAGTCTTGAACTTTTTTGAAGTAATCGGAGGTCGGGTGTGAGTTCTTCCGATACTCTTGCGCCGACTTCTTCCGAAGCTCCGTGGTCGAGTTCTTTGGCTTCTTCTGCCCCGAGCTGTACTGCTCCTCCGGTGCGGAGTTCTTCCACGGCTCCAGCTCCGGCTTCTTCCGTGGCTCCGTTGTCGGCTGTCCCGCTCCCGTCGATGGGTGACGGGGACGTCTTCGCCGTCGTGGTTCCCCCTGCGAGGCCTTCTCTTGGCTTCGCGAGGAAAAAAGTAGCCAGGTGAGTAGATTCTTGCTTCATCTTTTTGGCTTTTATCTTCCTTCCTCTGGTTCTTATTGGTGCTTCCTTTTATTACTTTTTCAGTGCTTCGTCTTCTTTAATTTCTCCATCGACTTCTTCTCTGCTTCCCGCCGTGCCAACGAGTCCTGAGCTTCGAGACTCGCAACATTCTGTTGATGAAGTTGCGGCGGGGGCTTCAGAGCTACCTGGCGGAGTTGCGGGCTTGGTCGCTCCGGAGGTAACCGTGGCCGTCGCGCCGAGTTCTTCTGGGGATTTGGCTCCGGCTTCCCTGGAGGTTGCTCTGGTCGCTCCTGCTTCGCCCCGGCCGGCTTCTCTTTCCCCTTCTTTTGCCTCCGGCGGCCCTTCTCTGTCCGATGACGTGGTGCAACAATTCGATGCCACTCATCGGTTATCGGAGCTGACCGCAGCCTGGGGGAGCTTGTCGACCCTCGCGACTTCTTTTGGTGAAAAGCTCCAGGTAAATTTTACTGCCACTTTTCTTTTGTATGCTTGTTTTTCTTCTATTCTTACGCCCCGTTTCTCTTTGCCTCTTTCTGTTCAGTCTTTTTCTCGTGATCATTCCAGCTTCTTTTTCTCATCTGAAAATGAGAGGAAGTTGTCTTCGGAGGTGGACGCTCTGAAAGCCGATCTTGGCCTTCTCCGGGCTGAGTTGGAGACGGAGCGTCAGTTGCACCAAAAGGAGGAAAAAGCCCTTCGCGCCCGGGTTGTGGAGACGGAGAAACAGAGAGATGCTGCGGTGGAGTCTGCGAAGAAAGAAAACAAAGGTGCCGCGGGTTCTGTCTGTTCCTTCTTGTATTTTGACTTCTTTTTCTGCTGACATGTTCTTTGGTGTTCTGTTCTAGCTCTCCGAGTTGAGAAACAGAAACTCTCGGAGAGTATTGATGAAATGAAGGCCCTTGTCCGTTCTAGTCATAATAGAGCTGAGGAGGTAAATACTCACGCTGAGGAAGAACTCGCCCTTGCTAGGCTGATTAGGCGTGGAGCTGACAGAGATCTTGTGCAGGCCCAAAAAACCATTGAAGGCCTATCTGGGAAGCTGGCGACGGCTACCGAAAATTGGAATGCCTTGTGGAAATCTTTTCGTTCGGTAGCCGACGTCCTCCGGACTTCGGCGGATGACGGGCAATCTTGGGCGCAGTTCATTCCTCGGATTCCGACTCGTTTCCAAGAGTTCGCGAAGAGGTGCGCCCAAGTATGTACCAAAAATGTGCTGGCCCAGGTCCGGGTCCTTGCTCCGGAGGCACCTCTCTCGAAGATAGCGGAAGAAGCTGAAAGCCAAGAATATCTTGACGCCGTTGAAAAGATGGAGCCTGAGGTCGAAGATCTAGCCAGTAGGATTGTAGATGGTCTAAATATCGACCTTTCCCTCTCTGATGACAATGCCTGACTCGCTTGAGCATCCCCTTGTAATATTACACTCCTTTTTTTGAATGAAGATTCTTTATTCTTGTTGATGTATTCTTTGCTTGGGTGCGGTTGAAGTTATTTGACTTGTTGAGTGCCTTGTTCTGTTCCCGTCTCTGCTCCGCAAAACGGCTCTATGTGTTATTCTTATGGGGCCCCTTGATTTGTCGGGTACCTTTCTTTTATCATTCCTTTTGTGATTCGTCGAGTGCTTTGTCCGTGTGATGACTTTGTTAGATGTAGATCTTCACGTAAGCAACCTTTCGCCCGCACTATGTAAAACGACTCGGTATAGAATGCAGCTTCGATAAACTTCGGCATCCGAGTGCTTTCTTGAGTGGTGCTTGTGCTCTTTTGAAGAAAAGACACACCCATCTAGTTGTAGCCCCCGAGCCTCTTTCTTTTCGGAACGAAGTGCTGGAGGGTCTTTTAAAGTTAGACTTCGGTCGACTTGGCCAATTTGCTTTTTGTTTCGGGTGTTAGCTTTTAGCTACCCTCATCGGCGAGCTCAAGCATCTTTTCAGCTATTTTGCTCTCGGCCGGGATGCTTAGGCATAATTTCAGTCATTTTGCTTTTTGTTTCGGGTGTTAGCTTTTAGCTACCCTCATCGGCGAGCTCAAGTGTCTTTTCAGCTATTTTGCTCTCGGCCGGGATGCTCAGGCATATTTTCAGCCATTTTGCTTTTTGTTTCGGGTGTTAGCTTTTAGCTACCCTCATCGGCGAGCTCAAGCGTCTTTTCAGCTATTTTGCTCTCGGCCGGGATGCTCAGGCATGTTTTCAGCCATTTTGCTTTTTGTTTCGGGTGTTAGCTTTTAGCTACCCTCATCGGCGGGCTCAAGCGTCTTTTCAGCTATTTTGCTCTCGGCCGGGATGCTCAGGCATAATTTCAGCCATTTTGCTTTTTGTTTCGGGTGTTTAGCTTTTAGCTACCCTCATCGGCGAGCTCAAGCGTCTTTTCAGCTATTTTGCTCTCGGCCGGGATGCTCAGGCATATTTTCAGCCGTTTTGCTTTTTGTTTCGGGTGTTAGCTTTTAGCTACCCTCATCGGCGAGCTCAAGCGTCTTTTCAGCTATTTTGCTCTCGGCCGGGATGCTCAGGCATGTTTTCAGCCATTTTGCTTTTTGTTTCGGGTGTTAGCTTTTAGCTACCCTCATCGGCGGGCTCAAGCGTCTTTTCAGCTATTTTGCTCTCGGCCGGGATGCTCAGGCATATTTTCAGCCATTTTGCTTTTTGTTTCGTGAAAACAACTCGTTGGAAGTCATGACAAGACATGCTGTGGATGAATATCATCTTTATTGATCATGAGTATGAACTGATACATATGTTTTTGAAGAGTATTGTCTTTCGTTGATTGTGAACGTAGGTCCCTTGTGGCTTGCATGTCTGTTTTTTCCTGAGTTGTTTTTATGCATGGAATCTTCTTAGCTGGCTGATGTGCCATGTATTGCTGACTTCTTTTCCATCTTCGGTCATTAACTTGTATGTGCCGGGTCCGGTGACTTTTGTGACAATGAACGGGCCTTCCCAAGGACTGAGTAGCTTATGTCGTCCATCAGTCTTTTGTATCCTTCTTAGCACTAAGTCTCCGACTTGTAGTGATCGAGGTTGGGTACTCTTGTTGTAGTGCCGTCTTAAACCTTGTAGGTATCTAGCTGATTGGAGGGTAGCGTTTATTCTGATTTCTTCTGAGCTGTCGAGTTCTAATCTTCTTGTGTGTTCTGCTTCTCCTTCATCATATTGTTCTATTTTTGGGGATGTCCAGATCAAGTCGGCGGGTAGTACGGCCTCTGACCCGTAAACTAGGAAGAAAGGTGAGTGGCCTGTTGCTCTGCTTATTTGAGTTCGTAGTCCCCACACTACTTTCGGTAGTTCTTCAATCCATTTGGACCCATAGTCCACTAGTTCTTCGTATAACCTTGGTTTTAATCCGGCTAGTATGAGTCCATTAGCTCTTTCTACTTGTCCGTTGGCTTCTGGATGTGCAACGGACGCATAGTCTATACTGAAACCACAGTCTTGAGCCCAGCTTTTGAATTCTGTAGCTGTGAAGGGTGAGCCTAGGTCTGTGATGATTCGATTTGGCATGCCGAAGCGGTGCATAATGTCTTGGATGAACTCGACTGCTTTTGTCGCGCTGTATTTCGCTAGTGGTTTGTATTCAATCCACTTGGTAAACTTGTCGATTGCCACAAAGATGTACTCGAAGCCGCCTTTTGCTTTTTTTAGGGGTCCTACTTGATCTAGCCCCCAGCAGGAAAAAGGCCAAGCGGGTGGGATGCAGATGAGATTGTGAGCTGGTACATGGGCTTGTCTTGCAAACATTTGGCAACCTTTGCATTTTTTGACAAGCTCTTCTGCGTCTTTCAAAGCGGTTGGCCAGTAGAATCCGGTGCGAAAAGCTTTGCCAACTAGTGTCCTTGAAGCGGCATGATTTCCACAGCAACCTGAGTGTATTTCGTCTAGGATCTCTTTACCTTCTTGAAACGAAACACATTTTAGGAGTACTCCTGATGATGCTGCTCTTCTGTAAAGTTTATCTCCTACTAGAACGTAGTTTTTGCTTCTGCGAATTACTTGGGTGGCTTCTGCCTTATCTGCTGGTAGTTTGTTTTCTTTGATATAGTCGATGAAAACTTGAGTCCATGAAGTGCTGATTATCAAGATCTGAACGCCTTTAGCCTGAATTTCATGTGTTGTTTCACCGGGTTGTTTGATGGAGGGAACTGATAGCTCCTCTATGAATACGCCGGGTGGAACCTTTGCTCTGTCTGATCCGAGCTTGGCAAGGACATCTGCTGCAATGTTGGAATCGCGTAGAACGTGTAGAATTTCTAATCCTTGGAAGTGTTTTTCAAGTTTCCGTATTTCGGCACAATAAGCACCCATGTTTTCTTTGGTGCAGTCCCAATCTTTGTTGACTTGGTTGATGACCACTGCTGAGTCGCCGTATACGAGTAATCTTTTTATTCCGAGGGTAATCGCGACTCGTAGCCCGTGGATGAGGGCTTCATATTCTGCTTCGTTATTTGTAGCTTGCCATAATATCTGAAGGACGTACTTGAGTTGTTTTCCTTCTGGAGAAATGAGGAGAACGCCCGCTCCGGCCCCGCCTAGTTTGAGTGATCCATCAAAGTACATCTTCCAATGGTCGAGGATTGTATCTGATAAGGGCTGTTGGATCTCTGTCCATTCGGCCACGAAATCGGCGAGGGCTTGGGATTTGATTGCTTTCCGTGGGGTGAAAATGATGTCCAGAGCTCCAATTTCAACTGCCCACTTGGATATGCGCCCTGTGGCGTCTTTGTTGTGTAGGATGTCTCCGAGTGGAAAATCTGTCACTACAGTAATCTTGTGGCTTTCGAAATAATGGCGAAGCTTCCGAGAGGTAATGAGTAAAGCGTAGAGTAGTTTTTGTACATGTGGGTACCGGATTTTGGATTCTGACAGTACTTCGCTGATGTAGTATACTGGACGTTGTACTTTATACGCACGCCCTTGTTCTTCTCTTTCTATGACTATTGCTGTGCTGATTACTGTGGGAGTTGCCGCGATATATAGCATCATATCTTCATCTTTCTTTGGAGGTGTCAGGATAGGCGATGAAGTGAGGTATTCTTTAAGTTTTTTGAAAGCTTCGTCGGCTTCTATTGTCCACTCGAACTTGTCTGTCTTCTTTAGTAGTTTAAAGAAAGGCAACCCCTTTTCGCCGAGTCTTGATATGAAACGGTTGAGGGCCGCCATGCATCCTGTTAGTTTCTGCACATCTTTGACACTTCTAGGTGGGCCCATTTCTGTTATGGCTCGAATTTGCTTGGTGCTGGCTTCGATTCCGCGTTGACTGACCAAAAATCCGAGTAGTTGCCCTGAGGGAACTCCAAATACACATTTATTTGGATTCAATTTCCATCTCCATTTCTTCAAATTTTCGAACGTTTGCTGTAAGTCTTCAATTAGGGTGTCTGGGTCTTTTGTTTTCACCACCACGTCGTCCACGTATGCTTCCACATTTTTACCGATTTGATTCCCAAGGCAAGTCTGGATAGCTCTTTGGTACGTGGCGCCAGCGTTTTTTAGCCCAAACGACATGGTCTTGTAACAGTAGGCACCAAACGGGGTGATGAAAGATGTTTTGCTCTGGTCTTCTTCTTTTAGTGCGATCTGATGATACCCTGAATAGCAATCGAGAAAAGATAATAACGCAGATCCTGCTGTCGAGTCAACTATCTGGTCAATGCGTGGTAGTCCGAACGGATCTTTTGGGCAATGTTTGTTGAGATCTGTGTAATCAACGCACATGCGCCACTCGTCCGTGTTTTTCTTCTGTACAAGGACCGGGTTTGCTAGCCAGTCTGGATGTAGGATCTCCTTGATGAATCCGGCTGCTATCAGTTTTGTTATTTCCTTTTTAATTGCTGCCTTCTTGTCGGGTGAGAATCGTCGTAGCCGTTGTTTTACAGGTTTGGAGCTTTTGTTAACATCAATTCTGTGCTCAGCCAACTCTCTTGGGACTCCTGGCATGTCGGCTGGCTTCCAAGCGAAGATATCTTTGTTGTCCCGAAGAAAGTTGGTGAGCGCGAGTTCCTATTTTTCCGAGAGGTGAGCACTGATAGTTGCTGTCTTGGAGGTGTCGCCCGTGCCTAAGTCGATTTGCTTGACATCGGCTTCCTTTGGTGGTGCGATGATACTGGGTTTTTTAGCTGGTATTTCTAATTCTTCTTGGCTTGTTTCTGCCGCGATTGTGGCTATTTCTTTTCTCCCATTGTCAGCTTGCGCTTTGGCTGCAATTTGGATCGCCTGAACGTTGCAGTCAAAAGCGCGTTTTAAATCGCTTCGAAGAGAAAGGATACCGTGGGGTCCTGGCATCTTAAGCAGTAAGTACGGATAATGTGGTATTGCCATGAATTTGGCCAGTGCTGGACGTCCCAGGATTGCATGATATGATGAATCGAAGTCGGCGACTTCGAATTTGATAAACTCTGTTCGGTAGTTTGAAGGAGTCCCAAAGGTAACAGGTAAAGTAATTTGTCCGAGTGGCATGGCTGCTTTGCCGGGTACTATTCCGTAAAAAGGTGTGCTTGTTGGTGTAATCATCCCGGCGAGTTGTAGTCTCATTTTTCTTAGAGTTTCTGAAAAGATGATGTTAAGCCCAGCTCCTCCATCGATTAGTACCTTGGTGACGGTCATGCCAGCTATAGTCGGATCGGTGATCGCGGTCGTCGAACCATGAGTACTTCTCGCGCATGAGTCGTTCTGTTATTGGCGTTAGTTTTTATGCTGTCAGAGTCGCTAATAACTTTAGCGGGTGCCTCGGTGTCGTAAATCGAGTCTCCTTCTTGGTAGGGTAGAATTGCTGTCGTCGTCGTGCCGACTAGTTGGGTACTGCTGTCCTCAGGAATAGAACCCGGCCAGTGGATGATGCAGTCTTGGGATGTTATTGTTAGTACGAGACCTTCCTGAGCTCCTGTCAGTGGTATCCCGCATCTTGGATTGAAAGATCTTTCGAACTGTCCTTGATAGGATTTTGCCATGTTGTCGAGCCCAAATGGAAAAGAACTCGACTTCTTGGAAGAAATCGGAAGGTAATCCGAGTTGTTTTGGGATGTGCTCCGGAATCTTGCCGAAAAAGAACTCGGATTCTTGAAAGCACTTGGATAAAACTTCGCCTTGATGTTTGAATTCGAATCGGATACGAGTGGCCGTGAAATCTGATTTGAATCGGATACTGTGATCTGTGCGAATCTTCTGGTGAGCTGATCCGTTGTTTTTGATGAAACATGAAATTCTTTATGATGATCTGGATCTCTGAGGAGATGGCCCTGAAGGTTGCCGTTGTTGTCTGCCTCGCAGATCCATGAGCCGAAGATGAAAGTTGATCCTGTCGGGAAGGTTATGTTGTCGAGGTCCATCGAGTTCTCGGATGCAAAGTCGCCGAAGGCCCCTACCTGGCGCGCCAGCTGTCGATGTTTTACCACCAATAGCCTGCCACGGGGGTACCCGGGGCAGTATGTTCGGGCTTCGGCGTGTGCCGAACTCGATGGTTAACGCAAGACACAGTCGATTTATTCTGGTTCAGGCCCTCGATCGTAGATCGAGTAATAACCTTACGTCCAGTCGGCCTTAGCCTTTGCGTTGGATTGATCGTCAAGTGTTGTGTTGTACAATCGTCCTCTCCGTCTTAGGAGCCCTGCCCTCCTTTATATAGTCAGGAGGCCAGAGTCCTAGTCGGTTTATATTGAGATATCCTAGTAGGATTGCTTAATAGTTATACTACTAAGATTACAGGGGAAGAATCCTAGTTAGACTAGATCTTCTCTGTCCTTTGCGGGGTATCCTATGGGTCCCGCGTCGACAGGACTACACATGCATGGAAGGCGGCGTTGGAAAACAGGATAACTCCCAACATATCGGTTCATGACACCGCCTACAGTGCCCAGGTCAAGGAAGGATGAGGAGTATCAGAAGAATAATTCAGAAAGGTCAAGTGGTCTGATCACTACTATAGGATGGCCTTGTTGTCCCGGGCGGTAACGGCCTTTAGTCCCGGTTACCGCGCCGGGACAACGATCCCGGGACTAAAGGTGAAACCTTCAGTCCCGGTTACCGCGCCGGGACAACGATCCCGGGACTAACACCAACCGGGACTAAAGGCCCTCCAGCCGAGCAAACATGGCCGCACCCTTTAGTCCCGGTTGGTAACCCCAACCGGGACTAAATGTTCCTTTTCTTTTTCTTTTTTTTGTTTAATTTGTTTTCAGTTCAGTTACATATATTTGTTTAATATATAATATATTTTTATGTACGTATTCTACGCTGCTAATATAAATACACGCACGCATATAATTATATCTAATTCTCATCTCGAGCATTATTATATTCGAATAAAGTATGAAACTATATATATTATAGATATATATGTATATATACAACACTTTCATAATCTTGTTCTCGAAAATAACGATATCAATAAACATTTAATTTACATCATTTATTCCTTAGGATCAAAGTAGAACTCGCCGTTGGGATTTAACACTTTTTCTAGAAGAAATCCTGCTATTGACTCTTGAACTCCTTTCAGATGGTCTTTTTGCATGACCCTTTATTTCAACCATTCAGTCTTGCATTTGAAATAAAAGGAAAATTATGAATACATATATATATATATTCATTTAAAAATAAATAAAAAATTGATATATACGTACTCTGAGGACATCTTCAGGAGTTCTTCTTATGTGTGCAGTGATAAATTCACAAACGTAGTATCCATACAAGTTATTACCTGGTTGCTGCCGCAAACACCACTGTACGAGAAGTAGATTGTTCTCATCATCTCACACGTAAATTGAAGTACGATATAGTAATTAAACACGTGGGGAAGTATATATAGTACAACTTACTGGTATTTCAACTACATTAAGTGGTGCCTTGCAATCCTTGCGGTGTTGCTGAATAAACTCTTTTCAAACCCTGTGCGACCAATAATGTACCATCGTTAATAAATTATGGCAAAGTCTATTCAATAATAGTTGTGCGCGAGAGATCGAAATTACCCCTAGATAATGTCTATCATATCTTGGTATAGTACCCGCTCTTTTCTCAACGAGTCCAAGATTACTAACCGACTTGAGTTTAACTCAATGACAATGAGTATCCAGTGAAACCTGCATTGGTTTATACACACACGTACATGCATATAAGTTGTATTGATATTACATAAAATGTGTAGACTACATTATTATTAACACTTACTCAAAGTTGTACGGGAAAAGTATTGTTGTTTTGTCGTGCTGCTTCACGAAGAACCTCATGATATTCTTCTGTGCTTCAGATACCCACTGCTCCTTGATAATAATATCGGTTTTGAATACGATATAAGGATCAATGAAGCCAACACTGGTGTCTTGTATTCTTTGGAGCTCTGACATCTGGAATCTGTATATAAATATAAGTTACATGTGAGGATAATTATATACACATACGCATGGAAGTGAGTTTATTAAATAAAAGTAAGAATCACTTACAAACAAAAGCAGCTAATGATTGATTTGTCCAGAGCGTCCATGTGGTATAGTTGATGCAATTCTTCGAAACTAATATGTAAGATGTCATCGCCACGGAAGTAATGATGGTCTCTAAATCTGACAAAGATCTACTCCTCACCCCCGCCACACGCCTGCATGTACCACTTGTTGAGCAAGTACATTTGCGTACCCAATTCATTCAGAGTCGCAGGGTTGTACAGACTTTTGCCAAATTTATAAGTCTTCCAGGTATCAACTTTCAGGTTCTGGATTGGAGCTTTGCCCGTTAATTGATCCAAGGTTAAACTAGTTAGTTCAAAAAAAGCATTAAGGTCTTGAACCGACACTTCTCCAGAGTTGTCTAGTCGATAGACTTCTATGTTGGAACCATATTCATTAGCAACAAGATTTTGCATTGGTTGCTTCTGTTGTCCGAGCTGTGGGACATCCTTCCCTGATGCTCTTTTCCTTTTCTTATCTGCATCATGTGACTTCACGAGGGAGCGGTCATAGTCTGATAGTGGCGGAGGCTTACGAAGTTTAAGCATCTTTTTCTTGTGAGCTTCGACCTTCTGCCTCAGCAGATCTCGTGGTATGTAAAAGTACGGCTTCTCCTTAAGCTTCGCTTGTCTCTGCTTTTGGATATCTATAAAAAAAATCTTTCACTTTTTTGTCTTCTTCAGCTGCTATTTGCTCATCAGTCTTTTCAGGAAGTATTTCTTGAGAAATAACTCTTTTTTCGGGGTCTTCTTTGCCGCCGGGACCTTAGACGTCTCTGTAGTGCGTCGCTGTGGATGGGGTGGGGGCGGTGTTGGCGACCGGCGTGGAGGCGATGAGGCCGGTGTTGGAGACCGGCATGGAGGCGTTGGAGATCATTGTGGAGGCGGTGGGGCCGGTGTAGGAGTTGGAGATCGTTGTGGAGGCGATGGGGCCGGTGTAGGAGTTGGAGATCGCCGTGGGGATGAAGTCATCTCGCCCCCCGCGACGCTGTGATGAGATGGGGAATGAATGATTGGGCTAGGCTGGGGGGAGACCCTGCTACAAAAACAAGTTGTGAGTCAATTATTTTTGAAGCAATATAAAATTAATGGAAAATAATATTTCATTCACTTTCATTCGTACCTAGGGTGAGGTAGGAGAAGCGGTGGCGCCCCAGGAATGATGATGAAGCGTTTGCGCCATTGAATAAATGTCTTCTCTGCTTCTCCTAGTGTCTTCTCCCCATCATCGCCTTCAATGTCAAGAGGAACATTGCTGTAACCTTTGAGCACTCTATCGACCGAGACGCTAGCATATCCAGGTTGAATAACTGACCCATGGATTCTTGGTGTCTTTGTTCGGTCTATTGGAGATACAACCCCGATAGCCACCATGATTGATGCATTATTACCATCTGGAATGTGCAGCTCACATGTTGTTAGAGGCTCGGTAATGTCATCAACAGGGAAGCGCAACCCAGCATCATCTTGAATAACTGGCAGCTCCGTGGAAGCACAACTGCTTTTTATCTGACCAACGGGGCTAATGGTGACTCCTGGTGTTGATTGCGATTGCATTTGACTCATTGCTAGCTGCACTTGCCTCTTGATCTTCTCCTGCATTCTTGCCTCAAGAGATTTTTCTCGTTCATGTGATTCAAGCAATGCTTGTCGTGACTCATTAACAAATTGCTCCAATACACGGATTCGGTCTGCCTCCTCATCCTTCTTTCTCTGGCGGCTTCTGTAGGTATCCTTGTCTGCTGGGAATGCTTGTAGCCACGGAACCGCCCTATAGCCTCTTGTTCGACCACCGTGTTCGGGATTCTCTAGGGCATATGTCAATTCATCCTTCTCTCTGTTGGCCTTGAAAACACCACTATCAGCTTCTTCCCTAGCACGAGCTAGTCTATGTGTTGCTCTCTCAATTTTTTGGCCGAAAATTAGCTTGCCAGTGTCTGGGTCTAGGCTTCCCCCATGAGCGTAGAACCAATTCTTCGCGCGTTGAGGTCAGTTCTTCTCTATTGTTTCAGGTATGATTCCCTTGGCAGTATTCTATGCTTCTAGGTTCTGTCACTTGGGAATAGCACTTCTATAACCACCTGATCCCATGCGATGATGGTATTGCTTCTGTCGGGCATTCTGCTGATTCATCATCACACGTTCCTCACTCTCTTGAGATGTCTTGTATTATACGAAGTCATCCCAATGGGACTCCAACTTGACAAACGCCTTAGCATTGAAATCCGGCGTATCATTCTTTAAGATAAACTTTTTATACAATGTCTTCTTCCAACTCTGGAACAATGTTGCCATCTTCTTCATTGTCTAATCCCTCACTAGCTCCTTCAAAGCATCATCTGCTTGTAATGTGAAATGTTGAGTGATATCTCTCCAAGCTAGGTTCTTGTCACGATTAGATACAAAACTAACATTAGGAGCGGATATCTTCTGCTTCCATTCACCAGCACTAACTAGGATCCTATCCTTTACAATGAACCCACATTGATTGACATATGTCTGAGCATATGGTCCCAATGGTTTGCCGGTGTCGGTGTCGAATTCTGATATTATGAAACGGCCCTCTAATGGCTTTTTGGCCCTCAGACTTTCATACTCTTGCCGGTGGTTGATGTAGATCCAGAGACCGGCTACATGAGTAGAAACACAACGATTAACAACAAATATACATACGCATGCATCTATAAGAGATGATAGATAATCGAATATACCTCACCAGTATTTTCTTGCGCGATAATTTGTTGATCTTCAACCACCGGGATATTCAGGATATCCTCATAATCAGCAAAGTACTGACTCATGTCATCTACATCCACATTGGTGTCGGCGTTGATAATATCCGCCATTATATCATCATTCAAGTTATCATCCAGAGCAGCCATTTGTATCTTCAAGATAACACATAGATAGAATTACTATGGCACATAACATAAGTACATGTGATAACACATATAGAATTACTAAATCCAATTAAATATAATAACACATAATATTTCATAAGGATAAACAATAATAAGGTATAGGCTTTGGAATCGAATCAAAAACACTTTTGATCCAAAAACATGGAAATAAGTACATGTATATATATATACATAGAATGATACAATTTCTCTCTCTCAACACATAGAAATAAGTGCATATGTATATATCTCTAGATATGCATGTGATAACACATAGATCAATGTCTCTCTAGATACAATTTTCTCTCTCTCTCAACACATAGAAATAAGTACATGTATATGTACATATAGAAATAATTAAGTACATATGTATACATATAGAATCTCTCTCTAGATATGCATGTGATATAGATAGAATTACTAATAAAATATCCAAGTGATATATAGATAAAATTACTAAAATAAAATATGCATGTGATATAGAGATAGAATTACTAATAAAATATGCATGTGTCAATTACTAAAACAAAATTAAATCTAACATATATATAGAGAGATAGAATATAATTACTAAATCCAATTAAATAAAATAACACACATATATCTAGATAGAATTAATTACTAAATCTAATTAAACCTAACATATATACATAGATAGAATTACTAAATCAAAATTAAATCTAACACATATATAGAGAGAGATAGAATAATAATTACTAAATATATCAAAAAACTATAATAAAAAACTATCTAAAAAAGTACTAATTAAATTTTAATACATTTAAATCTAATTAACATATATAAAAAACTATCTAAAAACTAACTAAAAAACTAAGAATAAACTACTAATTAAATTTTAATATATTTTAATCTAACATATATATCAAAAACTATCTAAAAACTATCTAAAAAACTATCTAAATAAACTAGTAATTAAATTTAACATACATTTTAATCTAACATATATATATAAAAACAATCTAAAAAAACTAGAAACTTTGTAAAAAAAAATATGGCCGAGAGCAGCTAGCTAGCAGGCTAGCTGGGGCGGATGGCAGGTCGGGCAGGGCGTGCTGGCCGGCCACGGGGCCGAGCTGAGCACCTCGCGCGAGGACGACGTACGGCGGAGACGAGCTCGACGGTCGCCGGGCGGGGCTCGACCACGAGGTCGGGCGGGGATAGACGACGACGGCGGCGCGGCAGAGACGAGCTCGACGGCCAGGTGCGGTAGAGACGAGATCAACGTGTAGATCAAAAAGTAGAAGATGAACAGAACAGGAACCGTTCGATATATATAGGCCAGGACTAAACGCCATTTAGTCCCGGCCGGTAAGCCGAACCGGGACTAAAGGTCCAACCCTTTAGTCCCGGCTCGGCTTACCAGCCGGGACTAAAGGAGCTTTAGTCCCGGTTGGTGTTACCAGCCAGGACTAAAGGTATTTTGGGCGGGCTATTCCGCCCACCCTTTAGTCCCGGTTTTTGGCTTGGGCCGGGACTGAAGGCCTGAAAATTTTGGCAGCTCGTCAGAGTAATTGGAAAGGCTTGGGATTTTGATTTTGTTCTCCTTGTTTAATACTAGGTTAATCAATTAATTCTATAGCAACTTCAATACTTTGCAATATTTATTTTAAAAAATACTATTGATTAACTAATTATTTATTGTAAATAGGAAAATTTTGTAACCTAAAGTTTTTAATTTCTTTTATGAATATAGAATATAAATGTTACTAATACTAAGTATTTTGTTAATGCAAAAATATATTTGTAACTTAAAATTAATAAATCTAATATTATTCGATAGGAAATTTATTATCACATTATTGTAACGTCAATGTTTCAATTTTTTCTCGGTTTTTGACCAAAATGACAGGAAATTTTTGTTGAACCTATAAAAATATAGAAAATATAGTATTTTTATTCTACAACTTTTTTAAATGAAAAAATGGCCTATATAAGTATTGTAGATATTGATGAGTTGAACAAACTTAATATTCAAAACCTTTCAATTTGAGACAATCTAGGGTTCCGAAAACTAGTTTGTAGGCATCGAAATTTAAAAATCACAAATTTGAACCGTCTAAACTTTCTCAAATGGAAAGTTGACCAAAACAACAATTGTATATCGTGATGATCTGAACAAACTTGGTATTCAAAACTTTTCAATTTGAGACAATCTATGGTTCCGAAAACTAGTTTGTAGGCGTCGAAATTTAAAAATCATAAATTTGAACCATCCAAACTATCTCAAATGGAAAGTTGACCAAAACAACAATTGTAGATCTTGATGAGTTTAACAAACTTGGTATTCAAAACTTTTCAATTTGAATTCATTTAGAGTTCATAATACTAGAGTCAAAGTGTTGTTTTTTCATTTGACCAAATTTGACTTGGTCAAACTTGCTCAAATGAGACACTAAATGACCTCAGATGAAAAATCTTTGAATACCAAGTTTGATCATCTCAGCAAGATCTACAAATTTTACATAGCTCATTTTCCCATTTGAGAAAGTGTTATCAAACACTAGTCATAAATTCTTGAATCTCATATAGACTTTTCTAAAACTATGTCACACACTTATGAATTTTGAGCTACATTTTGTTCAAACTTTCTCAAATGAAAAAATGGCCTATATAAGGATTGTATATCTTGATGAGCTGAACAAACTTGGTATTCAAAACTTTTCAATTTGAGACAATCTAGGGTTCCGAAAACTAGTTTGTAGGCGTCAAAATTTAAAAATCACAAATTTGAACCGTCCAACCTTTCTCAAATGGAAAGTTGACCAAAACAACAATTGTAGATCTTGATGAGTTTAACAAACTTGGTATTAAAAACTTTTCAATTTGAAGTCATTTAGAGTTCATAATACTAGAGTCAAAGTGTTGTTTTTTCATTTGACCAAATTTGACTTGGTCAAACTTGCTCAAATAAGACACTAAATGACCTCAGATGAAAAAACTCTGAATACCAAGTTTGATCATATCAGCAAGATCTACAATTGTTACATAGCTCATTTTCCCATTTGAGAAAGTTTTATCAAACACTAGTCACAAATTCTTGAATCTCATATAGACTTTCTAAAACTATGTCACACACTTGTCAAATTTGAAACATATATTAAACATATTACATTGTGAAGTCATAACATATTACATAATATCCGTCTCTAAAACATAATATATTAAACATGCATCATTGTATCATGCGGGCACAACAGTGAATTTCTTCTTGACGTATGACCCTTGGTTATGATCTTGTCGTAACCATGGAGTGTCTTCATCATTTAACATGATGCTTGGATCTTTCTTCACTATGAAGGATGGAATTCAGAAATTTCTTTCATAATCTTCTGACATGTCTGACTTGTCTTCAATTCCCACTATATTTATTTTCCTAGAAAGAACTATGTGGCGCTTTGGCTCATTGATCATTGAGTTGATGTCTTCGTTTTTTCCTCTCTTTGATTTTGTAGACATGTCTTTCACATAGAACACCTAACTCACATCGGCAGCAAGGATGAATGGTTCATCTTTGTACCCAATATTGTTGAGGTCCACTGTTGTCATTCCATACTCTTTATCGACTGTTACCCCTCCTCCGGTCAGCTTCACCCATTGGCACCGGAACAAAGGGACTTTAAAATTAGGTGCGTAGTCTAGTTCTCATATCTCTTCTATGCGGCCATAATATGTTTGTATATTCCCATTTGGATCTGTACCATCTATGCGAACACCACTATTTTGATTGGTGCTCCTTTTATCTTGGGCAACTGTGTAAAATGTATTCCCATTTATCTCGTACCCTTGGTACGTGAGGATATGCCACGATGGTTGCCTAGCCAACAAATACAGTTGCCCATCAATATTGTCATCGCCTTGACATTCTTTTCGCAACCAACCACTAAAACTTTCCATGTGCTGACGCCTAATCCAAGCTTCAGTCTTCCCTAGAAACTTGGATCGTAAGAACTCCTTATGTATCTCGATGTACGGATGCACCAATGACGAGTTCTGAAGAACTATGTAGTGTGCTTTATTGAAATAATCGTCTTCCATGCCAATATATGTTTTCTTCCCTAAAGTTCCTTTACCACTGAGTCTCCCCTCGTGTCGCGATTCGGGAACGCCAATCGGGGCAAGGTCAGGAATAAAGTCAACACAGAACTCAATGACCTCCTCTGTTCCATAGCCCTAGGCGATGCTTCCTTCAGGCTTAGAACGGACTTTCACATATTTCTTCAAGACTCCCATAAACCTCTCGAAGGGGAACATGTTATGTAGGAACACAGGTCCAAGAATACTAATCTCCTTCACCAAATGAACTAGGAGGTGTGTCATGATATTAAAGAAGGATGGAGGGAACACCGACTCAAAGCTGACAAGACATTGAACCACATCATTCTGTAGAGTAGCTAGTTCCACTGGATTGATTGCCTTATGAGAAATTGCATTGAGGAATGCACATAGCTTCACGGTGGCTAGACGTACATGTGGAGGTAGAATTCCTCTTAAAGCAACTGGAAGCAATTGCGTTATAAGCACGTGGCAGTCGTGGGACTTTAAGTTTAGGAATTTCTTCTCTAGCACATTTATTATACCCTTTATATTGGAGGAGAATCCCGATGGGACCTTGATGCTGCTTAGACATTCGAACATGCTGTCCCTCTCTTCTTTGCTAAGCATGTAGCTAGCAGGACTTAAGTAATGACGTCCATCATCTGTCTTCTCTGGATGAAGGTTGTCTCGTTCTTTCATGCCCTGCAAGTCCTGGCATGCTTCAAGTGAATCCTTTGGCTTCCCGTATACACCCATGAATCCTAACAGGTTCACACAAAGATTCTTTGCCAGGTGCATCACATCGATTGCGTTGCGGACCTCTAAGACTTGCCAATAGGGTAGCTCCCAAAAGATAGACTTCTTCTTCCACATGGGTGCGTGTCCCTTAGCATCTTTGGGAATAGATTCACTGCCTTGTCCCTTTCTAAATACTACTTTCACATCCTTGACCATTGCGAGTACATATTCCCCGGTTCGGTTATGAGGCTTCTTCCGGTGGTCTGGCTTACCTTTAAAATGCTTTCCTTTCTTTCTTACTTGGTGATTCAAAGGAAGGAATTGACGATGGCCAAGGTACATGACCTTTCGACATCTTTTCAAATATATACTGTCAAGGTCATCAAAACAATGTGTGCATGCATTATATCCTTTGTTTGTCTGACCTGAAAGATTACTTAAAGCAGGCCAATCATTGATTGTTACGAACAACATTGCTCGTAGGTCAAAGTGTTCTTATTTGTACTCATCCCAGACACGTACACCTGGTTTGTTCCATAAAACTAGAAGTTCTTCAACTAATGGCTTCAGATAGACATCAATGTCGTTGCCAGGTTGCCTCGGACCTTGGATGAGGATCGACATCATAATGAACTTCCGCTTCATGCATAACCATGGAGGAAGGTTGTAGATACATAGAGTAACTGGCCAAGTGCTATGACTAGTGCTCTGCTCCCCAAAAGGATTCATACCATCTGTACTTAAGGCGAACCTTAAGTTTCTAGCCTCATTTGCAAACTCTGGAAATTCCCTGTCTATCGCTCTCCACTGGGACCCATCAGCTGGATGTCTCAGCATATTGTCTACCTTACGGTCTTCTTTATGCCACCGCAACAACTTTGCATGGTCTTTATTTCTGAACAAACGTTTTAAGCGTGGCATTATAGGAGCATACCACATAACCTTGGCAGGGATTTTCTTTCTAGGACGTTGTTCACCCTCGACGTCACCAGGATCATTGCACCTGATCTTATACAGCGATGCTTTACATACTGGGCATTCATCCAAATTCTCGTATTCATTGTCATGGTAGAGGATGCAGTCATTAGGACATGCATGTATCTTCTGGATTTTTAATCCCAAAGGGCAGACAACCTTTTTTGCTTCGTACATAGTGGTGGGCAATTCATTTGGCTTCGGAAGCATCTTCTTTATGAGGTTCAATAAATTCCCAAATGCCTTGTCGGATACACCATTCTTTGCCTTCCACTGTAGCAATTCCAGTGTTGTACCCAACTTTTTTTGCCCCTCTTCGGCCGTCGGGTATAGCAACTTCCTATGATCCTCAAGCATGCGCTCGAACTTAACTTTCTCTTTTTCACTTTCGCATTCTTGTTGTGCATCATGAATGGCATCGCCAAGAGCATCACCGAGATCATCTTCTGCCGCTACCTCTTCTTCATCTCCCCCCATTGTAGTATCATCAAAGGCACCATACTGAGCAATAATGTCATCAATGTCTAAATCTTCTCCTTCACCTTCTTCCATCATGACCCTGTTTTCTCTATGCTTAGTCCAACATATATAGTTTGACATGAAACCTGACTTAAGCAAATGTGAATGAAGACTCATTGAGCTTGAATATTCCTTTAAATTCTTACATAGGGCACATGGACAGTACATGAAACCATCCCGCTTATTTGCCTCGGCCACACCTAAGAAATAGTGCACACCCTCAATAAAGCTTGGGAGCGGCGATCGGCATTGTACATCCAATGGCGTGACATAATCTGCATTATACGACAAATTATGAAAACCTTGAACATAATTAAGTATTTTATTACACAACATAGATGACACACACACGGTTGATTAATTAACTAAGCCTGGCTACAACGTAAGCAATCCCAACTATCACTAAACAAACTAAAACTACAATGCACTTCAGTAACATAATTATTTCGTGACCGTACGCAATTAAAACAGACAAATCATTCGTCTGTTGAATATCAATAAGCTTCTCCTGCTGGCTCACTGCCTCATCATCAGCAGCCGCTACCTCAAGCGTACCCGAATTCTGCACGTATGTAGCATAATCTTCCTCCCAGTACCAACCATCGCATCCATTGCCCTCCCACTGAAATTAAAGCCAAAAAATATTTAGTAAAAAATATTCAAGAAAAGCAGGTCAATTAGCCATAATAATCAAATGTGTAAGAAACTCACATCGCGATCCGGGCACTTGTAGAAAACACGACCCTTGTTGGGTCCCTGTCTCTTGACTCGGTACTCCATCACAATTTTCTGCTTATACTTGCCGCAGATAATGAGAGGGAGTTCTAGCCTCAGTCGTTTCGCAACCGAACGAGAGGCCGAGGATCCGGTACCAGTTGTCATCTACTTTCTATACTTATTTTTGTAAACTAGTGTAAATTTCACATTTTCTAAAATAATATATTTAAACAAAACTAAAATTATTTATTTATCTAACTAAACCATGAAATATGTACTATGTATAATAGTAAAATACCAAACTATCAAGTGATTTTACTATTGTAAATCATCATGTGATTTTGAGCTAAAAATGACATAGAAATCATAATCAAATCCACCATATCAAGTTACTTTCTATACTTATTTTTGCAAACTATTGTAAATTTCTCATTTCTAAAGTAATATATTAAAAAAAATAAAAATATTTATTTATCTAACTAAATCATGAAATGTACTACATATACTAGCAATACTAAACTATCAAGTGATTTTGATAAACTAATTTAACTTTTGTTTATCCAAACATATATGCAAATCATCATATGATTTTGAGCTAAAAATGACATAAAATCATAATAAAGTCCAACATATAAAGTTACACATGCATCTACATCGCAAAATGAGATAAGCTACTGATAAAACATAAGAGGATTAAGTTTGTTACCTCCAAAATCGAAGAGCAACACCAATGGAGGGGGAGAGAGCAAGAACAACAGTAAGCTGAAGAACAGAGGTAGTGAGTTTGAATGAAATGGCTCGGGCTCGGGGAGGAAGAAATGAGCTAGTCTATAGGCCGGGATAATTAGTCCCGGTTAGGGGGCCAAACCGGGACTAAAGATTAATCTTTATTCCCGGGGCATCACCTAAACCGGGACTAAAAGCTTTAATCCCGGCTGGTATTACCAACCGGGACTAAAGATTTACCTTTAGTCCCGGTTGGTAATACCAGCCGGGACTAAAGATCCCTGCCCCGCGGATGACCGTTGGGCAGGAACCTTTAGTTCCGGTTGGTATTACCAACCGGGACTAAAGGAACCTTTAGTGAACCTTTAGTCCGGGGGCAAAAAATGCCGAGGCTAATGCCAAATTGAGACATCGTTCTAAAGTCTGTTCTCTAGTAGTGGATAAAGTCGAGCAAACTGAAAATAGCTAATAGGCTGAGGAGATATTTTTTTCCAATTGCATTACAGTACCATCGGCTGAATAATTTTAAGTAGTAGAGGTCAGAATCCCAGGATGCAGCATTTGTCGAGTTGACTCAGAAGCAACTGATTATTTTTAAAGCCAGAAGGGCAGTATGCACCAGTATCTTGTGGAGAGGAATTCGGTCGTGATTCAAAAGAGATGGAAGCTCAGAATATTTGGCTTACTACATGGTTCTAAAGGAGGAAAAAAGGGCCGATTCTTACTTTTCTTGGTAATAGGTCCAGCAAATTGTAGCCAAGAATATAAATGGTTCGGCCATGATGTTGTAGCATGCATTAAAATAAAGCTGATGGTTTCAGAAATACGAAGCGAAGATGAATTAAATAGCCTTTCTTCTATCATCGGCTGAAGACATTGTCATCTTATCAAGGCATTCCTCTGGTGAACGCTCTGCGCCGATAACCTTGTATAAAGTAGAATCGGCTGCCCCTACGCCGACAATGAAATATTGATCGATAGATGGGTTATTTCAATACCAAATAAAGTATCTGATGGACTGAAGTATTGGCCGACAGGCCAATGGAGCTATTTTATTGTTTTCTAGAGTGCGAAGTATCGGCCGACAGACCAATGGAGCTATTTCAATGTTTTCTGGAGTTGTTTTATTGTCATCAAGGAAATAGCCTATGGACCAATAGAATAAGTCCTCTATGCGTATCGGCTTATCGGCTACTATTCACATGAAGCGGCTTCATTACCGGAAGCACGTCTACGGCATGACCGGCGATGGTGTGAGCGACGCGCCAGCAAGGAGGGCATCGGCATTAAACGACACGACAGACGTAGTCCGAAACGCGTCGTACATCGTACATGACAGAACTCTTGGAGCTGTGCTTGTAGCGGTATCCACTGGTACTTAGGACGAAGACTTCATGACAATGAGCATGGAGCCGGTGCAGATGCCAATACCATAGGCCCAGCTCCGGCTGACATGGTCCTGTTAGAAATCATTGAGTACCTCTGTTAAGTAGATCATGGTAAGCCTCTAGGACGTCAGTGTCGAGGTAGCTCGCTCGATGGAGTCCAGCGTGGTGGCAATGACCAGTGGCGATGTAGAGGCGACGACGAAGTCGGTTGGTGGCTTTTCCGTCGCTGGCAGCACTACTGTAGATCGGATTAGGTTTTCTGTTGGTGGATCACGGCGACTCAGACCAACCTCGTAGTTAGAGCCGTGATCCCCACCTCTTTTATATGTGCTGTGCGACAGGGGTCCATCAACCATATTAGGGTTGGGCGCCCCCGATCAGGGCGCAGAGACAAGGGCCCAATAGGCCGTTGGGCCTATTGGTGGAGATCAACTAACATTCTCCCCCTTGATCTCACTACCATCTTTTAATTTCATATCATTTACTTTTGTTCATTCCATTACAGATTAGCGCATAGAGCATGTTTCATCGTCACGGTCCATTGCCGATAGATTTAACAGCTACAACACACTATTCTGTTCTGAAATAGATACTTATCTTTGGGCCTTCTTTTGTCCAGGAATTTTAGGCTTTCTCTTAAACCCATGCTAGCTACATGTTCTCTGAACACGTTGTGTGGTAAGCCTTTTGTAAGCGGATCTGCGAGCATCTTTTCTGTACTTATATGCTCCAGACTTATGATATGATCCCGGACTTTATCTTTCACAACAATATACTTTGTGTCAATGTGTTTGGCAGCACCACTTGACTTATTGTTGTGAGCATACTGTACTGTCGGATTATTATCGCAGTATAACTTAAGTGGTCTATAGATGTCGTCAACCACCTTCAAAACCGGGTATGAACTTCTTTAGCCAGTTCACCTGCCCCGTTGCCCCATAACACGCTACAAACTGTCATACATTGTGGACGATGTAGTGACGGTTTGCTTTGAGCTTTTCCATGAAATAGCTCCCCCTTGCGAGAGTGAATACATATCCAGACGTGGATTTTCTATCATCTCTCGCATAATTAGAATCTGAATATCCCACTATATGGAGTGAATCAGATCTTCTATACGTCATCATGAGGCCTTTCATTTCTTGCAAATAACGCAAGACTTTCTTTACTAATTTTCAGTGTTCTGTTCCAGAATTGCTCTGGAATCTGCCAAGTAACCCGGTAACAAATGCCAAGTCAGGGCGCGTACATACTTGAGCATATTGCAAGCTCCGACAACTGAAGCACATGCAACCGTTTTCATTTGATTGATCTCATATTGGTTCCTGGGGCATTGAAAATCCCCATATCTGTCGCCCTTGACTATAGGAGCAGGTGAGGGACTACATTTATGCATACAAAATTTCTTTAAGATATTTTCTATGTATGCCTTTTGTGACAATCCTTATACCCCTTTACTTCTATCTTGGTGAATCTCGATCCCTAGAACGAACGAAGCTTCACCAAGATCTTTCATATCAAATTTTGATGACAAAAACTTCTTTGTCTCCAGCAGTAGATTGACATCACTACTAGCAAGTAAGATATCATCCACATACAGGACAGGGAAGATAAACTTCCCATTCTTAAACTTTGCATAGACACAATTGTCCTCTACATTCTCTTTAAAACCCAAAATTCTTTATTGTCTGATCAAACTTCAAGTACCACTGTCTTGAAGCTTGTTTAATCCATAAATGGATTTCTTTAGGCGGCATCCCATTCGTTCTTTTCCTTCCATGACAAAACCTTTCGATTGTGCCATGTAAACATTTTCCTCCAAGTCCCCGTTGAGAAATGCTATCTTTACATCCATCTGATGTAATTCTAAATCGTAATGTGCCACTAATGCCATTGTGATTCTGAAGGAATCATTACATGAGACTGGAGAAAAGGTCTCATTGTAATCAATCCCTTCTCTTTGCGTAAAACCTTTTGCCACAAGTCACACTTTATATCTTTCTATATTCCCTCAAGAATCAAGTTCTGTTTTGTAGACCCATTTATAGCCTACTGTTTTAGCTCCTTTAGGAATTATTTCCAAGTCCCAAACTTTATTGGCATTCATAGATCTCATTTCATCTTCCATGGCCTCAAGCCACTTTGATGAATGATGACTTCTCATGACTTCTTCAAATGAGGTGGGATCATTCTCCATTTGAAATTCATCAGTGTTGTACACTTCATAATCACCAGGAATAGCTGATTTTCTAACTCTTTGAGACCTTCTTGGGGCCTCCACATTTGGCACATCTTATGTTTGAGGCTATTGTTGCTCCCCCTCATGTGTGGCAATAGGTTCTATTGGATCCTGAAGAACTGGTTCCTCATCGTCATTCATTCTTGTCACAGGCGGAATAACAACAGGTGCTAGCACCACAGTATCTTGCACTGTCGGTGCCGCGATAGCAGGTAGTGAGAAAATTGGCTCATGAAACATTGGAGTGGGCGCATACACCCGCTTCTCTTCAAGGTCAATTTCTCAAGCTACCATGCTCCCCCTCATCAATTCATCCTCTAGGAAGACAACGTGTCTCGTTTCCACAAACTTTGTATGTCTCTCTGGACAGTAGAAACGAAAACCTTTTGACTTTTCTGGATAGCCAATGAAATGGCAACTTACTATTTTGGGATTTACCTTCCCAATATTTGGGTTAAATACTTTAGCCTCAGCAGGGCTCCCCACACACGTAAGTGGTTTAGTGAGGGTACTTTTTCTGTCCACAACTCATACGGTGTTTTGGGCACCGACTTACTTGGTACTCTATTTGCATCTTTCAGCTACTCCATTCTGCTGAGGTTCGCCCGATATAGAATACTAGACTACTATGCCATTCTCCTGTAAGAACCTTGCAAAAGATCCAGGAACTTAGCCATATGGGGTATGCCGACCATAGTACTCCCTCATGGTCGGACCTGACTATCTTAATCTTTAAATTGCGTTGGATTTCAACTTTTGCCTTAAATATCTATATTTATCCAATGCTTCTGTTCTTTCTTTGATTGGATAAATGTAGACATAACGGGAGTAATCATCTGTGAATGTTATGAATGAATCATTACCATCCACACTCTTTACAGGAAACTGACCACAGATGTCTGTGTGAATAATCTATAAAATTCCTACGCTTCGTTTGGCATCTTTCTTAATTTTCTTTACATACTTTTCTTTTATGCATTCTCTGCATTGTTCTAAATCTAGGAGCTCTAATGGAGGAAGAATATTGTTCTTAACTAGTCTTTCTATTCTTCCCCTCGAAATATGGCCTAAACGACAGTGCCATAATTTCGACGATGCATCGTGAGCTCTCTTATGCCACCAATTCCAGATTAACACTCTATCACCAGCTGCTTTATCAGCTAGGTAGCATATGTCTTTGAAGAGCCAGTGAACTGAATCTTTATTCTATCGAGGTACTCGGTGACCGTGTCACACTCTGGGATTGAGCCCACAATTATAGGCTCAATCGTGTTCTTTATCACAGCCAAACATTTCTTGTTGGCAGTGACCCACTTCCTATGCTCAAGGGCATAGGACATCTTTCGGGATTCAAAATCCCTCTCTTTAGTTGCCCAAGCGGCATCAGTCTCGTTTGTCTCCCTCACCGGTGCCATAGAATTAGTGGGACACGGTGAGGTGACTACCCAGTCCACCTCAGCCAAGATGAAGACTAGGTCAATCTTTTTCTTCATATAAAAATAACAAAAATTGCATGCCTTGATTCCAACGTTGGTCAAAATTAAGACATACAACTGTTCTTATACACTAATTCTACATCACCATTGGGCAGAAATATAATTAATGCATAAATCATTAAAATTTACAACTATTCTTATACACTGATTCTACATCACCGTTGGGCAGAAATAGAATTAATGCATAAATCATTAAATTATGATATTATTATTAACAACATTGGTCAGAAAATAACAACATCATAATCAAGTCAAAATCTCTTTTTCTTCAATTAAATATCACGTTGGTTCAAAATAACTGGAGAATAAACAATTTCTTTAGTAGTGGAAAAACTCTCTTTTTCTCCAATTAAATATCACGTTGGTTCAAAATAACTGGAGAATAAACATTTCTTTTGCAGCGGAAAAGCTCTCAATTTCTTGAATTTTACCCACAGGGACAAAATCTCTTTTCTATTTTTTAAGCCATTTATTCATTTTCCAGGAAATAAATATTTGCTAAAAAAAGGAAAAAAACAAAAAACTGATTCAATTTCATCATTGTTCATTGGCCTAGCAGGCAAAATGGCCCGGCCAACTCCCTTGTGTGACGCCTGGCCGCACCCAGGCTGCAACCTAGGCCTGGGCCGCCAAAGCTACTCGGCCACGCTTGCCCGCCTGGGCCGCGAGTTGGTCCATTCTTCCATCGCCGTCAGATCTCATCCGACGGCCGTCTGTTCATTTCGGTCGAACAAAAACCTTCTCTAGCCATGGTCCCTGAACCCTAGAGGCCATTCGGCTCTTTCCTCTCTCTCTCTCTCTTCACCACTCTCTCTTCTCTCCTCACCACAGCGAGGCGAGCAGTGACCGAGCGGGCAGCCATGGTGCCATCGCTGGCCCCCTCGCCGGCATGCGCGCTCCCCAGCGGGTGAGCGCATCGCCATCGAGCGGCCTGGCCACGGTGCCCCCTTGGCCGAGGCTAGGCAAAACATCTCCCCCCAACTCGGCCCACTTTCTCCCGCGCTAGCGAAGGGTTAGTCCGGTGCATGGCGAGGTAGACCCCTTCCCCTTTTCCCCCTTCTTCTCTGATTTGGATCTTGTTTCTCTTTTGGGTTTCAATAGCTTCTTCTCGGATTCAACCGATTTGGGGATCTAGGGTTAGGGTTTCTCTTCCCGATTTGATTCGTTCGATTCGGTTTTTCTCTTCTTTTGATTTCTTTTCTTTCTTATTTATACCGAATCTCTCTCTTCCCCTTCTTCATGCGAGTTAGGGTTAGGTTGAACCCGATTCGGTTTTTTTTTCTCTCGGTTTTGATTCGGGATCGGTGAGTTAGGGTTAGGGTAGGCCCCCGTGTCATCCGTCCTTGCTTTTCTTTCTAGGGTTGGGTCTTAGGGTTCGGCCAAATCTAAACCCACTATTCTTCTTCATTCTCAGACTGATTCGTGGGTTAGGGTTCGACTTTGAGACCCTTTCCAAAAACCGACACCCTTTCACTTCTCTGTGTTTCACACGATTAGGGTTAGGGTTGGGATAACCCTCTTTCTTCTCAGATCCGAACGGGATCATTTCTTTTCTTGCCGTGCGCCGGCAAAGATGGCTATGTGGCATCTTTCCCCGCTCAGTGGCAGTGGTGACCGGGAGTTGGGTGACATCCACCACCCCCGGTCTCTTTTCTGTTTGCTCTTACCCAGTTAGGGTTAGGGTCTCAATCCAAAATGGATTGGACCCTTGTTCTCTTTGATTTCTTTTCAATGCTCTACCCCATACTTTGACCTTGGCTTTGATACCAGTGTTAGAAATTAGTGAGTACCTTTGTTAAGTAGATTAGGGGTAAGCCTCTAGGATGCCAGTGTCGAGGTAGCTCACTCGATGGAGTCTAGCGTGGTGGCGATGACCAGTGGCGATGTAGAGGTGACGACGGAGTCGGTTGGTGGCTTTCCTGTCGCTGGCAGCACTACTGTAGATCGGATTAGGTTTTCTATTGGTGGATCACGATGGCTTAGACCAACCTTGTAGTTAGAGCCATGATCCCTAGCTCTTTTATATGTGCTATGCGACAGGGGCCCACCAACCATATTAGGGTTGGACGCCCCAGATTAGGGCGCAGAAACAAGGGCTCAATAGGTCATTGGGCCTATTGGTGGAGATCAACTAACAGGTCATGGACATTGACAAAGAAAGTAACAGCGAGGAGTGTGCCAATGCTTATGAAGAAGCAGCTGAAGAAGATGCCCGTAGCAGCGCACTCATCAAATTCTCAAGGCTGAAGACACGACTTGAAGCTGCTGGTGCCGAACACGATGAGGTAGAGGCACACATACATATAGCATATCCATCTAGAGCCCTACGGCCAGTCACATGGCCCATCCATGTTGGATCCACCCTACGGCGGCCGTACCTACCTCACCTCTATGGGCAAAGAGCCGTTTGCCTTGTGTGCATGCATGCATGAATCAAGATGACCTCATGGAGCTAGCTACCTGCAATCATCAATCAAGTTTGCATACAGAGAAGGATACTAGATTAATTGGCATGGAGGACATGCATGCTACATGAATTGTACAAGGCCCATGTGAAGAAGGATGATAATCAGAATAATATGAAAATTAGCAAGGATAATAGGGCCGCTAATGGAAGACATATGGGAAAAACATCGACCATTAGTATATTCGTCGACAATGATTTTTAAGCCATCAGCACACACAAGTTTTGAAAGGCTTCACTTTGAAGGGCTAGCGAAGGTGCTAGTAAAGCCAACAGAACATATCTAAAATTGGAAGCTGATCATCAGCTGGGCAATCGGCTATTACCTAGGCAAAGATATAAAGGCTGACCGGACCCCTTGCTCATTGGATGGTCATGGCCTATAGTACTGCAGGAAAGCCGATAGCTCAATCGGCTATCCAATGCCCAATAAGTCTATTAAATATCTCCATGCACGCCATGTTCCTACCTAAGGTGAGATTGAGTTAATTTAACAGAAGGAGCACACATGGGAAAGTCTTCAGTCATTACGTGAGCAAGGTGTGTTGCTACACATCATAATAATCGGTCCTATTTTTAGTTCTCTATATAGCAGCACTATAGAAGCATACAAGGACTCCAGATGCAGCAGCTGATAAGCGCACTAATGAAAGCATCATTATATAAAATCGGTCCCAAGCAGAGGCACTTATTGGCTCAGAATGGAGGAGCGTACATACAAATATGAGGTATATGCCCTTCTATGCTTAGCACACATATTATTATTTAGTCCTTACTTTTCTTATCACTTGTGAACAATCTATCATAGGGAAAAGTATGCTATCTAAGTAGTTGATGAATGAGATATGGTATGATAAAAGAAACCTTGCTTCTTTTTCAAAGTACTTGGACATTTCTTACAAAAAATTAAAATCAATAGCTTGTCTCCTCAATGATGTTGAATTTCCTACCAAGGCCATATATTAGTCTCATTAAAAACCTTCCACATAAGATGCTTGCTTTGTATTGAGTTTTGTCAAGTCTTGTTGACCCTTGTTGAGAGATTTATAAGGCTCCCAAGATCAAGATCACATACACGCCATATATATGTGCTGCTTCTACACTAGAAGTACGTAAAAATATGCTTTTCATCCACCTCAAAATGTTCTGCTCCTACATTGGGAGAAGATAGATAAAATATGTTTGTTAGGTTTTATCAGAATAAATGCTCCAAGTTCGTGATAATATTTCTCTCAAAAGTTTATTGTAAAAAAAGACATGGGTTATGCAAAAATATATATCTATATATATAAATAGATACAAAAGAGGATCCAAAATTAAAAAGGGGAAAAGGAAAAAGATGAGAAAAAGATAGCCCATATTCTCGCAAAAATATTCCATAAGAGAGAAATATATTTCAAAGAGCATAGTAGAATTAGGTTAGACACCAAATATTCCACGCACATGCACATCTTGATCTAAGAGTATGACACTTCTCTCCTTGGATCCAGGGATTTAACCTTACAATATATATAAGGTGAGTATGCTACATATTTTATCCCTACCTAAACTCTACATAAGCTTTTTAGAAGTAGGATGAGAAGAGATAAAACAGTGCTTTGATGAGGAACTATACACATTGAGCGATCTGGAAGAAT